>NC_136412.1:155256754-155624254 GCF_051521515.1 Lactuca serriola | reverse complement strand
TTGTGTGTGTGTGTATATATATATATATATATATATATATATATATATATATATATGTTCAAGTATTCAAACTAATTATTGTATGGTTGTAGGATTTAATATGAGCCAATTATTTATGAATCCTATCAACCATATATATATACACACACACACATTGGTATCGTATGCGTTTTCTTCTATCCTAAATTATTCATTCATCATCTTTATAACATATTTCTTCTTTTGAGCTTTTGTGAATGGAGGTATTTTTTCATGTTTATCTTTTTCATATATTCTTTCTTTATTTATTTTTCGTTTCATGGATGTTGTTTAACAAATTCATTGTTTTTATTATACTTGTTTTTATTCTCAGAACCAAGATAATGCTGATAACAAAAACAATGACATTTCTGATAACAAGGTTGGTAATGTCAAGATTCCAAAGTGAATCAAGATTTGAAGAAAAAAATAAGATGTAAGATTTGTTTTGGTGTTGGTCATGATAGGATGAACTGTCCTCATGCATTGCTCAAGAGAGAGTAGAAGTTCATTAATGTTTTTAATTTAGGTGTATTAGCTTTTATGGAGTTTTATTTTAGTAAAATAAAAATATGGATTCATAAATTTTAGGGGTTTTTCCTTGTAAGTTTATGTTTGCACTCATTAAATAATAATAATAATATTTCATGGCTTGATCAATTTTATTGTTTGTTCATTAGCCTGTTCTTTAGTTTTTTTTTATATAATCAAATGATTACCTATCTTATAGTTTCCATATGAGTTTATTCTTTATATTTGTCTTACAGGATGATCATATGCAAGTGAAACATCTGTGATGTTGATTTATTTTGATACATTTTGTTATTTATGATATGCTGACATAATTTTTGTTTTAAATGTATTTTGTTTTTGTATTCTTAAAGGATAATTGTGTTATACATATTGTTTCTGCAAAGATTCTCGTAGAATTATTCTTAGTAAAATATGCAGAATGCTAGTGTTTAGTAAAATATGCAGAACAAACAAATGTATGATTTAATAAACCATAAAACTAAACAAACTATTATGTTTTTATATAAATCCATCCTTAAAATATAACATACATATGTTATTGTTGTTTCACTTATTCAGACAAAGTAAGAGATTTGTATCTCCATTGTCTTCTTAGTATCTGCATTGTTATTCTTATGCCATAAATAATCAGTAATCATATATAACTTCATACGAAATAATCGTGTTTATTAAAAATTGCTGAAGAAATCAATATAAAGTCTTATCTATGGAATATGATGTATTGTGAAGTCTTATCTATGGAAAGTCTCATTAGTCGAATACGAATTTGTCAAATAATTACAATATCATGATCAATAATAGGATTTGGAGTTGATTCTTAACTTTACAATGTTTCAAAAAATAAAAAAAAAATCATTCATAATAATGACTGCAGATATCACGCCATTTTAGTTACATATCAATCATACGATTTCACCTTTTTAATATATATTTATTTGGCTCAAAGTTAAGAAGATTTAATTTACACGGCTTTCTGCAATCTTTTGGTGTTAAATCGAGCTGTTAAGTATCTTATGGATGATGAATTATCATCTGGTGATGATCATATTCATGATCAACATGAATATCCTATTGATTATGTAGACGATGATGAAGATTTTGAGTTATCTGATCATGATTCTCTACATAATATCGATTTTGAAATAGGCGAGAATAATAATCTTAAAGGAGGTGATTTCTCTTTTTAAGTCTATTTACGTGTTAAATTTTATAACAATAATGTTGAACTTGTATATTGTTATTTGCATTATAGCAAAATTTTAACTTACACATGGGAGGATCCATTAAAACACATTCAAAATCATATTGATGTCAATTCCGACTATCATTTCTGTGAAACTAGTAATCATAACCAAGGTGATGTATTTTAATTCTTTATTTGTTTTTGATATATGTAATTATTCCATTACACTAATTCTATTAAAAGATGCAGAAAACGAAAAACGAGTTTATTGATGATGAGATAGATGATATTATAGTCGATGATAATATTGATTTACAGAAAGGTAAGCACACCAATAATAAACTATTTTAGAATATTTTATTATTTCGTTTCGATTGTTTGCAATTTGCATATCGACGACATTCATTTGTTTCACTATATGTATTTTGTGATATATAATTTAATGTTTTTTTATGCAGAACAATCACATGTTACACATGATTACGTTTCTCCTGGTGGCTCACCTTATTAAATTCCTGTTGTTTCAGACCACATCAAACCTAAAATCAGCTCAACAGTTGATTCATATGGTGCGACATTATCAATGTATAAAAAATATGCATCCGAAGCAGGTTTTGATGTCAGGCTTGGAACAATTTGAACAACGAAATCAAACATTATCACACAACGACATTTGCTATGCACTCGGGAAGATAAACCAAGATCCGCTAAAGTAGATACTCTAGACCCGCAACATAATAAGATTCAAAGAAGGAAAGACTCATTTAGGTGCAATTCAAAGCAAAAATTATTTTTATTCTACTACATGGTACTAATAAATATATTGTTGATGATTTTTTCAAACAATATACTCATGAGTTGTTTGATAAGGACAACATGTTTTTGTCTCGTACAAAGAGGAAACTTGATTATTCTTAAGAGTTGATTATTCACAACCTGTTAAAGCAAAATATTGGTGCCTCAAGAGCACATAGATTGTATACCGGACATCAGAGTGGGTCTTACGTTCGAGGTGGTTTGGTTTCGGATTTCAAGAACAGTACGATAAATCTTAATTCTTACATAGGTTTCAGGGATGCAAAATTCTGTGTTGTCAAGATGATGGATAGGAAAAAAAATATCCCAACTTTTTCTTTCGACTTTAAAGTCATGTAGAAAAAATTGAATGCGCTTTTCTGGGCTGACGAAACTGCAAAGTATAACTACAATGCTTTTGGAGACGTTGTATCCCTTGATGCCTTATTCAACATGAATAAGTATATTTTACATTTATAATGTTATCACCAATTTTTTTTACTTCCAATAATATTAATTAATTTTTTATTTTTAAAACAAATATGATATGGTTTTCGTACAGTCTACTGGGATAGATAACCATAAGAAATGTGTAAAATTTGGTGTTGGACTTTTGAGTAGAGAAGATGGTAGGTCTTATTCTTGGTTGCTTAGAGCATTCTTGAAAGCATTTAAAAACCAACCTAAGCTTGTTCTCATAGATCAGGATCCAACTTTGAAGAAAGCTGTAAATGAAGTTCTTCCAATGTCATCACATCGGTTTTGTATGTGGCATATTACGAAAAATTTTCCAAATAAGGTGCACATTTATTTTGTATTTACGAAAATATTGTCCGTACATTTATTTTACTAATACATCTGGTTCCTTCAGAATACAATTCTCACAAAATCAATTACCATCATTCTAACAGAATTATAACATACATACATAATTTTAACAGAATACATATGAAACCATATTTTGGTATCATATGCGACTTATACCAACATTTTTTTTACTATAATGGCATATCTGTATTTTATCATGTTCAGAAAGAGATTTTAGATTCTAAAAATACTTGTTTCCAAATGAGTGTGACTTCTTGCAATAGTGTTGACACAATTATTGTTTTGGAGAAGCAAAAGAACATAAACACAATGCAACCAACCCGTCCCATTGTTGATGACAAACTTGAGGAATACCATTACGATTGTCTTACAAAGGATACCCAATACACGGTATGTTCTTACTCCATTATATAATAATTTATTTTTAATCACATACTAAGACTTTCTAACATAGTGTCATCTACTATCATACATATTATAGGTTACCCACTCAACAATAGATTGTTCATTTAAGTGTTGTTGCATTCATTTTGAACATGTCGGTCTTTTGTGTAGGCACATATTCTGTGTTTCTAGTTTTACAGTATTGAACAGATTCCTGAACAATACAATATGAGACGTTGGCGTTAGAATGTTATTCCAACAGAATTACATAAGAGGCGTTTCTCTAATTCTTTTGTTGATTCAAATTCTAACATGACGACTTTTGAAAAAATTTCAAATGTAGACCGTTGTGTTTCATTTTTGAGCCATGATTCTGCTAAATTAAAGTCATACCTTGAAGAGCTGAATAAGTTGCAAAAAAATTGTAGATGATTATCCAGCCCGCAAGATGCCCTCAAGAGAATCATTCTACAACCACATTATAGGTGTGGAGTCAATTAATGATGTGCCTAACATTGAGAATCCATCTGATATTCGTAATAAGAGAACTGACAGTCGTGGTAAGAGATTAAAACCAAAAAAAGAAATGTTGGAAAAAGAAAGTTTGAAGCCTAAGAGAAAGTGTGGCTCATGTAAACAGATGACTTCACATGATAAACAAGACCGTCCTCTAAAAAACGCCTCAAATTAGTTTAATTTTTATATAGGGTTTTTAAATTATGATATTACAGTAACATTCTTGTTTCCTATGTTTTATTAACATTCATTTTAATTGTGCGAGTGTTTTATGAAATTATTAAATATGGTTATGCACTATTGCACACTTTTTTCTCATTCATTATCCTAGCGTGTTACACCAACATTACAATCATTTATAAGCATTAATTTTCACAACTACTTTGTAAGACTAACAAACGACATACCATTTCCTAAAGATTGAATCAATTAACTTGCTAACATATTCCAACAAAACTATATATTCCAACCAATAATTACTACATACGTATAAAATTTCCTTATACCTACATATCTGATAAAATTCAAAATTACACAATGTTTATATAAACACACTTATTTCTACAGAATACTATAGTAAGTTACTAAACGAAATGACTATAATTTCATACACTATTAAATTCTTTCAACTAAGGATACATTTTATTTTGTTGTCTGTCATAAAATATTTCGATGTTTACATTCTTTAAGAATAATGCCATATGGAGACTACTAATTTTTATAAAAAAAATATATCAATTCATAACCAGAATTTTAATGACTTCTCATCATTTTCATTCTTTAAGAACAATGAGATATTATTTTGTTTATTTATATTTTAAAACACTATAAAAACAATATAAAACAACACATAAACTGAATTTTAATATATTATCATTAAACTAAATTGAAATTATAAACTATGCGCAAATAATAAACAAAATGACCTTTAAACATTTAAAATCCAAAACATAACTTAATTTCATAATTTTCATACCAAAAAAAAAAACAATCTAATATCAGTCACTTTCTAATGTTTCCTAAACAAAGACAACAATACCAAAATAAAACATGCTACCATATATCAAGAACCAAGTCTCCCAACTAAAACCATTTTACCATACTTAAGTAATCAAAACAACCTGTCCATCTTAAAAACGACGCCTTCCACGTCTCTTCTTCTCCTTAGCTTCCTTCATTTCATTCATCAGAACCATCTTCTCCAATAGATCAAGCCTATCATAGGCTTCTGCATCTTTCTCCAACATACTTTTATACTTGTTGTAGTCGGATTTCATAATTCTTTCCATGTATTTAACTTTTAAATTATTTAAAGAAAGTACATCACTTTTTTTTACCTGTAAAACTGCAATCCCAATGCCCTTCACCTTGCCCCATTTACGATTCCATATGCCTCATAAGATAAACTCCACAGTCTGATCCTTCATTTGCTACTCTCCATGTAATATTCATGACACGAGGTTTAATTTTGTTGAAATCAGTTGCTTTTTGGTAATGCTATGATTTCAAGTGGCTGCCAAACAATTTTTCTGTGATACAATACAATACATTTATTATACATCATCTGTAACAATACAAAAACAACTCATATAAAAATATTGATATGTAATTATTAATATTACCACAACACTTGGTTTTCTTCAATATATACTCTCAAACGTGCATGTTTGGTTGACATGATCAATAATGTAGTAGGTAGGTACCCTTAGATCAAAGCATAGTAAATAATATTTACTTCCCTCAACTACTGGAAATAAAACCTGGTATACAACATAATTAATAACAATAAACTATATTTGTATAATAAATAATTTAACATATAACACAATTCTTAAACAAATTACCATACCAACATCTCCGAAATTTGGTTTAATTGGTAGACTCCTAATGTGGAGTCTCATCATCGAATCAAATATTGATTGGGTTGTACTGTATGCAACTGATACATCCAGTATCTCATCTTCCTATAAACATAAATGAAACAAGAAATTATTCAACATAAAACCCAAATTATTATTTCATAATAAACTTAGAATTACTTCATACCAAAAAGTTTGTATCAAAGAAAACTCTAGCAACTGATCCTACATCCCTTAGTTCCTCTATTTTGTTGAGTAACGTTTTCCAACAGTCAATGATTACAACATGCATAAATGTGTTGCTTTTAAAATGATATGCAAATCCTTGATGCAATACGTGACCACTCCCAATGTCCCAAATCTCATCCCTACTCAACTTTTTTGTCACCTATTCGAACAATTCTTTCAACAAACGGTGACTTTCCATATACATCTAATTTTTGTCCTCCTTTCCCCCTTTTTCCATTATCAGCATCTTCCACACTTTCTGCAATCTCCTTTCCTACATTTCTGGTTTTATATTCTCTATTTACTGCCACTGTTTCCAAGATTTCTTTTCCTTTTTTCTTTTCTCTTCTATAACTGTTCAACACAGCCTCATGTGTTATTTCCATTGCTTTCGCCAAAACCTCAAAACCATGTTCTTTATCTTTCATTCCTCCACTTCCTTCATTCTCGACTTCACTGAATAATTCATCATTTTTTCGTAACACTCCTTCAAAAGTATACTATCTGGAAAATTTTCCATTCTAGCTTTCAAAGCCATTTGCATAGTCTTCTTTTCAGACAAAATTATCCCATAGCTATGCTCGATAACAGCCGCATAAGCCTAAAAATGGTAGATCAAAGTTTGAGTACCAAAATTCTATTAGAATAAGTTATCAACAGAATAATTGTACCTATTACTTTTAACTTTTAGCTCAAAAGTACACATCTACTACCATGTTTATGAATATAACATATTTTATTACAAATTTTCGTCTTATCTCCTCATCCCCATAATCTTGCTTAAGACCCTCCAACATTTCATCATCAACATAAACATCTTCAAAGTCCTCCTGTAGTTGCCTTCCAAACCCTCCCATATTAATGTCCAACTTCTCTATTTTTCAAGAACATCACCCGTAACATGTCGGACAAACGGTGCCCTTTTCATTAACTTCACATTTGAGGACTTCATGTTATACACATACAATAGCTACATCACAAAAAAAACATCAAATTATTAATTCCATATATATTAAAGTATTCATCTATTTAACATAACAAGATTACCTCAAAACGAGTATAGGTCCACTATAATAGCATGTCTTATCATCACTTCTCCACATCTGTTTTCTGCTAATCAAACAATCTAAAATATACTTACACCAATCAATCTTGGAAAAGTATTTCACCAACACCAACTTATTAACAACATTTATTTGATTTGTACCACTCAATGTTGATTCTAAAAATTTGTTAATGAAAAGGGTAAGAAAATTCAGCCTAAACATCAGATTGTCTTGCTTTGTGTTTTTGGTCCTCTTCAGGTATTCTTCAATCTTCACCATTAAACCTTTTTTCATATTGATTCTTCCATTCTTGTAGAATTTCATAGTATTTTTCACAATTTGGCATCAACATGAATTCTTCCCCATCCTTTGGTAACCCCAGTATATTATACACCGTCTCTTTGGTAATTGTAATCACATAATTTTCTAGAACTAGATAGCTACATTTTGGATCATAGTGATCTAAGAGGTAGTAGTTAAGTAACTCCATAGTACCGTCCACGTCAATATTCAGAAGCGATCCAAAACCCACATACACAATCCCATTTTTTTGTGAAGGAAACATCACTTTCATAGCTGCACTAACCCTTCCAGGATTCATTCTAGTTGAAAGTCTTCTTAAACCTTTTGGATGCTCGTTACTCACTTTTCTAACCTTGCCCTCAATCTTTTTCACATTCACATTCTCATATTCTTTCCCCCCTTTTTCTCTTTGGAGATTGTTTTGACTGTGGATTATTCACTACCTTTTTACCTTTACCAACAACTCCCTTAACTTCCACATTCATACCAATTTCTACCTTTTCATTTTTTCTTTTTGATCCACTCATACTCTCCACAAGTGTTTCATTCAAACTTTTTGGTTTTTTCTTTTCAAGCCTTGCTTCTATAGAATTCTTATTCTCCTTTTCAGGTGTTGATCTTGCAGAATACATCATTATTACCCTTTTTACACTTGTACTAATAGTATTAATCATCTCTTTTTCACTTTTGGTAACAACTACTAAATCACATAAACATACTTAGTTATGCTCCACTCATTATTACACAATATGTATTTAATTACCCATTTACAATTATTTAACTATACAATAGAAGTTTTATAAATCATTATGCTAGAACATTTAATTGTATACTAATTCTCATAGAATTATATATTATGCAATTACAAGATTTACAAGAAAATATTTTAGCTATCCCACTACTAAACCAACTAAGAAAATAATCCAAATTAAGAAATTACCTGAAGGTCCAAAAGCTATATTATCTTTCTGAGGTATTGATCTTAAAGAATTTTTCCTGTTTACCTTTGTTTCACTTGTACCAACAATATTAATAGGAACATGTTCACCTTGTTTACCAATTGCTTAATCACATAAAAACAGATAGTTATTTTCCTAGCATTCTGATAGAATATAAGTCCTTCCTTCAGCATTCACTTATAATTAAATAGAATATACAATTAAAATAACTCATTCTGATAGAATTCTTATTATTTACACTAATTCTTAAAGAATTCCATATATTAACATTATGAAATATTTTAAAATAATTTGTATTAAAACTTTTGAATCTAATACAAATAACTACCTATAGGTGGAGAAACGTTCTTGTCCTTTACATGTGTTGATCTTGTAGAATATTTCCTTTTTAACTTTTTTTTCACTTGTACTAACAACATTAATATGCTCCTGTTCAGCTTGGGCAACAATTGATGAATCAAAGAAATACAGTTACTTAGTAATATTTTCCAATATAATGATCCAGAAGTCAACCACATACAAGAATATGTACGTTTTGATTCCGACAGAATGCAATATATCATCACTAATTCTTACACAATATAAGTCTTTCTATAACACCTTCATAAAGTAATAAAATACATAATTACGATGGATTATTCTTAAAGAATTGTAAATCATAAACTAATTATGGAAGCCCTAAAATAACCAAATAACACACCCCTAAAAACACAACCATAAAAAATAACAAAAACAAACTTTATATTCTTCATAAATACATAATATATTTATTTTATTCAGATTAACAAAACCACAATCACATCCCCTATTATTCAAACATTCGAACAAAATTTCCATATTCGATTTGACAAAAACCAAATTAAAAATTACGCATCTTTTGCATATATTTTATCAGCTTTATTCTATACAACTTCAAAAACACATATAAATACTACATTGTTCAAACACTCAAACAGAATTTCAAGGATTCAACTATAAAAATTAAAAAAATAAACAAAATATACCTCTAGGGGGGAGAAACGAAATCATCATTGTCTCCATCAAGATTCAACACCATTGAAGGTGTGTTCTTAAATTTTGTCTTGAAAGCACTCGACCTTGTACTGCTTATTCTTCTCCAATTTTTCATTTTCGAAATAACCCAATGCAACTTCAGTAAACAAATCTTGGAGAATCAATGATCATATACAAAACACCAACAAAATCTATCGATTTTTTGTTGATTCTACTAAATATTCTTTGATTTTGTGTTCCGATAGAAACGAAAATTGAATGGGGGTATGTGTGATGATCTTGGGATTATGCTGTTAATTGAAATGAAAATCAGTAGTTACCTATTTTAATGGTAATGAGAAATGTATATAAATACCCTTATACACCCATTTTCATTTAATATGATGGTTTTATATTTTATTTATATTAAATAAATATTATTAAATTTTTATTAAAACTTAAAAACTTGATTGACCCACATTTAATCCTACATCCATATAATAATTACTTGGAATACAAAAACCTAAGCCTATATATATATATATATATATATATATATATATATATATATATATAAGTTCCATTGACATTATAAAAAAAATAGAGATATTGAGATTCAACCTCAGTCGCATATTTCTTATTTGCCGCTCTAATGCTCCAGCATACCGACAACAGTGGGGTATGCCTAATCATAAATGATTATATAATAGAGATATATATTTGTATATATGGCGGCAGAGGTGGCGGTGGTATATATGGTGGAGGTGGCAATGGTAGGGTCGGCTGGTGGCAGAGGTAGTGGTACTGGTGGCAACAGTGAGGGTTATGGTGGTGGAGGAAGAGAGAACAAGTGACGCTACATAATCATTTATGATAATAAACTCTCCGGTCATGCCGGTATGCCTGAGGTTAGAACAACAAATGAGAAATATGTGGTTGAGGTTGAATCTCAAGATCTTTATTTTTTTTAATAATCTCAATGGAACTTCTGTATATATATATATATATATATATATATATATACATATATATATATATATACATATATATATATATATATATATATATATATATATATATATATATATATGTGTGTGTGTGTGTGTGTAGAAAGAAAGAGAGAGAGAGAGAGATTGAGAGAGAGGAATGATCATTTGAGAACTCATATATTCCCAAGAACTCGAGAACTCAAACCGGACCACTAGATAAAAAATTTAAAGGGCTCGGATTTTTTTATGGAAATCTCATAATTAAAAAAAGCTTGAACGGTGTATATGGATTTCTAACAAAAATCACAAGGGTAAATTGGGAATGATATTTTCACATACCTATAACATAATCTCTCTGTCTCTCTGTCTCTCCCCCTCTCTCTCACATGTACGTCGTCCACTCGTCCTCACCGTCTCTCTCCTCTCTTCGACAACGATGTTTGCTCCATATTTGCTTCTGTTGGCAACAATAGTCTCCTCGCGGATCTGGAGAATTGTACATCAACTAGTGACCACCACCTGCATCGGCGTACCACTTTCTTCATCGTCTCGTTCTCAAATTCAGATAAGGATCAACAACCAATCTACATTTCATAGTCATTCTCACCAATTGATGTTGAATATGAAATCCTCCAATGATTTAGGCTTCATTCTCGTCGATCATGAATAATTTCTGTAAGTATTTGTTTTTATTTGCATTTTGATTCCAACTTTCTGTTTAAATCTGCATCGATTTAATCTATGTTATTTTTCCAAGTTCTCTCCTGCCTTCATATCCTTCCTCCACGTCGACCTGCACTTCATTTTCCTTATCATGTTATGTGGTGTGTATATTTATCTTTTTTTTCTCCCTTTTTTTTTAATCATAATTGAGTTATAAGGTTTTTTTGTTTTAAACTTATGGTTTTATCATTGATTTTGTAACGTCCCAAAAATGAAGACCAAAAATTTCATTTTTAAATTAATAAAACTATAATCCAAAACATCATCATGAAACCAAAGTGGAACAAAGTGTTTCAATACATCATAAAACATCACAGTAAATCACAAATTGAGGAATAATGTGGTGTGTGCTCTACACTCACCCCAAACTCTTCCCTTTTCGAACTAGAAGTACCTGAAACATAAACTGAAAACCGATACACAAAGCTTAGTAAGTTCCCCAAACTACCACATACCATACATGATAAACACATACTGGGCCCCGCCCGACATCAGGTCTCGACTGGCATCGGTTCTTGCCCGACGTCGAGCCCCGCCCGATATACATATTAACATATAAACATATAATCATACGAACACATGTGATGATCACAAAGACAATAGCATAAAATATTGTCATCAGGCCCTACCTGGCATCAGACCTTGCCCGGTAAGCATACAATCACTTAACACATGCAAGGGTCACACAAACATCTAGCACCCTAGCATAATAAACCATGGGACAACATTGGTTTCTTTGACCTGCTAAACACAGTGATGAAATTCACCTCTAACTGTTGAATCCCACATATTAATCTTTGCCCGTTGGTCCGACAATTCCCCACACTATCATCATAAAATCACATCTAATTAATATTGGGTCTCGGCCCATAACTAATAATCCAAGATACTTAGCCCAAGCCCGAGATAAAAGACCATTTTACCCTTTTCCTATTTTAGCCCAAATCCAAGGCCCAAGTTATTGCCTAAAATGACCAAATTCTAAATAATCACCCAAAACTCAAATATGGCCTAATCTTCCAAAATGGTCTCGAAGCCCATCTTGTCCTAAAATCCAAAAGAACCCAAACCACTAGCCAAAAGGCCAAATCAAAAGTCTAATGATCCAATAAGTCCCAACTAATGGAAACCCAAACATTAGCCCAATACCAAAAAATCAAGTACAAGGCCCATCTGCTGAGTACGCGGGGCATACTCAGCTCGTATACTTAGCGTACTCCTACTGGGACTAGTACGTGAAGTGTACCAGCTGGGTACGCCCAACATACTCCCTAGTGTGCCATCCTTCTCCATTAACCACTTAATTGGTTACGCCTTTCCTCTAAACTAGCAGACCCGATCCCTAGAGGCCACTAATCACGTAAAGCTGGCAACTTTACATACATGCATGGCTTAATGGGATTCAATAGTTCAAAAAGTGCTTAACAAATGTCTTAACACATGCATGGGTCCAAATACTCCATAAAGTTGGCATATTTATGAACTTGATAACTAAATGGAGCTAAGATCTAGCATCCATTGCCTCTAGAGTAGATCAAAAGCTTCCCTTTATTACAAAGGACTCAAAAGATGCACAATTGTTCCATGAAATAGATGTAGCTTTGAAGAGCACAAAGGTGTAAGCTATTTACCTCAAAAGGCTTGCAAATGTGATCCTGGATCTACAAGCTCAATCAACTTCTCCAACGGATTCTCTTCTTCCTCTTCACCTTAAGACACCCAATTTTTTTTTAGCAAACTCACTAACACACTTAGGGTTTCATTCCATAGGACAAGGAGGATGGAGGCTAGTCTAAAATGTCCAGGAGGTATGTTTAAGATGCTTCAGTAGGGCCAAACCTAAAAACTTAGGGTTTATCCTAGACCTGCGTACGTCATGCATACTCCACGTACGCCCCGCATACATGGGTGGAATTCGCTACCAAGACATCGGGCTAGTATGCCAAGCGTACCACTTAGTATGCTCGCGTACTAGCTAGGGGACCAAAATGAAAGGTTTTTCGATACAAGGGTTAAATGCGAAATTTACCAAATTTGAGTGTTACGGTTTTGCGTATGTTTCGCAATATACCATCTCATACAGTGTTTTTAGTTGTTAAATAGTATGGTTTTGTAAGTGAATTGGAGCATAATTGCTTTAAATCAAATTAAATGAGCATCAGTTCCTGTTTTAGACCTTGATTTCCATTCTCTGAAAGCAATTTTATGGTTTTTTAGTATTACGTTTGGTATTCACCTTCGTGCTTTATACTGTTCAGCAAATTGTTTTGTATGAATGTATGGAGAAATTTATGTTTTGGGCTTCAAACAAACCAAATTTTGATTTTTACTTATAGTGTTTATGTATGATCAATGTTTTTTTTTGTATTCTTCTATCATAGAGTATTAGTAATCATGTATTCTAGTTGTTTATATCAATTAACAGATGCTTGCACTTGACAATCATCCATCTCACATAGTACTAGGGTTAAATATGATTTGTGCATCTTCAATTTTTATGACTTAAACGAATCCATGCCTTATTATTAAGGGTTCTAAAGTTCAGAATCGGTTGTTCATATGTCCTTTATTTTACCGAACTAGAATGACAAGGATTTTTATATACATGTTTATGTTATTTTCTTAATCTTTGTTCTCATGTTTACTAATTTAGACACTATTCTTTTCTCATATCAGGAATCCCAGAAAAAAGGAATCATCAGAATAGACAAATGAGAAGCATAGTTTATATCTGAAGTCAGTAAAAGCGTTATTCATTGACCAATTATACAACTCTTTATAAGGGATATCTCAAGAAAAGTCCCAATATTTTGGGCAAATTTTTAATAAAGTCTTAAATTTTATTTTTTGAATAAAAAAGTCCTGACTTTTTTCACATTTTGAATTTAAAAACCCAAGAAACCGACTAATTTATTCACTTTAGCCCTTTTTGACCTGTTCAGTAGGTCATGAGACCAAATTGTTAATTTTTCGAAAATAATGAGACTTTTTTTGCATATTTCATCAAAATTTTTATGTAATGTAGAAAGATATTTTTTACATATCTATATCTATTTTTACGTATTTTTGTATTTTTTATATTTTGATATGTATATATTTACCTATTTTTATTTATTTTAAATGTATAAACGTATATTTTTACTTATTTATACCTATTTTTAACCATTTTACATATTTTTTTATGTATTTTCATGTGTTATTTTTATGTATTATATATTTATATGTATTTTTATATATTTTTACGTATTTATGTATTTTTAAAGCTTTTTATACAGATGTTTATGTATTTTAAGTGTATAAACGTATTTTTTTACGTATTTATATCTATTTTTAAGGATTTTACATATTTTTTTTATGTATTACGTATTTATATATTTTTTTAAAGTTTTTTATATAGATATTTTTATATATTTATGTATTTTAAATGTATAAACATATTTTTTTTACGTATTTATATGTATTTTTTAAGTAGTTTACATATTTTTTGTGTTTTTTTGTGTTATGTATTTATATATATTTTTGCATATTTATGTATTTTTTAGTTTTCTTATATAGATGTTTATGCGTTTTTATGTATATTAAATGTTTAGTTCATTTTTCTGAAAAGGAAATAAAACAAAAATAAACATATTTTTGTATTTTTAAATTTTATGATTTTTCTATTTTTTTTATTTTTTTAATTCTCCCCCTGAATTTGTGCATAGAGGAAAAATATGAACAAATTTAACAAAAACAAAAATAAGATACAAAATGTACAAAATAGAAACTTTTGGGATCAAAGTTGTTAAGCAATTCAATATCGTTTATCAGCACACACATGCATGTTTAGCCCTGGTCAATTACCAATATTGTGGTCCACTTACTAACAAAAGATATTTGCAAGTTGGACAGATTATAAGTGACAAGTCATTGTGATCTTATTCCTAAATAGACCATTTTGCTGACGACGACCAAGGATATTGTTGTACACTTAAATTCAGTAGCGAGATCTACAGTCAGCCTTTGGTTAATTCAATTTTTAAGTGCACTAGAACATGTTCCCTATTTCACGACATACCCTAGCAATCAAGGAATTCCAATTAACTCTTTACTTCAGGTGAGTGTTCAATTATTTGAGAGAGAATATGGATATAGAGATGCATATGTTGTATCCTAGGTCGGATGTCTTCCAGTCACGTAGAGGGACAACATATGACTAACATAGATAAAGGGATAGAGAAATAGAAAGATAGATATGTTGTGTCCCAGGTCGGATCTTCCGATCATGCAGAGGGGACAACATATGACTGACATTTATAGATAGAGAGAATCATAGACAAAGATGTATAGAAATAAAGGTGAATATGTTGCGTCCCAGGTCGGATCTTCCGATCATGCAAAAGGATAACATATGACTGATATAGAGGATAAGAAAGAAAAACAATGTCCCACAGACCTACTTTATCAGAACCCCCTAGTCACCCTATCGACACCAGAATTAAGGACATAAGTCCGCACGTCGAAGAATTGTTGAGCCACAGTTCTAGAAGGTAAGTAACTTTACTGTATCTTGTAGGCTCCGTTGTTTGTCTCACTGCTCAATCTATCCAAATGTCGTATGGTCAGTCCAAATGAGACTATCTAAGTGCAGATGAGTTAACATTGTCTAGTCCTTTCATTGTCACTTGTGTCTAGTCCTTTAATTTGGAATCCTTCATGTCTACCAGCACATTGAACACAATGGCTAAAAAATTTACCTTCAGTGCATTACACACATCTTATATTGCCCTTTAGCACTAAACTTCATATCACCTCCTAAGAATACTCATGAAAGAAAACATATTTTTGTATTTTAGATTTCTCCCCCTTAATTTGTGCATGAGGAAGAACGAAAATAAAATAAATGCACAAATTTTAAAATAAATTGTATCCAAAATGAATCATTTTAATAAAAACTCTGAAGTATCAAGAAGAAAATTCAAACCATAATTCAACAGTTGAAGATGCATCCATATGACTTGAGAGCAACACACATATGCAACAACACATTCAACCGTAGGTGTGTTTCACATCCGGAACAGAATCCAGAATTCTTCACATCGTTAAGTACAATCCCCATTTTTGATCCTCTTCTTTCTTCCTTTCCCGCAAAGGACACATACTTACAATGAAGATTCCTAATGTCGTACAGATGAGAGATGTCTCCTATCATGTGCCTGGAACCGCCACTATCAACAAACTGAAGTTTGATGATATTCCTCCATAGCTGCCCCAACACAGAGTGCGTGATTAGTTGTTCTTTAGAACCCGGTCCATTTTGAAGCTGGGTTGACCTTTACCATCTACACAAGGTACTCTCTCCCATGACATATCCTGTTTATCAAACATAGAAGATGAAGAAATGTTAGAATCATTAGATTATTTGGGAGTGTAAACTTTTGGTACCCATCTATAGTCTGGTTTCACCCACTTCTTGTTTGATCGGATGGATGCCTCAGAACTCGTTTTAGAACTTGAAATTGACCATCGAGATGACTTCGATTTAAACAATCTTGATCTAACATAACCATATCTTGAATTTTGCATCTTGTCCGACATTCCCTTCTTATCCTTGGGAGTTTGATTCTTGGCCTTCTTAGCATTCCAGTTACCATTGTGTGAACGTGACCTCGAAGGGTTTCTTTTGGAGGATCTCCCTCTTGGTGCATTCTGCTAGCCTTGTCCATAGTAGGGAACATATGAATGATGTGGGCAATTTCTAGCAATGTGACCGGGAGTCCCAAAATTAAAACAAGTCTGCTTTTTCAAATAAATAAGGTTGTGGCTTGGTCCTTGTCCAAAAGAAGTTTGTTTCATGGGACTTCCACAAGTACAAACACATGAAAATTTTTTAGACTGTTTAATAGACTTTTATGGCATGGGTTTTTCCAGTGAGAGTATCAGCATCACAAGATTTTGAATCATTATCAACAGAACTAGAATCATTTTTGTTCTCCTTGTTCTCATCTTCCACTACTTTACCTGCACATGAAGTAGAAGCATTATTATCATTCACCTCAACATTCTTAGTTGGGCCAGATTGTTCAGTGTTAGCTGAAGCTGGTACAGGGGGCTGGCCACACTGAGCATATGTCTCTACCTTATTGGTTTCAAGAGACAGAGTATAGTTGCCATTGAAGGGAAGTGGAACACTGTGATACCCTAGACCCTTATTCTGATTATCATTAAATTTTAATTGTTTTTCAATCATTGTTTCAACTTTATTATTTGACACATCAAACTTTTTAAAATTAAAGTCTGCATTTTCAAACTTATTTTTCTGTTAAACTCGGCAGTTAGACTGGTAATCTTTTCTTGAGCATAATCATACTATTCACATTTAGTGTTATATTCTTCTTGAGGTTTTCTAAAGTCTTTGGTTTTGGCCTCTAATATTTCTTTCAAGGGTTTTGGTCCTTTCTGATACTATAGCGTTCATATTTAAGGTCCTCAATTTCCCTAATTAATAACTCATGTTGATCATGATAATGTTTAATTTTAGCTTCACAAGACTGAGAGCATGAGTTTTCACTTACTTCGGTGATTGAAGAACTCATTATTCACCAAAAAGAATAACTTACCAAAAAATAGAAGTGATTGTGAAACCAAGAAAAAATGCCCTTTAACTTGAAACGTCAAAAGTCAAACTTGAAAGTCATACTTGAAAAGTCAAACTTGAAAGTCAAACGTGAAAACTTGAAAGTCAAGAGTCAAATTTTAAAGTCAAAAGTCAAATTTGAAAGTCAAACATGAAAATCAAACTTTTTGTGCAAAAAAAAAACCTTAACTGAAAACAAAAGTTTCTAGATCGAAAACAAGGGTTTTGGACCAAAAACGCGAATTTTGGGCTGAAAAATGAGATTTTGGACCGAAATTGCGAAGCCTCTTAACCCAATCGAGAAGGTTCGCATCGAAAACTCTGGACCGAAGTCGCAGACTAAGAACTGAAGAAGCGAATCGAAATCAGGCACACTGAGAACTTAGACCGGAAGCGTGAGGCCGAGAACTGCGAGGCCGAGAACGTCCGACCGAGAACTTCGCAACCCTATCCGAGAAAGTTGTTGGCTCGGAGATCTTCTAGGGTTTGACTGAGGACCGAGGACAACCGCCGGGATCTCGCAAATTTTGACCAAAAATTCCCAAAACTTGCCAAAAAACACAAATTTTTATATTTTTAAAGCTAAACTCGATCAAAACTCCAAAATAATGAAGAATACGAAGAACAAAGGCCAAAATTTTGTCAAAAATAAATTAAAAAAATACCACGAAGCTCCAAGAAAAACTCTTAAAAATATTTTGCAATAACCCGATTGCTACCAATCATTTGCTCTGATACCAATTGTAAGTCTCCAAATCGCTACGTATCAATCGGATCACTATGATGGTACATAATCTCAATCTAGTGAATGATGCAAGATATAAAATGAATAAGTACAAGATGATTAATCTTCAATGCACACTATTATAAATGAATAGTCAGGTACATAAGATTCACGATTACACTTTGATTTCTCTCTGTTTCTCTCTAGATCTCATTCTTGGCTTATGGTAGCCCCCAAAACGTCCCTTACTCATTACAAGGCTAAAATAACACTATTTATAGCTACACATAATAACCAAAGCCCATCCCAAAACCCAAACAAGACAATATTAAGCCTAACCAAAATCACATGTGATTTCAGTCCAAACAACAACAAAACATGGTGTTTTCGTTCCTAGACTGAGAACTCTAATAGATTAAGAAAAGCAAAGTATAAACCACAATTTATGAACTAACAGCTCCACCTTTAGTTCTCAAGTTCTCGGTAAACTTTGAGTTCTCAACGGATCTGAAACCTATATATATATATATATATATATATATATATATATATATATATATATATATATATATATATATATATATATGGGACAACTCACTTGAGATTAGAAAAAAGATCTTGAGATTCAATCTGAGCCACATATTTCTTATTCGCTATAACATCCCGATATAAGGTAATTTATCATTCTTGGATCTTTCCTTAATATGTCAGAATTATTCCCTAAAAGAGAATTTTTGGCTAGAGAAGTATGCGGGGCGTACGCATGAGTACGTGTAGCGTACTCATGCACTATGCATAGTCGGGGAGAACCACCTAGTGTGTTGGGCATACCCATGGTATGCTGGGCGTACTAGGCTCAGATGCAAAACCCTAATATTCATTTGTCCCCTATATATAGAGTATTATGGTCTCATTTCTAGTCACCCTTATCAACCTCCAACCCTCCATTAAACCCGCATCTCGTGTGTGTGGCTTGTGTGGGTGTTTTTGCAAAGTATTGAGTGTTCTTGGCTCTTATATTTGAAGAATGAATTTAGAGAATAAGAAGAAGGTGCTATCAAGCTTAGAGATCCAGAAACTTCCCACCTCTGTGCATCATTTTCAGGTATAAAGCTTATACCTTGGCTAGTGTTCTTCTAGATCTCTTTAGTTTAAGATATAAGAGATTAAATCCCAAAGTTTGGACCATTTTGAGTTTGAGACTCTCCATAGAGTTTAAGCTGTCCTTTCATGCATCTTAAGACATCTAGGCTAATAAAAATGTTTGCTTGATCTTTCCTTTGACCGCATAAATGAGTAAAGTACTTAGGGAAGGATGAAGTGATGTTTTAGCCTCTCCTATCCATGCAAAGGCTTAAAGCCCACGACTTTATGGATTAAGAGGTCTTAAATTAGCCAGATCTATGGATATAATGGTTGTCTTAATGGATTGAGACAACAAAAGAGTGGAAATGGAAGTTTGTTGAGTATGTAGTGTGTACTCCTAGCTACGTGCAACATAGCTTGATTTCACTTCGTTGGATGCTTAGCCAGTTGTACACCCAACGTTAGGAGTAGTACGCCTAGCATATTCGTTGGGTGTTGACTTTTTATTGAATTTTGTTGAGTTTGACATTTGGCCAAAGTTTGGGGTTTTGGGGTTGAGGGAAGGGAAAAATACTCCTTTTGCACTTAGTAGGTTTAATTGTGGATTTTAGACTCGTGAGTAGTTGTGGACCTTAATTATTAATTAAGGTTAATCAGTTTGTTGACTAGGCGAAGTCTAGATCTAGCAATTCGGCTGCTAGATTTTCGTGTCATTATTATCAGATGAGTCTCCTCACTTACTATTACATGTATGGTAGGCTAGCTATATTATTTTGACCAGTTGGGTCTAGTTGTTATGTTATGTTATGTGATTATATAATAATTGTTTTGTGATGGAAGTTGCTGATAGCCAACCGTGCATTGCGGATAACCCTACGAGCGTGTTGCTAGCTCATCAAGACTGCTAATAGTCCCATGGTTGCAAATAACCCATAGCCATTTACTTATGTTGTGTTATATGTGGTATCTTGGGGAACTCACTAAGATTTGTGCTTACAGTTGTTGATAATATGTGGCAGGAACTTCGCAAGACCACTGGAAAGCGAAGGTCTGATTGTACACATGTGCTGGGAATTTGCTACTGGGACATGATTTTTTATGTACTCTGATAATTATGATGCTTTTGGTTTTGGGACTACTTGTATTGGATATTCGGTTGTGAAACTATGGTTTTCGAAGTTTTAAAAATGAAAATTTTGGTCTAAAATTTGAGGTGTTACAATTTGGTAACAAAGCCTTAGTTTGAGGGATTTGGATGAACCCATGGATGATTCCAAACTCAAACTGAAGGTTTGAACTTTTTAAGAACTTAACAAGAAAGGAAAACTTTTTTATAGAAGGAGAAGCGCAGAGAAGCAGTGTGTACAATCAACCAACGCTCGAGCGACAGTTTCCCAAAATACCTCAATTTACATTTTAGTAGTGCAGAGCAGACATGCTCTATTATGAGCAAATAGGATTTCCTACTAGCTAAGGGTAGGCTAAGGAATCTTGCTGAAATAGTATGAAATGTTGCCTGACTAATGATGCCTTAGCATAGGATTCCATTCCCTATGGGATTGAATCTTCCTTATTGATTTTTTGGCGTATTCTTTATAGTTGTACATAGTTAGGATTTTATAGCCTTAGAATTCTTGATTTAGGATTTCTTCCTATTCCTTGTTTGTTTGTGTATTTGAGGTAGGATCATTTATTCGAATGTATATCGAGTCTCATACTATGTACAATTGGCATATGTGAGGCAAATAGTAAGGGCAACAGAGATCTCGTGAGGCAGAGAAGTGTTGGGAATGGTCTAGGACTAGTATATGGACGTATGATTGAGGTTCTCAGGAACCAGTGGGGCGATTCTATTGATGATATGAGAGGTAAAGTTGTTAGGGTCTTGAGGGTACGACCCGGGACGAATACGGATTGGTGTGGAAGGTAGTAGTGGGTCTGTACTAATGAAAGCAATGGATTCTCAGCAGCTTGAAGAATAACCTTGAGGGACTAAAGAGCTTGTAGGGGTGTGAGTGTTGATATACGTTTTTAGCTTGTTTTGATGATTTTCTTATGCATTTCGGTATGGTGGTTACCTGAGGTTCAGGCTCCAGCGACCCTGAGAGGCCGAGTGCCAGTGATGATGAGATTCGCAGGATTGTTGCCTCAGTGGTGGTCACAACAATCCGAGAGACTATCCCGAAGATGATTGGGTCTGTTAAGACCACGCTGATTGAGACCTTTGATGAGCTCTATGCCGCTGTCACTAGAGACTCTGTTGCCGCATGCACCACAACTCTCGCTACCGTGAGATTGCAGCGGGGTGATTCGTTGTGGTATCGGGAGTTCACCAACATGAAGCTACCCGAGTTTTATTGGACCTAGGATATGATTGCTGCTATGATATGGATCTCTGTTGTTGAGGAATGGTTCTATACCTGCTCCTGTCTGGAGCATTTGAGGGTTCGATTCGCATTAAACCTGCTTTTCTTGGGAGCGAAGGACTGGTGGAAGTTTGTGACAGTTGATTTCATGCATGTAGAGTATGTTGCGATGAATTGGTAGAGGTTTACAATGATGTCCAGGGATGAGTTTGTACCTGCATTTGAGCGGTAAAAGTTAGCCCAAGAGTTCTTGTCTCCCAAGCAGAATACAAAGACTGTGACGAAGATCACCAGGATGTTTCACGAGAGGGCTTTGTTTTACCCTGAGTAGGTATCGACGGAGCAAGCTCGTGTGGCCCGGTATTTGAGTGACCCGAGCAGGGATATCAGGGAGTTTGTGGCGAATACCATGTATAGGACATTGGCTGAGCTGCAGACCAAAGCCAAGATGAGAGAGATCGAGCTGGAGACTCAGGATAGGAAGGAGAGGTAGGACTACGGGTGAGACAGGAGGCCAGTGCAGTCGCAGCTGGTGACTAAGTGGGCTAAACCTGCTGACCAGAGAGCTAGAGGCCAGAAGGGCCGTACTTTTGGGAAGTGCGACAAGGTTCACGAGGGACCATGTCGGTCCGGTTCGGCTTGCTACCTGTGTGGAAAGGATGGGCATATGGCTAGGGATTGCCCCCAAGGGATTTTGAGTTTGTTTTAGTTGTAACGAGACGGGCCACCTGAAGTTCGATTGTCCATAGCTTGCATCCAAGACGGTTCAAATTCCTACTCGGGCGACACTGCATATTATTGATGGCCGACAAGGGAAGGCTGAGGCACCGAAGGCTTGGGGCAAAGTTTTTCAGTTGACAACAGAGGAGGCCCATGCAACGCCAGATATCATGGCTGGTATGTATTGCTTATATTCCTGTTAATTTATTTATGTTAGTTATATTGTCAATAGTGTAGGTACTTTCCTTATGAACTTTGTGCCTGCACTTGTGCTGATTGACGTGGGTGTGAGTCATCATTTGTGTCATCTTCTTTTAGTCACAATTTTATTATTCTGTGAGAGACCTCAAGCAAGCCATTGAGGGTCTCGATACCCGATGAGCATCCTGTCTCAGCTACTGATGTCTACCGGGGTTGTGTGTTAGAGATTTTCGGTGTTGGATATCCGATAAACCTCATCCCTATCTCGACGGGGGATGTTTGTGTAATCGTGGGAATGGATTAGTTTAGCCGGTTTGGGGATCTGATCGACTACGAGTGTAAGTTAGTGACAGTCCAAGATCCTAGTGGGGGAGTGCTGACTATCTATGGTGAAGGTACTAGATCAGGATCAGCTTTCTATTAAGCTATTAGGGCAAGGAAAAGTTTACAGCATGGGTGTATGGGTTTTTTTGGCATATGTGGTGGATACTCGGGTTGAGAAGAAGGGATCGATTTCTGTTTCTGATGTTCTGGTGGTATATGATTTTCCTGATGTTTTTCCTGAGGAGTTACTGATGGGTTTTGAGCATTCTAACACTTCCTAAGTTTACATGCAACCCTAATAACCTTGGATCTATGTTTGTCTAATTATCATGCTAAGTTGAATTCCAAGGCTATATTCCTATCTAGCATACATGGGGAACAATTTTAACTTGAATAATAAATAGAATAACTTACCTTGTTGTTGCTTGTGTTCCTTGAAACCTTGTGAGCCTAGCACCCCAAGTGTGATGCCTCAAATGCTTCACACAACACCAAATGCTCTTGGAAAGACTCTTGAGATAATACACACTTCTTAAAATCGGCCAAGCCCTCTAGTTTCTTAGTATGTCCGATTTTGGTGGAGAATATGATTCTTATATAGTGTTGACACATCTAGGGTTACACCATGTAAACCCTAATGTGTCATGACTCTTCATTTCCATGACCCATGGGTTTGTAACTCCCATGGAGCATCCATGGAGCATCCTATGGGTAGAACCCAACTTGATAATCCATGGAGCCTCTTAGCCCACTATACAAGATATGGATGATTTACATAATCAACCCATATATTTAATTAGTTCTCTTTTGACCACTTAATTAATTCTAAATTAATTATTGATCAAACTAATCAAATAATATTATTAATATATTAGAACTTATAATATATTAATAATCTCCAAGTGTTATTTCTCTCATTTAGTCTATCCAATTGCATGGTGCCATGCAACCCAAATGGACCATGCCGGGTCGGGTCAAGTACATACCAGAAATAGTTATGGACTTAGACACCTTATCCAACAGTCTCCCACTTGGATAAGTCTAATAACTATTACTGCAAGTATGACTTCAGGAACCGATCGGCAATCGTAGCTCTTTTCAAGGTTTCTCGGAACTGAGAAGATGATGGTACGCCATTTAAGATAAGTGATCATATAATCCTCCGTTCTAGATATCAGCCAGACAAATACATGGAACATTGTCTTGCTTATTGTCCAGCATTTGTTTCCCGATTTCCGATTTGTTTGACAAAGAACTTAATTGAACACATCAACTTAGTTCTGACCGGACCCGGTACATGGGTCAAAACAAAATCATCGAGGGGCCCAGATATCAGCTTCTAATCCAAGAAGGAACAGATAAACTTCGACTCATATGTTTGTTCTACCACTCATTGAATTACACACAAAAGCACGTTTTATAACATCGAGTTACCAATGCGGTTTCGTACAGTCAATGCATAACCAACTTGTAAGTAACAAATCATATCTCTAGGTTTGAAGACTTATATGATATTACCGTCTCACGATCACTCGAGATAGAATTCCATGAAGTGATTCCAGTGAGCGTGGGTTGAGTCCAATGCTCAGAACTTATGAGCACTCATGATTGCTGTAGCCTTGTCCAAGACCTCTACAACCAAACATGACAGTCTTGATTCATACCTACTTCCGACATATGACTGACTGTGGAGATTTGAATAATATGTTATACCAAACAAAAATTATTCTGGAAGTCAAAACATGAAAAAGAAATATAGTAAACGATTGACAAGAGATAGCAACACCTTACTCATAAATAAAACATTTTTATTCATCATCAAATGTCAATTACACTTTACAAATTTCGAGATTATCTAACTACTAAATCTAATATCATCCTTCAGCCCTATGCTCCGAGCATGCTGAAGATGCTTAACCCGAGTCAGTCCCTTTGTGAGGGGATCTGCCGGATTCTCATCTGATGATACCCTCTTTGCCACGAGGAGTCTTTCTTCGATCCGATGTCTGATGAAATGGTATTTTCTGTCGATATGTCTGGATCTCCCGTGATCCCTTGGTTCCTTGGCTAAGGCAACAGCACTTTCACTATCACAGAAAATTTCCATTGGCTCTTTAATAGCTGGTACAACTCCAAGGTCTCCAATGAAGTTCTTCAGCCATATCGCCTCCTTTGCTGCCTCGCTAGCTGCAATATACTCTGATTCACAAGTAGAATTTGCCACTGTCTCTTGCTTGGAACTCTTCCAAGAAATTGCTCCTCCGTTTAGGGTAAAGACCCAGCCCGACTGAGAGCGGAAATTATCCCTATCAGTCTGGAAGCTAGCATCACTGTACCCTACTACTCTCAAGTCATCACTCCCACCGAGGGTAAGGACCCAGTCCTTAGTCCTCCGTAGGTACTTGAGGATATTCTTTACCGCAGTCCAGTGTGCCTTGCCAGGGTTCGCCTGATACCTGCTAACCATACTCAGGGCAAAGGCTACATCGGGTCGAGTACACGTCATAGCATACATGATCGATCCTACAGCCGAAGCATAAGGTGTTCGACTCATTTCTGCTATCTCAGCCTCAGTGCTAGGGCTTTGTGTCTTACTCAATCTGGTGTTACTCTGGATGGGTAACTCTCCTTTCTTGGAATCCTGCATGCTGAATCTCTTCAGGACCTTATCCAAGTAGGTACTCTGACTAAGTCCAATTAGTCTTTTACTCCGATCTCTCAAGATCCTTATCCCTAAAATATAGGCAGCTTCACCAAGGTCCTTCATAGTGAAACATTTCCCAAGCCAGGACTTTACTTCCTGCAGGGTTGGAATGTCGTTTCCTATGAGTAGTATGTCATCCACATACAATACCAAAAAGCTAACTATACTCCCACTAGCCTTGACATACACACAAGATTCATCTTCACTCCTAGTAAAGCCAAATTCCTTGACCTTTTCATCAAAGCAAAGATTCCATCTGCGAGGTGCTTGCTTCAATCCATAAATGGATTTCTCAAGCTTACACACTCTATTAGGGTACTCGTTGCTGACAAAACCTTCTGGCTGACTCATGTAAACATCTTCAGCCAACTTTCCATTAAGGAAAGTGGTTTTGACATCCATCTGCCATATTTCATAGTCATGAAATGCAGCTATGGCTAACAGAACCCGAATAGATTTAATCTTGGCTACCGGAGAAAAGGTCTCATCATAATCCACTCCAGGAATTTGAGAGAAGCCCTTTGCAACCAGTCTAGCCTTATAAGTGTGTACTTTACCATCCATGTCGGTCTTCTTCTTGAAGACCCATTTGCACCCTACTGTCTTACGACCTGGTACATTTTCAACCAAGTTCCAAACTTGATTGTCATACATGGATTGTATCTCGCTATCCATAGCCTCTTTCCATTTAGCAGACTTGGGGCCTGCCATGGCTTCCTCGTAGCTGTTAGGGTCATCTTGACTTACTAGTGTCCCATCACTAATAAGTGTCTCACCTTCTGCAGTAATATGGAATCCATAGTAATGCTCAGGTGCATTCCTAACTCTCGTGGAACGCCTCAGAGGTACAGATTTGTCAATTGGCTCAACAGGAGTTTCCTCCTCAAGTTGAGGGCTAGAGTTTGAAGTTCCTTCACCACTTGATTCTTGAATTTCTTCAAGATCAATTTGCCTCCCACTGTCTCCTTGGCTTATAAACTCTCTTTCTCGAAAGACTCCTCTTCTTGCTACAAAGACCACATTGTCACTAGGTCTGTAGAAGAGGTAACCAAAGGATTGCTGTGGGTAACCGATGAAAATACACCTCTCGCTTCGAGGTTCGAGCTTATCATGAGTCTCGCGTCTCACAAAAGCCTCGCAACCCCAAATCTTGATGTGGTCTAGTTTAGGTACTTTACCAGTCCACATCTCGTGAGGAGTTTTGGCAACTTTCTTTATAGGGACTAGATTAAGGATATGGGCGGCAGTCTCTAAGGCATATCCCCAGAATGAGATTGGTAGCGAAGCTCGACTCATCATGGAATGAACCATATCTAACAAGGTTCGATTACGCCTCTCAGCCACACCATTCAACTGTGGTGTCCTGGGAGGTGTCAATTGTGAGACTATCCCACATTCCCTTAGATAGTCAAGAAACTCTGAACTAAGATACTCACCACCACGATCGGATCGAAGCATCTTAATGTTCCTGCCCAATTGATTCTCGACTTCCTGTTTAAATTCCTTAAACCTCTCGAAAGTCGCTGACTTATGCTTGATCAAGTAGACATATCCATATCTACTATAATCATCAGTAAAAGTCAAATAATAACAATTAGCATCCCTTGTGGCATGTTTGAATGGTCCACACACATCCGTGTGTATAAGGTCCAACAAACCTTCACCCCTTTCACACGAGCCTGTGAAGGGTGACTTTGTCATTTTTCCAAGTAAGCATGATTCGCAACTATCATCTGACTTTACGTCAAACGACTCCAAGACTCCATCCTTTTGGAGTTGGCCTATGCGTTTCTTGCTTATATGTCCAAGGCGACAATGCCATAATGATGCTTTATCCAAGTTATTATTAGTAGTAGAATCAATACACAAAACATTATTTCCTAAGTTATCTACAACAGACACAGCTTCATACACACCATCACAAGGTAATGCTTTAAAATAAAGAACATTAATAAAGAAAGCATCAATAGAACCAACTTCATTATTAAATGAAAAGGTAAACCCTTGTTTGTACAAAGCATGAAAGGAAATAATATTTCTTGCCATTCCTGGTGAGTAACAACATTTATTCAAATCTAAACTAAACCCACTACTTAGCGATAAAGTATAAACTCCAATCTTGGTAACAGGTAAAGCTTTCCTATTCCCCATGATCAAGTTTATTCTTCCTTGCTCCACATCCTCACTTCTTCTTAGTCCCTGCAAGTCACAACAAATATGAATACCACAACCGGTATCAAGGACCCAAGAATTAGAATGGGGTGAGTTATTAGAAATGATAGTGTAAATACCTGCATGGTTGGGTTTGACTTTCCCATCCTTCACATCCTGCTGGTACTTTGGGCAGTTCCGCTTCCAATGAGCCTTTTCATGGCAATAGAAGCATTCAGCCTCTTTTGGGTCAGAAGAAGGAGTGATGAAACCTTTCTTGGTTCCACTTGAAGAAGAGCCATCAAGGGTCCGAGCCTTGGTACCCTTCGAAGATCTCTTTCTCTTCCTCCCTCGACTTTTCCCGATTGCCAAAACCGGAGTTGAGTTTTGAGTAGGAGTGATAGCAACCAACTTCCCCTTAAGACCTGATTCTGCGGTCTTGAGAAGTCCCTGAAGTTTGCTGAGGGTGACTTCTTCCTTGTTCATGTGATATGTCATGCGGAATTGATCATAGCACGATGGTAAGGAATGCAAAATGATATCTATTGCAAGATCCTCCGGGAAGTTCACATTAAGCTTCAGCAAACGATCCACATACCTTTGCATTTTCTGCATGTGGCTCGTGACGGATTCCCCGTCCTTCATCATGGTTGTTATCATGGAGTAGATGATTTCATACCTCTCTTGTCTTGCACTTTGGTGGTATCTTTCCATCAAATCTTGGTGCATTTCATAAGGGTAGAAATCCTCATAAGACTTTTGGAGTTCCGCTGTCATCGTGGCCATCATGATGCAAGCCACTTTCGTAGCGTCCCTTTCATGTGCCCGAAAGTCAGCGATCTCCTGAGGAGTTGCAGTGGTCTCATCAATCTCCTTAAGCTCCTTGTCAAGGACATATTCTTTGTCCTTGTAGTGGGTAATCATCCTGATGTTTCTGATCCACTCATTGAAGTTGGATCCATCAAAGGTGACTTTCCCACACAAGTTCATAAGGGTAAAGGAGCCATTAGGATTAGAGCCAGAAGCATTGTTGAAAGACATCTGAAGAAAAGAGAACAAGATTAGTTTAGATATAAGAGAGTCCTTAATAAAACACCCAAATGTAATATTAAGGCTAGGATCCAATCACAATATAATATAACTTAGAAGAGGTATGCCGTAATCTAAGCTATATCATATTTGAAAGGTAGGTGAATGACGATTCACCAATTTCCACCACGAAAACCGCAATATTTTAGTATTAGGTTTTTGAATGGTTCTTAGAAATTCCTAGATTCTTTGAGATTCAATGAACTTTTCAAAGGCATGTTTCAATCTTGAGTGTGCCCTCCAAGTTTTGTGACTTGGATACCGAGGATCACAAAACGAGGTGTGAAGTAACCATGCAAATCACTTGGTACCCTTAAAGTTTATCACTCAATCGATGTGCCGGTAAACCACACACGCTCCATCGATACTATAATAAACCCTAAGTCACCCTTTACCTACCTTTTTAAGTCCAAGTTAGTGTGCCGGTTAACCACACACGCTCCACCAACGACTTAATCAAAGTGTACAGTGTAATTTCATGGAATAGCACCTTATTCACATTTTTCCTAAAGTAACTAAGATTGGGAATTTAATAAAACATTTAGTTACTTTATAATATTCATCATACTTTTAATGAGAATTTGTAAGTCCTTGTCTTACCCGTTCGGCTAACGACCCTCCACCGGTCAAGCAAGCGGTGGGTGAGAGTGGACAGCCATTAAGTCACCATTTTATAGGCAACAACCTTATACCCACCTTATAGACCGGCTTCGTGAATGAGGCGTACTAGCGGTAAGACGACTTTGTTCTTATACATATATATATATATATATATATATATATATATATATAATTATTAAATCATAATAATATAAGTATAAGGGTTGAATTTTAACTTTTAAAATTCTAGGGGTTGGAACTAAAGTTTTAACTTAACTTTACTTGTTCCAAAACTTGAGGGCAAGTTTTGTAAACTTTCAAAACTTTTCATTTCTTGTAACTTATGAGTTTAATAGAGTAATAAAATGAGGACTTTTCATTTTTCTAACTCTTGTGTTCTTTTAATGGTTTTTAATCCAAGAGACTTTTGGTTTTCCATAACTTGAGGACAAGTTATGGACTCCATTAAAACACATTACGATCAAGAATTAAACTACCACATAGGTTACAAATAATTCCTATGATCATCTAAACATCATAAGAACAAGAATATGAATATGAACACCTTCAAGAATCAAAATCACATTTAATCTTTGTAATTTTGATAACTAGTTGTTGTAAATGAGTTAGAAAAGACATTACACCTTCTAAAACAAGTTTTCAAGTACCAAAACAATTTAGGGTAATGTTTCTAATCCATTTCCAGCAACTGAAGTCGAAATTCTGCACTCTGTCGACCCTACTCGCCGAGTGCATAAACCTACTCGCCGAGTAGGTTGAAGATACAAGTGAACTCGACGAGTCCTCCCCATGGACTCGCCGATTCCATCAGTCAGACAGCAAGATTTTTGACTTTCTTCAACTTTTAAGCACAAATAACAAACAAACAAGCCTAGGCTCTGATACCACTGATGGGTTTTGAGCATTCTAACACTTCCTAAGTGTACATGCAACCCTAATAACCTTGGATCTATGTTTGTCTAATTATCATGCTAAGTTGAATTCCAAGGCTATATTCCTATCTAGCATACATGGGGAACAATTTTAACTTGAATAATAGATAGAATAACTTACCTTGTTGTTGCTTGTGTTCCTTGAAACCTTGTGAGCCTAGCACCCCAAGTGTGATGCCTCAAATGCTTCACACAACACCAAATGCTCTTGGAAAGACTCTTGAGATAATACACACTTCTTAAAATCGGCCAAGCCCTCTAGTTTCTTAGTATGTCCGATTTTGGTGGAGAATATGATTCTTATATAGTGTTGACACATCTAGGGTTACACCATGTAAACCCTAATGTGTCATGACTCTTCATTTCCATGACCCATGGGTTTGTAACTCCCATGGAGCATCCTATGGGTAGAACCCAACTTGATAATCCATGGAGCCTCTTAGCCCACTATACAAGATATGGATGATTTACATAATCAACCCATATATTTAATTAGTTCTCTTTTGACCACTTAATTAATTCTAAATTAATTATTGATCAAACTAATCAAATAATATTATTAATATATTAGAACTTATAATATATTAATAATCTCCAAGTGTTATTTCTCTCATTTAGTCTATCCAATTGCATGGTGCCATGCAACCCAAATGGACCATGCCGGGTCGGGTCAAGTACATACCAGAAATAGTTATGGACTTAGACACCTTATCCAACAGTTACAAGGTGTGCCTCCTGAGAGGCAAGTGGAGTTCCGGATCGATTTGATTTGGGGTGTGGCACCGATTGCCAAGGCACCGTACCGTCTTACGCATCCCAAGATGTAGGAATTATCCTCTCAGCTGCAGGAGCTATTTTGGAAAGGGTTCATTAGACCGAACAGTTGTGCATGGGGAGCCCCAATTCTTTTTGTCAGAAAGAAGGAAGGTTCGCGCCAGATGTGCATTGATTATCGGGATATGAACAAGATAACAAAGAAGAACCGTTACCAATTGCCGAGGATAAATGATCTTTTTGCCCAGCTTCAGGGGGCGTCTTGGTTTTCAAAGATTGATTTGAGGTTCGGTTATCATCAGATGAGGGTACGGGAGGAGGATATTCAGAAGACATCCTTTCGTACTCGTTATGTGCATTATGAGTTTGTGGTGATGCCTTTTGGGCTTACCAATGCACCGACAACGTTCATGGACCTCGTGAACCAGGTGTATAGGCCCATGTTGGATCGATCGGTGATGAATTTTCTCGATGATATTCTGGTATATTCATAGACTAGGGAACAACATGAGGAGCATCTGCGAGATATTCTTGGGGTTTTGAAGATGGAGAGGCTTTATGCAAAATTCTCCAAGTGTGATTTCTGGTTGAGAGAGGTTCAGTTTTTGGGGCACCTCATCAACTAGAATGATATTTTCGTCGATCAAACCAAAATTGAGGTGGTGATACAGCAGGAAGTGACGAGATCTCCATCTCAGATTCAGAGGTTTCTTGGTTTGGCTGTCTATTATCGGAGGTTCATTAGAGATTTCTCTAAGATTGTTGTCTTTCGCACCAAGTTGACCAGGAAGGATGTTGCCTTTAGTTAGGGGCCTGAGCAGCAGGCATCATTTGACACTCTTCGCTAGAGGTTGTGCGAAGCCCCAGTACCTTCCCTCCCGGAGGGAGTTGAGGATTTCGTAGTCTATTGTGATGCATCCATTGCGGGATTGGGTGTTGTATTGATGCAGAGAGGTCATGTGATAGCCTATGCTTCAAGGCAGCTGAAACCTCATGAGGTGAGGTAACCCACTCATAAGTTGGAGTTAGGGGTGGTGGTTTTTGAGCATTCTAACACTCCTATGGTGTACATGCAACCCTAGATGCTTTGAATCTATGTTTTCTCTAATACACATGTAAACTTTCAAAATACCAAAGCATCATCCTAACTAGCATACAATGGATTAACTATACTACAAAAATCTAGTTAGATGACATACCTTTTAGTGTAGTTGAAAACCTTAAAGCTTTAAGATCCTAGCACCAATAATGTGAATGCCTCAAGTGGAACCACTAATCACCACCAACAAATGGAAGAATTGAGAGAGTATCTTTGCACACAAAATCGGTTATGCTCTTCACATATACACTAGTGCCGATTTTAGTAGCTAGATGAGTCCTTATATAGTGTGGCATACTAGGGTTACACCATGTAAACCCTAACGACCTTCCATATCCCTCATGCTCCATGGGTTAAAACCTCCATGGAGTATCCATGGGTCACCACATGGGTTTAGCCCAACATAAAGAACTATGGATCATTGGCCCACTTTATAAGAATGAATGATTTACCAAATCAACCCCTTATATTTAATTAGTGTCTTTTGATCACAAAGTTAACTCCAAATTAATTCTTGATCAATAGTAATTAAATAATATGATTTTATATTAATATATTTGAACTTATAATATATTAATAAATCATAATTATCCTCTTCTCAAAAGTCCATCCTTCAAATTGTTCCGGTGAAGTGCAACCCAAATGGACTATGGTACTCTCGGGTCAAGTACATACCAAATATATTTATGGACTTAAACACCTTATCCAATAGTCTCCCACTTGGATAAGTCTAATAACTATAGTTGTAAGTATAACTCCAGGATCCGACTAGCAATCGTGGCTCTTAAACGCCTTTGTCGAACTTAGACATACCATTTTAAATAAGTGATCATAGAATCCTCTGTTCTCAAGATATCAGCCGGACAAACACATGGAACACAGTAAATCTTATTGTCCAGCAGTTTGTTTCCTAATTTTTGATTTGTTTGACATAGAACTTAATCGAACACATCAATTTAGTTATGACCGGGCCCGACACATAATTCAAATTAAAATCATCGAGGGGCCCAATATATCACTGTTAATCCTCCAAGGACTAAAAGGAACAGATAAAATTTGACAGTATATGCTCGTACTAACTATTCAATGAACCATACACAACATCACGTTTTATAACATCAAGTTACTGATGCGTTTTCGTACTATCAATGTACGCTCACCTCATAGTAAACAACTCACATATCTATGTTTGAAGATTATATGATATTATCGTCTCACGATCACTTGAGATAAATTCCATGAAGTGATACAAGTGAGCATGGGTTAGATCCAATACTCTAACCTTTTGAGCACTCATGAATGTTGCAACAACCATTGCTATGTCTAATACAATTCAGACAAATCTAGAAGCCAAATTCATGACAGTCTTAATTCAATACCTACTTCCAACGTATGATCGACTGTGGATAGTTTGAATAATACAATTATTCTGGAAGTCAAAACATGCAAAATGAAACAATAGTAAATAATTGACACAAGATGGTACCATACTAGTAAATAAAAAGCACCTTTTATTTAAGCATCAAATGTCAATTACATTTCAACTATTACAAGTTTTGAAAGCTATCTAATTATTAAAACTAATATCATCCCTCAGCCCAATGCGCCTAGCATGATGTAAATGCTTAACCCTACTTAGTCCCTTCGTGAGTGGATCTGTCGGGTTCTCATCTGATGAAACCCTCTTTGCCACGAGGAGTCCTTCTTCTATCTTGTGTCTTATGAAGTGATATTTCATGTCGATGTGTATGGACCTTCCATGATCCCTCGGTTCCTTGGCTAAGGAAACCGTACTATCGTTGTCACATAAAATATCCACAAGATCCTTTATAGATGGTACAACTCCAAGGTCTCCAATGAAGTTCTTCAGCCATATCGCCTCCTTTGTCGCTTCGCTTGCTGCTATGTACTCTGATTCGCACGTTGAATAAGCTACAGTCTCCTGCTTGGAACTTTTCCAAGTAATTGCTCCTTCATTCAAAGTAAACACCCAGCTCATCTGAGAGCGGAAATTATCTCTGTCGGTTTGAAAGCTGGCGTCACTATACCCCACCACTCTCAAGTCATCACTCCCACCAAGTTTAAGGACCCAATCCTTAGTCCTCCGCAGGTACCTGAGAATGTTCTTCACTACTGTCCAGAGCCTTGCCAGTATTCACTAGATCGAGCATACATGATCGAGCCAACAACGGAAGTATATGGTAATCGACTCATCTCAGCCTTTGTACTCGGATATTGAGCCTTGCTCAGTTTGGCATTGTGCTGGATCGGTAAGTCACCTTTCTTGGAATTATGCATGTTGAACCTATTCAACACTTTGTCCAAGTAGGTACTTTGACTAAGTCAAATTAGTTTCTTACCCGTGTCTCTCAATATCCTTATCCCTAGGATATAGGTAGCTTCCCCAAGGTCCTTCATAGTGAAGCACTTCCCAAGCCAGGATTTCACCTTTTGCAAGGTTAGGATGTCATTTCCTATGAGTAGTATGTCATCCACATACAACACCAGAAAGCTAACTATACTCCCACCAGCTCTGACATATACACAGGACTCATCCTCACTTCTTGAAAAGCCAAACTTTTTGACTTTCTCATCGAAACAAAGATTCCATCTGCGAGATGCTTGTTTCAGTCCGTAAATGGATTTCTCAAGCTTACACACTATATTAGGGTACTTAGCATCGATAAAACCCTCTGGCTGACTCATATAAACATCCTCATCCAACTTCCCATTAAGGAAACCGGTTTTGACATCCATATGCCATATTTCATAGTCATGAAATGCAGCAATGGCTAGCATATCCCTAATAAACTTAATATTTGCTACTGGTGAGAAGGTCTCATCATAGTCAACTTTCGGAGTTTGAGTAAAGCCCTTCGCAACCAGTCGCGCCTTATAGGTGTGTGCCTTTCCATCCATGTCGTTCTTCTTCTTGAAGATTCATTTGCATCCGACTGTCTTACGACCCGGTACATTGTCAACCAAGTTCCAAACTTGATTGCCATACATGGATTGAATCTCACTGTCCATTGCCTCTTTTCATTTAGCAGACTCGGGGCCCGCCATGGCTTCCTTATAGTTGTTAGGTTCATCCAAATTTACCAGTGTGCTATCACTGATAAATGTATCACCTTCTGCAGTAATATGGAAACCATAGAACTTAATTGGAACTCTAACTATACCGGAACGCCTCATAGGTACAGACTCGTCAATTAGTTCAACAGGAGTTTCCTCCTCAAGTTGATCACTAGTGTTTGAGGTTCCTTCACCGCTTGACTCTTGAAGTTATTCAACGTCAATTTGCCTCCCACTATCTCCTTGGCCTATGATCTCTCTCTCACGAAAGACTCATCTCCTCGCAACGAAGAAAACATTGTCACTCGGTGTTTAGAAGAGATAACCAAAGGATTTGTGGGTAGCCGATGAAAATACGCCACTCACTTCGAGTTTTGAGCTTGTCATGAGTATCGCGTCTCACGAAAGCCTCGCAACCCCAAACCATGATGTGGTATAATGTGGGAACCTTCCCAGTCCACATCTAGTGAGGTGTTTTGGAAACGTTTTTTGTAGGGACTAGATTAAGGATATGGGAGACAGTCTCCAAAGTATACCCCCAGAATGAGATTGGTAACGAAGCTCGACTCATCATGGAACAAACCATGTCTAACAAGGTTCAATTGCGGCTCTCAGCCACACCATTAAGCTATGGTGCGTCACACCCCAAAACCAAGAACGGCGGAAACGTTCTGGGGCGGAGGACGTCATGTAAAGTAACACAACAGTGTAAAGTAGTAAACAAGCAACAACATCATCCATTTCATTAATAGTATAATTTTAATATAAGTGTGTTCGTTTATAGGATAAGACATGAACATAAGTAATCAAAATAAAAGACGAGTATTGACTGCTCCGTCTTCCCAAAACCTGGTCATCGTACTTGTCTACCGGTGACCTGAGAATACAAGTTATTTTGAAAGACTTTATCAGCATAAAGCGGATGAGTTCATAAGTATTTTAATGTCATTTCTTTGTAAAAACTTTGTAATGAAACACTTGTAATTTTTTGAGGAAAAGTTTGTATAAGTATGAAAACCCTAGAAAATCTCATATTTCCTACTAGTATAAAAAGTAGTCTTCTACTAAGACCCGACTGTTTTGAGTGTATGCTTCTTTGTAAGAATGATGGTTTTTCCCATGTATAACTATTATTATAAAAATATAGTGTAACTCATCGTTTAAGTGAATGAATCACAAAATAAAGGTAATAACGAAAATAATATATTCATTTGAAATCGTATTAAAATATATTCTACCTCATCGTTTATGTGAACGTGTCACAAAGTAAAGGTAATAAGGAAATTTGTATCATCCTTAAGAATTTATCCATTTTTATAGGATAAACACGACATGGAAACTCGCCGAACAGTACAACCGAGAACATCCGTAGATGAACACACCTTCTGTTGCGAGCAGCTAAGTGTAGGATGGTCAGTCCAGGAGTGTGTAGTAGTATTTCATCGTATAGTATATATTAGTGTCTCTTCCTATAGTATGTATTAGTGTCTCTTCCTACAGTATGTATTAGTGTCTCTTCCTATAGTATGTATTAGAGTCTCTTCATACAATATGTATTGGTGTCTCTTCCTACAGTATGTATTAGTGTCTCGTCCTATAGTATGTATTAGTGTCTCCTCATTTAGTGTGTATTAGTATCTCTTCATTTAGTGTGTATTAGAGTAGTGTATGCATTAGTGTAGTGCATGTATTGACTCATGTATGAACTGACTCTTAGTGTGATTCATTGTACTAGGAATAGAAATTAGTATCTCCTAACTATACCTATTATAGTTACTAGTAATGTACGTGTATAACTGAAAGTATGCTTGTGTTACCCAAAGGTACTGAATTGACTGATAGAACCTTTATGTCTATATATGTATACATAATATATAACTAATATTTAGACGACCCTAAGGCCACATCCAAACAAGGAAAAGGAATTAAAGCAAGCTAGCAGTCCTAAGTCCTTTAAACATTACTTATATAACTATACATATATAGACATACATTTGACAATATAACAGTTTAAAAGAAGTTTTGTAGAACTTTTGAACAGTTTAATAATAAGAATTGATGACTTTATGTCAAATCATAAAACGGTTTAAAAGCAGTTTAATTGATATAAACAGTTTAAAGTATAAGAAATCCTTTGTCTGTAACACAGTTTGGAATACATGAAAACCTTTGTTTGAAACACAGCTGCAACAGAGTTTGAAAGGAAAGCTAAAGTATGTAAGACAGTTTGATAAAGAGTTTAATATGTAAAATGTTTTGAGAAATAATTTTGAGGTAGTATACTGATTCAAACAACTAAAAGTGTAGTAAATCCATTTGTATGCTAGTTATTAATCACATGTGATTGATATAGTAACTAGTATGATTCAACTTGTATCCCCCCATAAAAGCATTTAAAAACATTTAAAAGGTTAATTAATGGTTATGAACTCACCTTTAGTGAGTAACTCGAATGAAAGATCGATATAGGATTGTTGGGTGTCAATTGGAGTCTTGAGCACATACGAATCCTATTTAACATATAATTAAACATATATGAATGCATTTAATGTATATAACCACTAATGGTGCTAGGGACATGCCTTAGGCACATAAAAACACTTAGAACTAAGTGTTACCAACACATATAGTTGCACATAAGGGGTGTATGGTCCTATATTGAAGTGTAAGGCCACAAAACCAAATGTTTAGTATGTGTGCGGCCAGGGTGTGTATGCGGTTACACTTGGTGTGTGCAGCCGTACATATGGTGTGTGCGGCCGTACACACTTGAAGATCATGTGAAAATGGCATTTCCATACATAACTTCAAGGATCCTTAGCTTATATCAAGCTATTTCAAGTGTATACCCGATTTAGGGGCTTGAAAGTGCAGTTATAGTCCAAAAAGGTAGTGTGTGTTCTTGGTGTTCATGAAGATTTAACACCAAGTAGGTGTTTTCATGGATCAAAGTAGAGGGGAAAGGCTAGTTATGGTCGTGTATTAGCTAATCCAAGGATGAGTCACTTACTTCTTTGAAGATTAGAGTGAAGTTGGATGATACTTGAGAGGATTTCGAGTTCCAACTTTAAAGGAGTGGTAAAAGTGTTAAAAAAATTACTAAGGGTTATATTTATAGGTGGGAGTGTTTGGCTGGAGTGGGTGTGCGGCTGCACACACCTGTGTGTGGCCGTACACTCAAGTGTACGGTTGCACACTCCATGTGTTGGAGTGTTTGGCCTGATTTCGCTTGATATGCATCGTGATATCCCATTTCTAGGCTCCTACCTTAATTGTACTAAGTTTAGAACACTCAAATAGACCCCAAACAATGCTAAAAGTTTGCCTAATGAGGCTATCTGTGATAGATTTGAACAAGTGTATAGGATAGAAAATTTCGGGTTGTCACATCATCCCCCCGTTAGAGGGAATTTCGTCCTGAAATTAGAGTTTAAGCAAGGAAGTAGTAACGAATAAATTAAGCAAAGGGATGAGGATATTTCAGTTTTGATTGATCCTCGCACTCCTAAGTGAATTCAGGTTCTCGGTTGGCGTTCCAGCGAACCTTCACTAATGGGAAGTGGCTTTGATTTGTCTGCTTGACTTCTCGGTCCATGGTCACTACGGTTCTTCCATGAAGTTGAGGCTCTTTTTGATCTCGATCTCATCGAGTGGGATTACAAAAGTCTTGTCGGACAGACACTTTTTCAAGTTAGAGACGTGAAAGGTAGAATGTATGTTACTGAGTTTGTGGGGTAGGTTGAGTTTGTAAGTTACAGGGCCGATTCTAGCAAGAATCTCGAAAGGCTCTATGTACCTTGGATTTAGCTTTCCACACTTTCTGAAGCGTATCAAACCCTTCCAGGGTGAGACTTCCAAAAGAATATGGTCTCTCACTTGGAATTCTAAAGGTCTCTTTCCCTTGCTTCTCTTCCCAATCAAGGGCCACTCCCTTCTGGGTCAAAGTCGTAAGAGGTTTCGTAATTTGAGAGAAGTTCTGATTGAACCTACGACAGTACTCAACAAGACCTAGAAATTGGTGAATTCCCGTAGGCGTCTTTGGTGCTGACCAGTTCTCAATGGTTTTTATTTTGGAAGGGTCCACATAATTCCTACTTTACTAACAGTGTGCCTTAGGAATTCGACTCTTCGAATCTAAAACTCACATTTAGAGAACTTCACGTAGAGCTTTTATGATTGTAACGTTTCCATAGCCTGACGCAGATGCTTTTTATGCCCTTTCTTACTACGAGAGTAGATAAGTATGTCATTAATATGGATAATGACTAACTAATCCAAGTAAGAGCGGCATATTCTATTCATTAAGTTCATGAATATTGTGGGTGTATTGGTCTTATCTAAGAGGTATCACTACGGGCTCGTAGAGTCCGTATCGAGTTCGGAAGGCTATCCTCGGCACATCTTCCTCTGACACTCGTAACTGGCGATACTCGAATCTGAGATCCATCTTCGAAAGGTAGTTCGTTCCTTGCGGTTGGTCACACAATCCATCTATGCAAGGCAGAGGGTAACGATCCCTAATGGAAATCTAGTTGAGGTCTCCATTAGTCGATGCACATACGAAACAATCCGTCTTTCTTCTTGAAGGACAAGACCGGAATTCCCCAGGGTGAGGAGCTTGGTCCTACAGAGTTCTTGCTGAGCAGTTTGCTAAGTTGACTGGACAGTTCTTGAATCTCTGTAATTGCTAGATTATAGGGCGATTTGGTTACAGGGGTAGCATTAGAGTGGATTCTAAGTTTATTCGCATGGCAGCACGATCACTCGTAGTCTTGAGCAGTCTCCGTCCTGAAGTTCATATTAGACGTCATATTTGGTTCATCAATCGCAGCTTTGTGTATACGAGTCATATATAATTAAGATTGAAAAGGCAGTCAAATAAATGATTCTTCTTTAAGGTCACATCAAAACAAGGAAAAGAAGTTAAAGCGGAATCATCAATTCTAAACCCATAGAACCGTGATTATATATCACCCTTGTGTATACATTCCTCAGCGATAGATCAACCATAAGGGTATTTGGATTGAACTTGATGTACTGTACGAGTGGTATTCCGAGGAGGTTTGTTGAGGTATCTTCGTGAAGGACACATAACATAAGGTACTCTATGCATGAGTACCTCGGAGTTCTGGAATGACGGCTTCACTAGAAAGGCGATTACTGAGAAAAAGATGTACATACGAAACTGGTATTGTGAGGATCGAACTGACTCAAGTCGTATGATAACATTGGACTACTCGGAATAAGAGGCATTAGACTTAGATCATAAAGGCGTTACAGACAAAACACAATAGTGCAACCTTTAATAGAGTTTCGGTACTTTAGATTAACTAGTAGACTACTGTTGCGAACAAGATATACTACAAAAAGTAAGTATATGCCGCACAAGATCCCCTTGGCTGGCGGAATCTCACAAAAGATAAGACTCTAGTTGCACTAGTGTTTAACAATTTATAAGTCTACTAAAACGAAACACCCTAGTATTCCAATCGTGGGTACGGAGTAGTCTCTCCTATGGCAGTGATCCTTAGTATCTTCCCGTCTGCGCCAAAGTTCTTTATTATTGGACAGTCCTTCTCGAGGTGTCGTATCTCACCGTATTGGTGACATATTTGGCTTGCACCAGCATCGGTGGTGGAAGTGATGTGTCGGGTCGGAGTTATGTGGACGCGAGTGCTTTCAATGTTCTTATCTTTTGGACAACTCCTTTTAAGGTGTCCGATTTCACCGCAACCATAGCATGCCGGGCTGACCCCAATGTCAGGGACTTGAGTGATGGGTCGTGCCAGTGCTCCACAGCTATCAGCATGGTGCCCTATTTTGTGGCAATTGCAGCATTGCATTTCATGGCAAGCCCCTTTATGATGAAAGCTACACTTGTTACACTTCGAGAGCTTCCCCTCGTACGGTCTAATCGGTGCTGAAATGGTAGGGGTTGCCACTTGTTGCTGTTGCATGGCAAGTCCTTAGGACCGCTTGCGCTCCTTTTGGGCTTGACGCTTTCATTTCCTTTTCTAGGTTTGACACCTTTGCAAGTCTGTGACTGTTATCATTTGTTGGCTTCTCGGATTGATACAACGATTGGAGTTGTCAACCCCTTTGCCAGTTTTGTTTGCGTTGCCAGAGTTGAGGTTTGCAAGGACAGCTGTCAAGGCAGCTGTTACCGCGACTTAGAATGTAGCGGCATCGATATGAAGGATAGGGGTTTCGTTGCTCGGTTGACTATTTCTGGATGCCGACATGATTCTGTTATACGAAAGAAAGGAGTTTGTGATTGATTATGATTGAATCTAGATGCATTCTGATCATTTATGTAAGGAGTGGAAGTAAGTTCTCGAGAGTTTGACCTACGTCCCTATGATGCAGTCCTAGTAAAGAGCAGGAGTGATTTCATAGAATGGTCACAAGACATTTGTCGTTCAAACTAGGGTATCATTGGTTGGTGGATAACATGATCCATCTTTTGAAAGAGAATTGGAAATGATCCATGAGCTAAATTTGCCATAGCTCAATACCTTGACTAGAGTGAGTTTCATATAGAATTCCAACGATAGTAGGATGGAAGTATTTGAACAAAGATTGACACAGGAGTTAGCCAACTATCAATATCATTGATATTTAAGATGTAATAGGTTTGGGAAAATTGACCTTGTAGAGGGTCTTACATCATATCCGGAGTTGAAAAGTTTTGACAGCGTAAAGGACTACTAAAAGTACTTACAGTACTGGGGTAGTTACATATAAAAGTACTACATAGGGCATAGACAGGAAAATGATTCCTTATAACAAGGAAGGAAAGATAAAGCATCTCCTACTGGTGATGGTCATCCCTCTGGTGAACCCTTAGTTCAGCCAGTTGGCGCTCCATATCAAGCATGTGTCTTTCGTACACCCTCTGGCGTACTCGGAGCTCTATGACTTCGGCTCATGTTTCAGCTAGTGCTTATAGTAGGGCCTCGTGGTCTCTCTCAGACCTCTCACGAGCATTTTCAAGGCGATTGGTGCGTATCGTATGCATTCCTGCATTGGCATCAACCTCTGTTATACGTTGGAGAGCTATCCTGCCCTGAATTTCGTTTTGGGCAACTCTACGGATCAGGATTGGCAGAACTCTATCTGCTGAGCCTCCTTCGCTTATGTTATAGAAAATTTGGTCTCCATTTAATGGCATGGGCTGATTCTGCTCTTCGCTCCATGTCTCCAAGCATTCTTCCCAAGGAGGCATCGGGCCTTGAAAAGTCGGACGAGGGTTAGGAATTGGGTTGGGAGCCACCGGGGGTAGGTTCTCAACCTCGGGCTCGGAGTTAGCACCATCGGAAAATCCTTCAGCATGGTGATCATCCAAAGAGATTGGATGATCATCTTCTAGCTCTTCTTCAAACCATCCATCATTGGCTTCGTTTGGGAAGTACGGGTCGCCGTGGGGATGGGGTCCAGCCATGTTATCTACGCGAGAAATGGGGATAAAGAAATAATTACTAGACGTACTAACTAGATAATTATAAGATAATCTTCATCAGTTACTTCGATACTTGTAAAGTGCATACCAGTTATATGTAATCAAAACAGGATAGGCCTTCGAATAAGTGACCTAAACTCCAAGTTCACAAGGAACAGAGGGTAAAGCAAAATTTCATAGATTCTAAGTCTATGTCATCCTAGTTACATATAACCTTAGTGTATCCACTTAGCAACTATTGATCTATTAATGAAGATCTTTAGTTCTCAACTAAGTGATCCTAGTAATATAAAATACTCCTAATGTCTTCATTGTGGTAGTGTTGGTAAGTTTTTAGACTTGTTGCCATATCACAACCATTCTTGGGAATATTCTAATCACTCCTCGGACCAACATAGTTGATCAGGCTATGCCACTCCCAGGACTGACCATACATTCCTAAGCTCACTTGTGATATTCAATAATCGTAATAATTTTGTTTTTGTCATTGTGACACTAATTTTAGTATGAATGCAGGCATGTATACTTAGTTAAATATTTTATTATTAAAAAGTATAAACTCTTGGTCAGATTATTTTAATCCCATTGTATTTATAGTTTGTATATCTTTTATGGGTTGATATACTCAATTCACTATAAACAATGCTCTGATACCAATCTGTCACACCCAAAACCAATAACGACGGAAACGTTCTGGGGCGGAGGACGTCATGTAAAGTATCACAACAGTGTAAAGTAGTAAACAAGAAAAAACGTCATCCATTTCATTAATAGTATAATTTTAATACAAGTGTGTTATTTCATAGGATAAGACATGAACATAAGTAATCAAAATAAAAGACGAGTCTTGACTACTCCGTCTTCCCAAAACTTGGTCATCGTACCTATCTACCGGTGACCTGAGAATACAAGTGATTTTAAAAGAGTTTATCAGCATAAAGCTGGTGAGTTCATAAGTATTTTAGTGTCATTTCTTTGTAAAAACTTTGTAATGAAAGACTTGTAATTGTTTGAGGAAAAGTTTGTATAAGTATGAAAACCCTAGAAAATCCCATATTTCCTACTAGTATAAAAAGTAGTCTTCTATTAAGACCCGACTGTTTTGAATGTATGCTTCTTTGTAAGAATGATGATTGTTCCCATCTATAACTATTATTATAAAAATATAGTCTACCTCATCGTTTAAGTGAATGAATCACAAAATAAAGGTAATAAGGAAAATAATATATTCATTTGAAATCTTATCAAAATATATTCTACCTCATCGTTTATGTGAACGTGTCACAAAGTAAAGGTAATGAGGAAATTTGTATAATCCTTAAGAATGTATCCATTTGTCTAGGATAAACACGGTGTGGTAACTCACCGAACAGTACAATCGAGAACATCCGTAGATGAACACACCTTTTGTTGCGAGCAGCCAAGTGTAGGATGGTCAGTCCAGGAGTGTGTAGTAGTATTTAATCGTATAGTATGTATTAGTGTCTCTTCCTATAGTATGTATTAGTGTCTCTTCCTACAGTATGTATTAGTGTCTCTTCCTACAGTATGTATTAGTGTCTCCTCATTTAGTGTGTTAGTATCTCTTCATTTAGTGTGTATTAGAGTTGTGTATGTATTAGTGTAGTTTATGCATTGACTCATGTATGAACTAAATCTTAGTGTGATTCATTGTACTAGGAATAGAAATTAGTATCTCCTAACTATACCTATTATAGTTACTAGTAATGTACGTGTATAAATGAAAGTATGCCTTTGCTACCCAAAGGTACTGAATTGACTGATAGAACCTTTATGTCTATATATGTATACATAATATATATAACTAATATTTAGACGACATTCGGACAATTAACCGATACCATAAGGCCACATCCAAACAAGGAAAAGGAATTAAAGCGAGCTAGCAGTCCTAAGTCCTTTAAACATTACTTATATAACTATACATATATAGACATGCATTTAACACTATAACAGTTTAAAAGAAGTTTTGTAAAACATTTGAACAACTTAATAATAACAATTGATGACTTGATGTCAAATCATATAACGGTTTAAAAGCAGTTTATTTGAAATAAACAGTTTAAAGTATAAGAAATCTTTTGTCTGTAATACAGTTTGAAATACATGAAAACCTTTGTTTGAAACACAGTTGTAACAGAGTTTGAAAGGAAAGCTACAATATGTAAGAAAGTTTGATAAAGAGTTTAATATGTAAAACATTTTGAGAAATCATTTTGAAGTAGTATACTGAGTCAAACAGCTAAAAGTGTAGTAAATCCATTTGTATGCTAGTTATTAATCACATGTGATTGATATAGTAACTAGTATGATTCAACTTGTCCCCCCCCCCCCCATAAAAGCATTTAAAAACATTTAAAAGGTTAATTAAGGGGTATGAACTCACCTGTAGTGAGTAACTCGAATGAAAGATCGATATAGCATTGTTGGGTGTCAATTGGTGTCTTGAGCACAAACGAATCCTATTTAACATATAATTACACATATATGAATACATTTAATGTACATAACCACTAATGGTGGTAGGGACATTCCTTAGGGACAGAAAACACTTAGAAATAAGTGTTACCAACACATATGGTTGCACATAAGGGGTGTATGGTCCTATATTGAAGTGTAAGGCCACAAAACCAAAGGTTTAGTGTGTGTGCGGCCAGGGTGTGTGTACGGTTACACTTGGTGTGTGCGGCCATACACATGGTGTGTGCGGCCGTACATACTTGAAGATCATGTGAAAATGGCGTTTTCATGCACAACTTCAAGGATCCCTAGCTTATATCAATCTATTTCAAGTGTATACCCGATTTAGGGGCTTAAAAGTGCAGTTATAATCCAAAAAGGTAGTGTGTGTTCTTGGTGTTCTTGAACATTTAACACCAAGTAGGTGTTTTCATGGATCAAAGTAGAGGGGAATGGCTAGTTATGGTCGCGTATTAGCTAATCCAAGGATGAATCACTTACTTGTTTGAAGATTGGAGTGAAAAGTTGGATGATACTTGAGAGGATTGCGAGTTCCAGCTTTGAAGGAGTGGTAAAAGTGTTCAAAAATGACTAAGGGTTATATTTATAGGTGGGAGTGTGTGGTTGGAGTGGGTGTGCAGCCGCACACACCTGTGTGTGGCCGTACACTTAAGTGTAAGGCCACACACTCCATGTTTTTGAGAGTTTGGCCTGATTTCGCTTGATATGCATCGTTCTATCCCATTTCTAGGCTCCTACCTTAGTTGTACTAAGTTTAGAACACTCAAATAAAACCCAAACAGTGCTAAAAGTTAGCAAAACGAGGATATCTTTGATAGATTTGAACAAGTGTACAGGATAGAAAATTTCGGGTTGTCACATGGTGTCCTATGTGGCGTCCCTTGTGAAACAATTCCACATGCCTTAAGATAGTCTAGGAACTCGATACTAAGATACTCACCTCCCCATTTGGATCGGAGCATCTTTACCTTCCTGCCTATCTGATTCTCCCTTCCTGTTTAAACTCTTTGAATTTCTCAAAGGTTTCTAACTTATGCTTGATTAAGTAGATATAGCCATATCTCCTGTAATCATCAGTAAAAGTCATATAGAAACAGTTAGCATCCCTTGTGGCGGTTCTGAAGGGCGCACACACATCGGTGTGTATGAGATCCAACAAACCCCCACCCCTTTCACAAGAACCAGTAAAGAGTGACTTAGTCATTTTTCCAAGCAAACATGACTCGCAAGTGTCATCCGGCCTTAAGTCAAATGACTCCAAAACTCCAGCCTTCTGGAGTTGGCCTATGCGCTTCTTGTTGACATGTCCAAGACGACAATGCCACAAGGATGCCTTATCCAAATCATTAGAAGAATCGATATGCAACACATTATTTCCTATGTTGTCTACAACCATCACAGTTTCATATACACCATTACAAGGTAATGCTCTAAAATAAAAAAAACCATTATAATAAGCATTTATTGCACCAATTTCGTTATCAAACGAAAATGTGAAACCTTGTTTGTATAAACCATGAAAGGAAATAATATTTCTCGCCATATCAGACAAGTAGCAACCATTATTCAAATTTATTTCTAACCCACTACTAAGCAATAAAGAGTAAACTCCAATCTTGGTGACAAGTGAAACCTTCCTATTCCCAATGATCAAGTTTATTTTCCTGTGCTCCACATCCTTTCTTCTTTTTAGGCCTTGCACATCAAAACAAATGCGAAATCCACAATCTGTGTCAAGCACCCAAGAGTTATTATGTGATGAGTTTTTAGATAGAATAGTATAAATACCTGCATGGGTGGGTTTAACCTTCCCATCCTTGACATCCTGCAAATACTTGGGGAAGCTTTTCTTCCAGTGCCCCTTTTCATGGCAATAAAAACACTCTGCTTCTTTTGGGATGGTCGAGGGAGTAGCAGAACCTCCTTTGGTTCCACTTGAAGAGGATCCATCAAGAGAATTTTCCTTGCGGCTCTTGGAAGGAGCCTTCCACTTCATCCCCTTACCTTGCCCAATTGCCAAAACAGGGGCATTCGCAGTAGGAGTGGTTACAACAGATTTACCTTTGAGACCACTCTCGACAGTCCTCAAAAGGCCTGAAGCTTGCTCAGAGTGACTTCTTCCTTGTTCATATGATAAGTCATGCATAACTAATCATAACATGGAGGCAAGGAGTGTAGAATAATTTCTATAGCTATCTCCTCATCAAAGTTCACATTCAATTTGAGCAGACGGTCAACAAACCTTTGCATTTTCTACAAGTGGCGCGTGATGGGTTCACCATCCTTCATCTTTGTTGTAATCATGGAGTAGATGATTTCATACCGCTCCCGAAAAGCACTCTGATGGTATCTTTCCATCAAGTCCTGGTGCATCTCAAAAGGGTAGAAGTACTCATAGGAATTTTGGAGTTCAGGAGACATGGTGGCATGCATGATACAAGCTACCTTGGTGGCATCTTTCTCATGTGCCCTGGAATCAGCAATCTCTTGAGGAGTAGCAGCAGACTCATCGATTTGCTTAAGCTCCTTGTTGGGGACATATTCCTTGTCCTCGTAGAGAGTGACCATCCTAATGTTCCTAATCCAATCATTGAAATAAGTCTCATGAAAGATGACTCTCCCACAAAGGTTCATGAGAGAGAAGGATCTGATAGGGTTTGAGCCAGAAGCAGTGTTGGAAGACATCTGAAAAGAAAAGAAAGACAAAGTTTAGATTAAATAAAGAGTCCTTAATAAAACACCCAAATGAAATATTAATGCTAGGACCCAACACAATATTTTAAAATTTGGAAGACGGATGTCGTAATACAACTTGCAAAATATTTGAAGGTAGGTAAATGACGATTTACCAATTTCCACCATGAAAAACGAAATTGTTATTAAGTTTTTAATTAGATTAAAATTCCTAGATCCTTTGAGATTCATTGAACAATTCCAAGACATGTTTAAATCTCGATTATGCTCTTCAGGTTTGTGACTGGGATACCGAGGATCACAAACGAGGTGTGAATAACCATGCAAATGTACTTGGTACACTCAATGTCAATTATCACCTTAATCAATATGCCGGTTAACCACACACGCTCTATTGACTTTATGATAAACATTATGATAAACATTACCATCAATATCACATTTTCCTAAAGTAACTAAGATTGGGAATTTATAAAAGGTTTAGTTACTTTATATTTTTCATTATACATTTAATGAAATTTATAGTCTTTGTCCTACCCGTTCGGCTAACGACCTTCTACCAGTCAAGGAAGCGGTGGGTGAGAGTTGACACTCATTAAACTGTTATTTTATAGGCAGTAACCTTATACCCCCTTATAGACCAGCTTCGTGAATGAGGCCTACTAACGGTAATATTGACTTGATCTTATACACACACACATACATATATATATATATATATATATATATATATATATATATATATATATATATATTATTAACAAATAATACTATAAAGTATATGGGTTGAATTTTAACTTTTAAAACTCTAAGGTTTGGAATTAAAGTTTCATTTAGTGAGACTTTACAAATTCCAAAACTTGAGGGCAAGTTTTTAAACTTGTCAAAACTCTTCAAGTCCATAACAAATGAGTTTAATGACATCTTTATTAGAAAAAACTTTCATGTTCGATAACATCCATAACTTGAGGACAAGTTATGGAGTCCATTAAAATCATTTAAAACATTATTTAATTAATACAATAATCAAATAATTCATAGAAGATACAATTAAACTCATATGAACAAGACAATTCAAATCAAACAAATTTAATGTAATTAGCATAACCATATAAACTAATACAAAACATGAAACTTTGACAATTATCTTATAAATTGGATTAGCATGATCATTAATAAGTCAAAAACAGGTTTATAAGTTCAAAAACAGTTTAGGGTAATGATCCTAGTCCAATTCTAGCCTTAAAACTCAAAAATCTGCACTCTGGAGCACAAACTCGTCGAGCGCATGAACTAACTCGGCGATTTGGTCAGGTTTGTGAGGGGTCTCGGCGCGTTCACCAGTGGAATCGGGGTCGAGTGCATGAACTAACTCGGCAATTTGGTCAGGTTTGTGAGGAGTCTCGGCGAGTTCCCCAGTGGAATCAGCGAGTCCACTGTCCAGACAACAAAAAATCGATTTTTCAAGCATTTAAAAGCAAGCAACATCAAGTATATTGGAAAACAATCCTAGGCTCTGATACCATTGATGAGTTTTGAGCATTTTAACAATCCTATGGTGTACATGCAACCCTAGATGCTTTGGATCTATGTTTTCTCTAATACACATGCAAACTTTCAAAATACCAAAGCATCATCCTAACTAGCATACAATGGATTAACTATACTACAAAAATCTAGTTAGATGACATACCTTTTAGTGTAGTTGAAAACCTTGAAGCTTTAAGATCCTAGCACCAATAATGTGAATGCCTCAAGTGGAACCACAAATCACCACCAACAAATGGAAGACTTGAGAGAGAGAGTATCTTTGCATAGAAAATCGGTTATGCTCTTCAAATATACACTAGTGCCGATTTTAGTAGCTAGATGAGTCCTTATATAGTGTGACATACTAGGGTTACACCATGTAAACCCTAACGACCTTCCATATCCCTCATGCTCCATGGGTTAAAACCTCCATGGAGTATCAATGGGTCACCACATGGGTTTAGCCCAACATAAAGAACTATGGATCATTGGCCCACTTTATAAGAATGAATGATTTACCAAATCAACCCCTTATATTTAATTAGTCTCTTTTGATCACAAAATTAATTCCAAATTAATTCTTGATCAATACTAATTAAATAATATGATTTCATATTAATATATTAGAACTTATAATATATTAATAAATCATAATTATCCTCTTCTCAAAAGCTCATCCTTCAAATTGTTCCGGTGAAGTGCAACGCAGATGGACCATGCTATCTCGGGTCAAGTACATACCAAAGATAGTTATGGACTTAGACACCTTATCCAACAGTTTTCACCCTTAAGATTTGGTGCCAATATCTCTATGGTGTTCGGTGTACCATCTATGCTGACCATAAGAGCTTGAGATACCTTATGGATCAGCCTAATTTGAATATGAGGCAGAGGGGGTGTTTGGACGTAGTGAAGGACTACGATTGTGAGATGTTGTACCATCCAGGCAAGGCCAACATGGTGGCCGATGCCATGAGCCGGAGGGTAACAAGTACCCCGATGTGGGATGTATGCATGAGGATGACCGTGATGACTCCAGGTTTAGAGATCATCAAGTAAGCACAGTCAGAGGCCACAAAAGAAGAAAACCGGAAGAGTGAGCAGGTGATTGGTCATATTTTTGCATTTGATATGGACATTAGAGGGCTTTTGACTCTTCATGGGCAGGTATGGGTACCATAAGCGGGTGTGACTAGGCGGATTTTGATGGAGGAGGCCCACAAATCAACGTTTTCTATCCACCCAGGGGCCACAAAGATGTATCTTGACCTGAAACATAATTATTGGTGGCCATGTATGAAACGAGATGTAACATGGTTTGTGGAGCGATGTTTGATCTACCGGAAGGTCAAGATGGAGCACCAGCGGTCTCATGGAAAGTTGCAGCCTCTTGAGGTTTCCCTATGAAAGTGGGAACAAATCACGATGGATTTCATTACCAAGTTACCGAGGACTGCAAAGGGTGCTGACACTATCTGGGTGATAGTGGATCGTTTGACGAAGAGTGCTCACTTCTTAGCCATTAATGGGAATTCTTCAGAGGAGAACCTGGACTACTATTTTTGTTTCCCGTAGAGTAAACACTAAATACTAAACTATGTTTCAGTTGCATCATGTCTATTGATAAATCGCGACTACTAATCCATATCGTCAATCTCCCGAGCTCCAGCTAGGACTCGACTCCTTTGTCGAGAGATCCATGTCACACCTAGACAGTAAAGGTGAAACTAGATTTCGGTGTGAGAAATATAATAACCATTACTTCATGGATTCAAGAACAATGAGACGGCATGTATGTATACATGGTTTTATTCAATCATACAAAACGTGGACGTATCACGGTGAACCTTTAATTCCTTCGGTTATAGATGTAGCGCCAAGTAACGATATGGTTGATGGAGGAGGCCCATAAATCGAGGTTTTCTATCTACCCGGGGCCACAAAGATGTATCTTGACCTTAAACATATTTATTGGTTGCCATGTATTAAACGTGTGGCAGGGTATGTGGAGTGATGTTTGATCTGTAGGAAGGTCAAGATGGAGCACCAACGGCCTCATGGAAAGTTGCAGCCTCTGGAGGTTCCCCTATGAAAGTGGGAGAAAATCACGATGGATTTCATTACCAAATTACCGAGGACTGCGAGGGGTGTTGACACTATATGGGTGATAGTGGATCATTTGACGAAGAGTGCTCGCTTCTTAGCTATCAGTGATAATTCTTCTGTGGAGAAGTTGGCCGTGATTTATGTTCAGGAGGTGGTGGCTCGGCATGGGGTGCCGACGTCTATTTTGTATGACCAAGATGTGCGTTTTACTTCTAGATTCTGGAAGAGATTTCATGAGTAGTTCGGTACCCGACTACATTTTAATACCGCGTACCACCCGCGGATGGACGGGCAGAGCGAGCGGACGATTCAAACGCTTGAGGATATGTTATACACTGCGTTATTGATTTTGGTGGGAGTTAGGACTTTTATCCTTCTTTGGCCGAGTTCTCTTATAATAACAGTACCATCCATGTATCGGTATACCCCTGTTCGGGCTCCTTTATGATAGGAGATGTCGCACTCCTCTTTGCTGGGGCGAAGTGGGTCAGAGGGTCATGGAGAGCACAAAATTCATGCTCAAAACGACTGAGATTATACAGCAGGTTTAGAAGAGGCTGTTGGCCGTGCAGAGCCGCCCGAAGAGTTATGTAGATCGGAAACGCTCTTAATTAGAGTTTCAGATGGGGAGTTTTATGCTCCTCAAGGTGCACCCTGGAAGGGTGTTATCCGGTTCAGGAAGAGGGGCAAGCTAGTCCCTAGATTTATTGGCCCATTTCGAGTGTTGGCCCGTGTGGACAAGGTGGATTATTGATTAGAGCTACCAGAGGAGTTGGTCCCTAATGTTATACGCTGCGTTATTGATTTTGGTGGGAGTTAGGACTTTTATCCTTCTTTGGCCGAGTTCTCTTATAATAAGAGTACCATGCCTGTATCGGTATGCCCCTGTTCGAGCTCCTTTATGATAGGATATGTCGCACTCCTCTTTGTTGGGGCGAAGTAGGTCAGAGGGTCATGGAGAGCACAAAATTCATGCTTAAAACGACTGAGGTTATACAGCAGGTTCGGAAGAGGCTGTTGACCGTGCAGAGCCGCCCGAAGAGTTATGCAGATCGAAAAAGCTCTTAATTAGAGTTTTAGATGGGGGGGGGGGGGGGGTTATGCTCCTCAAGGTGCACCCTGGAAGGGTGTTATCCGGTTTAGGAAGCGGGGCAAGCTGGTCCTTAGATTTATTGGCCATTTCGAGTGTTGGCTCGTGTGGACAAGGTGGATTACCGATTAGAGCTACCAGAGGAGCTGAGTCAGATCCATAATACCTTCCAAGTATCCCAGCTAAGGAAGTGTATAGCCGACGTGGTAGCTGTGGTTCCCTTGGTGGACATTCACGTCGATGATTGCTTGAATTATGTTGAAAATCCTGTAACCGTCTTGTATCGAAAAGTGAAAACCTTGAGGAACAAGGTCATGAACTTGGTCAAAGTTTAGTAGCAACATCATAGAGGTTAAGAGTGGATAAGGGAAGTGGAGACCGAGTTGCATGAGCAGTATCCTGAGCTGTTTCCGGGGGATGACTTCAACGGAAAAATCTGATTTTAGTGGGGGAGAATTGTTACATCCCAGTATAAGGTACATTTATCATTCTTGGATCTTTCCTTAATATGTCAGAATTAGTCCCTAAAAGAGAATTGTTGGCTAGAGAAGTACGCGGGGGGTATGCATGAGTACGCACAAAGTACTCACGCACTATGCATAGTCGTGGAGAACCACCTAGTACGTTGGGCGTACCCATGGTACGCTGGGTGTACTAGGCTCAGATGCAAAACCCTAATATTCATTTGTCCCCTATATATACAAAGATTATGGTCTCATTTCTAGCCACCCTTATCATCCTACAACCCTCCATTAAACCCTAATCTCATGTGTGTGGCTTGTGTTGGTTTTTTGTAAAGTTTTGAGTGTTCTTAGCTCTTATAGTTGAAGAAGGAAATTAGAGAAGAAGAAGAAGCTGCTATCAAGCTTAGAGATCCAGAAACTTCCCACCTTTATGCATCATTTTCAGGTATAAAGCTTATACCTTGGCTAGTGTTCTTCTAGATCTCCTTAGTTTAAGATTTATGAGCTTAAGTCCCCAAGTTTGGACCTTTTTGAGTTTGCGACTCTCCAGAGAGTTTAAGCTGTCCTTTCATGCATCTTAAGACATCGAGGTTGATAAAAATGCTTGCTTTATCTTTCCTTTAACCTCATGCATGAGTAAAGTAGCGTGGCATGGATAAATTGATGTTTTAGCGTCTCCCAGCCATGTAAAGGCTTAAAGCCCACGACTTTATAGATTAAGAGGTCTTAAATTAGTCAGATCTATGGATGAAATGGTTGTTTTAACGGATTAAGACAACAAAAGAGTGGAAATTGAAGTTTGTGGAATACGCTGTGTGTACTCCTAGCTACGTGCAGTGTAGCCTGATTTCACCCCGTCACATGCTTAGCCAGTTATACGACTAACATTAGTAGTACGCCCAGCGTACTTGCTAGGTGTTGACTTTCATTGACTTTGACCTTTGGTCAAAGTTTGGGGTTTTGGAGCTGAAGAAAGGGAAAAATAGTCGTTTTGCCTTTAGTAGGTCTAATCGTGGATTTTGGACTCGTGAGTAGTTGTGGAACCTAAATATTAATTAAGGTTAATCATTTTGTTAACTAAGTAGAGTCTAGATCCAGCAGTTTGGGTGCTAGGTTTTCGTGTCATTATTATCAGGTGATTCTCCTTAATTACTCTTACGTGTATGGTAGGCTAGTTATATTATTATGACCAGCTGGGTCTAGATGTTATGTTATATTATGTGATGATATAATAATTGTTTTGTGATGGGGGTTGCGGATAACCCTACGAGTGTGTTGTTAGCTCACCAGGACTGCTGATAGTCCCTAGATTGCAGATAACCCATAGTCGTTTACTTATGATGAGTTATATGTGGTATCTTGGGGAACTTACTAAGTTTTGTGCATATAGTTTTCGATTTATATGTGGCAGGTACTTCGCATGACTGCGGGAAAGCGAATGTCTGATTGTACACATGCGTTGGGAATTTGCTATTAGGACATGATCTTTTATGTACTCTGATAACTATGATCCTTGTGGTTTTGGAATGACTTGTACTGGATATTCGGTTGTGAAACTATGTTTTTGGAGGTTCTAAAAATGAAAATTTTGGTCTAAAATTTGAGGTGTTACATTTTCCGCTTTAACGTTCCAGTGTACCGGCAATAGCGATGTATGCCTAATCATAAATGATTAAATGGCAGAGAGGTATAATTATATATGATTATACATGTTTATACGCATATGTCTAATCACAAATGATTATACATATATGTTTGTTCATAGATTGAGTAATCATATATGATTATCACAGTTGATGACAGAAGAGGTGATGGTAGCAGAGGTGGCGGTAATATAAGTAACAGAGGTGACAGTGGTGGTGTCGGCTGATGTCAGAAGTGGTGGTGGTGGTAGGGATGGTGGTGGAGGCAAAATGAACGAAAGACGCTATATAGTCATTTATGATTATAACAGGTCTGCCGCGCCCGTACGCTGGAGGGTTACAACGACAGATGTGAAATATGTGGTTGAGGTTGAATCTTAAGATCTCTATTATATTTTTAATCCCAACGGAACAAACTTTATATATATATATATATATATATATATATATATATATATATATATATATATATATATATATATATATATATTAGTTTATAACCCGTGGAAACCATGGGTATAAAATTAATTAAAATTTTATAGTAAAACCTCAAAATTATTAATTAATTATTTTAAATAAATTATTAATTACGAAATATTTTTACTAGTTATGTGAAAATTATAATCGTTGATTCAAATAAATATATAAAATTAATTTTTAATATATATTAGACATTTTTTATTTGTGAATTAATGAAAACAATAATATAAAATTTAAAATTTAAAATGGAGAATAAATACATTGACAAATAACATCACATTAATTAGGAGGTCTAATAAATTTAAAAGGGAGAACTAATAGATTGATAAGTGGTATCATATTAATTAAGATTTCTAATATAGTAACACATGGCAAAATGACTACTCTTTTATTAGTGTATATATATATATATATATATATATATATATATATATATATATATATATATAGGGAAAAAGGAATATACATTACAGCCCCACCTAAGCTTAGGTACTAAACCTCTTGAAAATACATTGTTTTACTATATAAAGATTACGGTTAATGGATTCACGATTAATACTTCAAGATGTAAATTCAAGATCGACACAATAGGGTTTAGGGTTTAGAGTTTAGGGTTTAGGGTTTAGGGTTTAGGGTTTAGGTTTATGTTTAGGGTTTAGGGTTTAGGGTTAAGGTTTAGGGTTTAGGGTTTAGGGTTAGGGTTTAGGGTTTAGGGTTTAGTGTTTAGATTTAGGGTTTAGGGTTCAGCTTTAGTGTTTAGGATTTAAATTTAGGGTTTAGGTTTAGGTTTAGGGTTTAGTAATGTTGACTTGGATGAAGTAAGAAACAATAATTGAGGAAAGGAAACGAACATGATAAAATGATAATGAAAGAAAGAAATGTTATGGAGAATGATATATTTACCAAGTGAAACCAAACCGGATATATTTAGCATGTTAAAACGAGATATTTTAGAGGTTTAGTACCTGAGCTTAGGTGGGGCTGTAATGTATATTCCCTATCCCTATATATATATATATATATATATATATATATATATATATATATATATATATATATATATATATATAGGGAGATGATCAAATGAGAACACCTAAAAGGTTGAGAACGCAAGAACAATTATGGACCAATCAATATATAAGGGCATACTAGTAATTGTATATTTTAATTAAATTAAAATAAACTAAAATTCAATCAAATTCCCTTAAATTTAGGATCAGTTACCAAAAAAGAAATAAATATTCAATTTTTTATTTTTCTTATTAATGGAATATAAAAATCATTTTTACCAACATTTATTTTAAAACTGAAAAAAAAATCTTACAAAAAACAATTTTTTTCTCCTCTTTCACGGTTTTTTTTTTTTTTTTTTTTTTTTGTGTGTTAAAAAAAATGAATAGAAATCGTACACTAAATTAGTACATTTGTATTCATAAATGATTTTTTTTTCAAAAAGCCTGATACTACTGCGATCACAAATAAATATACATCAATTTACAAGTAATCCAATTTGTTTTTTTAATCAATTGAAAATAAAAAGAGTATAAAAATTATCATTTCTTCAAAAAAAGAATACCTCTAATCATAAATAAATATACTCATTAACACATGCGTACACTGTTATTCACAAATGAATACAATGCTATTAAGAAATAAGTACCCTGTTATTCACATTTGAATAAATGAATACCTCTAATCATAAATAAATAAATTCATTCACTGTTATTCACAAATGAATACACTACTATTCACACATGAATGCACGGCTATTCATTCACTGTTATTTACACATGAATGCAATGCTATTCACAAATGAATAAATGAATACACTGCTATTCACAAATGAATAAATGATTACATTGCTATTCACACATGATAAACATTATCATTAACTTTATCTAATACAAGACAATCCTTGTTAGTCTCCAAATGAGAATCGAACAATAGCAAGCCAAACAGCCCCCCTCTTCGTTGCGACTGTTGCTGCTTGATTTTTCTCTAGTTCGCTACTACCGGCGACGAAGAATAGACCCAAAAAGGGACGTGCAGGAAATCGATTGCCCCATCCACCTGTTTCCGTCTCTCCCTCTCTCTTCTTCGATCTGGCCAAACGTCGAGGGTACTACCTCCTTCTTTCGCACCTCACAGCCGGATGAGAACGATCGAACCTTCGCTGCTTCTTCACTTCTTCGTTCTTCGGTCTCGTCGACCCTGGAGACGCCTCCCACATCGCGAATCTCTCGACGAAAGATCAGCAGCCACCGGACCCGATTTCCTTTTGCCTTTGTATTTCTTTCTTGACTGCGGTTGTTCGATCGCTTTCTTTTTTTGTTCGATGGTAAGGGTCTGCCATCACTGAACCACCGGGCCAAAAATCTTCTGCCTTTATTTTTCCTTTTCAGTGATCAGTCAAGCACCAAAAGTCAACTAGTGGCTTGTTATTACACTCTATATAACAGAACCTGTGATCAATTTCAAGAATGAAAGAAGAGAATTTAAGAAGGGTACGATCGATTAAAGAAGAGAAGAGGTCCAATTTCGAGTTTTATAATTGATACCATTACCTGTGATTTTTTCTTGTGCGTGGTGTCGATTGAAAGAAGAGTTGTATAGATTCGATTTTTGGGTCTGTGATGGTGTAATACTGGGTGATGCCCAGATCGATGATGGCGTGAGTTTTATGATGGAGGCGGATTTGTTATAAAACCCTAGAGAGAGTGACGAGAGAGATGGTGGAATAGGAGAAAGATGAGAGGAAATAGGTGAGAGGGTGAGAAATTATAGGAAATAGATAAAGTTGCAATTCCTATTATGCTCTTCTGATCATTTTAAAGTTACACTTTAATACCATTAGTTTTAGAATTTTTCATAAATAGTCCATTTAATAATAACCTTAGATCTAAGTATTTAAATGGTTCAGATCTGTTCTCGCGTTCTCAACCTTATATATATATATATATATATATATATATATATATATATATATATATATATATATATATATATATATATATATATATTATTGATTCCGGTAGATGTTGCCTTAGTTATTTGTTTTCCATAGAACTCATATATATATATATATATATATATATATATATATATATATATATATATATATATATATATATATATATATATATAAGTTTATTATGAATTGATCCAATATATTCTATAAAGACGCAAAATGCGAACATGCATCTTCTGTGTAATATCTGAAATTCACACGCATTATCTTCGGATTTAGTTAGATACGAATAAAGGCACAAACCACTTAATAGTTCTTGTATTTTATTATCTACTTTCCTACCGTATTCTTGAGTCAAAAAGAGTCTATTGAGCTTGCTAAAGTTTTGGTTCGATTTACATAGTTATTAAAATTTTTCTCTAAATGTGCTTCTAATTTTTAACAGCAAAATGCATTAAAACTCTAGAAAAATTACTACGAATTATAGATCATGAGGGGTTACGTCGTTACGACACAATTTGAACAAACTCATAGAAGTGCCAAATGGAGCTATATATCTAACCCAAAGAAAAGCATAAAATTGAACCTTGTTAGCAATCCTAGAAGTACCTAACACTTTTTTGATGGACGATATCATTTCTATACATCCAAAAAACCCAGAAATAATGTGTTTTTAGTGTCCCTCTATTACCAAGAATGAATGAATAATAAAAAAAATCATGTTTTTAAGAATTATCGTTTTAATTCAGTGGAGAATATTTATTTTCTACGAGGTGGATGAATCCGTTTTGCTATAATATAAGGTTTATGTAAAGACTCTTTCAATATGAATTAAGCAAACTGTAGACATTACTCACTAAAACTTTAAGGAATTTGTATTCCTTGAAACTTTGAAATTATAACCTCTCAAACGAAAGTCCCAAGCGACTTCCCGACAATTATTTTAATCATGTATAACCTAAAAGATGCGTTTCTAGAACATAGATTTGGTCGAAACATGAGAATGTAAATGATGAACAAGAGTTGCATGGAGAATCGAAAGTCAAACGCCACCTTTGCATTTTAAATTCTTTTTAACCCCTATAAAATCACATCAAGATGAAGATAAAGATCAAAGCAAACGAAAGAGAAGTAATTGAGAAAGATACACTATGGACAGAGTTGGTTCTTCTAAGGGCAAAACCATGCATGGAGATGAAGGAAACGACAGCGCAGAGGTCCGATACCGTGGTGTAAGGAAGAGACCATGGGGTAAATATGCAGCTGAGATTCGGGACCCGAACAAAAACGGGCAGAGGATATGGCTGGGGACATTTGATACAGCGGAAGAAGCAGCACGTGCTTATGATCAAGCTGCCTTCAGCCTAAGGAGTCATCTTGCCACGCTCAATTTTCCAACCGAGTACTTGTCAAAACTCCCTGACCCTCCTTCGTTCCGGCCACCATCTAAGTCGTATTCATCTTCATCGGGTGTTGAAAGAGGATCAGGTTCATCAGTCGGAAAAGAGAAACATGTGATTGTACTTGAGTACTTGGATGATCGTGTGTTACAGGATCTTCTTCTGGAAACATCAAAGGAGAAGAAGAAATGAAGATGCGGTTTTCCTAATAATTCAAATGCACATGACATTCGCATCTGTGTTTTCTTAATCGGTAACGAACTAATCTTCCAGTGAGTTTTTTTCCCCAAGAGTTTCTATATTATGCTCGACAGGCTTACTAAATAGATAGCATATATACAAACAGAAGCCAACTTGTTGTTGAGCAGTGTTTGCTTCATAAATACTCTATGATACTTTATCTCAAAACTGTGAACTCTATTAATAAACCTATTTTCAAACCAACTACTATAAAAAAGGAAAGAGCAGTTCAATGATCTATAACTGCAACTCGAAATTTACGTTTCAACCATGATCATTAATTAGTTTATTTAACTTGCAACCTCAATCGAATAAAGATTTCATCATGCATGTATTTATGAATATGTTGAAACTGGATCCGTACGGGCTTTTGATCAAGAATCTGAATCATATCTTGAGGATTTTCCAAGGAGGACATAGCAACAATGCTATCTTTTAAAATGGATTCCTCATTCCGAATATATCTGGTGATAAAGGAAATGACTAATGAGTTTACTTATAGACAGTAAGGTATCACATTATGACGTAGAATGAATAATCCACATAAGAAGCATCAAGAGAGTGTTGGGAATGCCTTTTATATTAACGTTTTATGTTTTAACTTGAGATTAAATCACCATGAAAATATGATAAATATAATGATACACTACAAGAAAAGCGAGCATTAACGGCGACACACACCTTTAGCGGCGACAAACAAACACTAAAAAAATATGTTATTTAGTGACACACAAAAAATGCCACTAAAAACCGCAAAAAATGTCACTAAAGACTTCTTAGATAATCCGCGACACACATAATAAAATAAGTATCCCTACAAACGCTTCCACTAAAACAATTTCACTACTAGAAAAATTGATTTTAGCTACCAAAATTATCTACAAATATATTTTGTAGGTAATTTCCATCAAATTTCCAACAAAAATGCAACAAAATAGATAGCCACCAAAATTCCTACAAAACACCGACGGAAATAGAAATCAGGAGAAATCCGTTGGAAAAGCGTTGATAATTTCCAACAGAATTCCTACGGAATATTAATTAATATTTAAAAATATAAAATTGTAGGAATTTCGTAGGAAACTCAAAGCTCAAAGCGGGAAAAGTAAAAAATGTTTCCCTCTTTTTCTTTTTGCCTCCCCCCCTCACCCCCTTTTTTTTTTTGCCTTTCTCTCATTTTTTATAAATATTATTATTAGTTATTACTACTATTATTTTATATTATTATTATCATTATTAAAAAAATTATTATTTCATATTATTATTAAAAAATATAATAATTATTATTAATATAAATATAATAATAATAATAATTAGTACTTTTATTTTGATTATTATTGTTATTTTTTTCTTATTATATTAATTTTAAATGATTTCTTTTATTATTATATTTATTATAATTATACTTTTTGTTATTAATATTAGGTTTATTATAATTATATTATATTTATTATTATTATTATTATGATTGTATATCTATGTGTATGTGTGTGTGTATATATATATATATATATATATATATATATATATATATATATATATGTTTGTATGTGTAGGGGTAAGTGTATATGTAACGTCCCAAATTTCGAGTCCAAAAATTTCATTTTAATTAATTGATTATAAAAACATTCATAAGAAAACTACGTGAAAATATATCATTTCGTAAATCAATATATCATGTCTGAAAACCCAAATCATAAAATGGTAACATGTCAGAGTACAATCCCAGAATATCTCAAGTGCGGAAAACCAATGTGTGTGTGTATGATGTGCTGGTACTGCGCCAACTCCTTCCCCTTCACTGAAGAGGTACCTGAAACCAAAACTGTAAACTGTAAGCACAAAGCTTAATGAGTTCCCCTATCGTACCACATACCATACAATCACATAACATATATATAGTGTCAGGCATATATGGGTGTCCGACTTACCCCTTCGATCCTGTCGACCGGATACTGCCTAGCATATCTGGGTGTTGGCCACCCCTTCGGTCCTGTCGACCGGATACTGCCTAGCATATCTGGGTGCTGGCCTCCCCTTTGGTTCTGTCAACCGGATACTGCCTAGCATATCTGGGTGTTGGCCTCCCCTTCGGTCATGTCGAACGGATACTGCCTAGCATATCTGGGTGTTGGCCTCCCCTTCGGCCCTTTCGACCGGACATTGGGGACTATTTCAGCCCTCTACTACTACCACATAACATATATCACATAATCATAATCTATCTAGCATAACTGGGTATTGCTACCCCTTCGACCCTATCGAACGATAATCTTGGGGACTATCTCCCCTTCTGCTACTATCATATAACATCATAACATATCATGCTACTGTTGGATATAGTGTCTAAGTCCATAACTTTATTTGGTATATACTTGATCCGACCCGACATGGTCCATTTGGGTTGCATGGCATTGCAATACTTGGATAGACTAAATGAGAGAATATGACACTTATGATTATTAATATATTATAAGTTCTAATATATTAATAATAGTGTTATTTAATTAGTATTGATCAAGTATTAATCTAGTATTAATTTGGTTATCAAAGTGAGACTAATTAAATAGATAGGGTTGATTATGACAATCATCAATTCTTTTATGGTGGATTAATGATCCATGGTTTATGGGTTATGGATGTAACCATTTGGAGCTCCATGGATAGTCCATAAGAGTTACAAACCCATGGGTCATGAGAAATGAAGAGTCATGACAATTATGGGTCTTCTTAATGAAACCCTAATTGTGACACCACTATAAAAGGAACCCTTTGGCTAGCAAAATCGTGACCTAGGGTTACTAGAGAGGGCATGACCGATTTTGAGTGCTAGAAGTATTCTCTCAAGTTATTCCAAGTTTTGTGGTGTTGTGTGAAGCATTTGAGGCACAACATTTGGGGTGCTAGGCTCACAAAGTCTTGAAGGAATCCATCAACAACAAGGTATGTATTTCTACTAGTTTTTATGTTTCATATATTCCCCATGCCATGCTAGTTAGGAAATAACCTTGAAAAAGAAATTTACGTGTATATAGAGAAAACATAGATTCAAGGTTATTAGGGTTGCATGTACACTTAGGAAGTGTTAGAATGCTCAAAACCCATCAGTGGTATCAGAGCCTAGGATTGTTTTCTGTATACTTGATGCAAAACTGCTTGAAAATCGAAAATTCTGCTCATTGTCGACTGGACTCGCCGAGTTCATGGGGAGGACTCGCCAAGTCCATGTACAAATTCATCCTACTCGTCGAGTAGGATCATGTACTCGACGAGTAGGTGCGTGTTGGGCAGTCTTTTCGTGTTTTGTTGCTGGAAATGGATTAAAATCATTATCCCAATCTGTTTTGGACTTGTAAAAACTGTTTTTCAAAATGATAATGATTATGTTAACCCATTTTCACATGATTTTTATCAATTTTCAAGAATTATATATGTTAATATGATTCATGAAATTGCTTGGGATGAATTTGTGTTCTTATGAGTTTTTAGAAGATCGTAGGAATTATGTGTAACCTCCATGTGTGTTTAATTCATGATCTTAATTGTAATGATGGTGTTCATAACTTGTCCTCAAGTTATGGAAAACCAAAAGCCACTTCTTTAAATTATGATTAAAGAACTAAAGAGGTTTCATAAAACGAAGAGTCTTCATTTTTATGAACCATTAAAACTCATAAGTTACAAATTGAAGAGACTTGGAATAGTTTCAAGTCTTTCCCTCAAGTTTTGGAATTTGAAAAGTCTTACACTCTAATACTTTAATTCCAAATTAAACCTTAGATTTTTAAAAAGTTTAAAAATCAACACTTATACTATTATTATAATTTTATTATATAGATATGTATAAGAATATGTCGTTCTTACCGTTAGTAGGCCTCATTCACGAAATCGGTCTATAAGGGGGGTATAAGGTTGTTGCCTATAAAATGGTGACTTAATGGGTGTCCACTCTCACCCACCGCTTCCTTGATCGGTGGAGGGTCGTTAGCCGAACGGGTAGGATATGACTTTAAATTCTCATTAAAAGTATAATGAATTATAAAGTAACTATACATTATAAATTCCCAATCTTAGTTACTTTAGGAAAATATGAATTTGGTGCTAGCCCATAAAATTACACTTTGTACCTTACCAAGTCGTTAGTGGAGCGTGTGTGGTTAACCGGCACACTAACATGGACTAGTAAGAGTGGCAAAGGGTAACTTGACTTTATTATAGATCGGTGGAGCGTGTGTGGTTAACCGGCACATCGATTAGGTAATATTGTTAAGGGTACCAAGTCAATTTGTATGGTTATTCACACCTTGTTTGTGATCCTCGGCATCCCAGTCACAAACTTGAGAGGGCACATTCGAGATTCAAACATGCCATTGAAAAGTTCAATGTATCTCAAAAAGATCTAGGAGTTTCAAAACCAATAAAACCTAATAATAAAATATTTCGTCTTATGGTGGAAATTGGTAAATCGTCATTTACCTACCTTCAAATATTTTATAGTGTGGATTACGACATCCCTCTTCCACCTATAAATAGTTTGTTGGATCCTAGCCTTAATATTTCATTTGGGTGACTTATTAAGGACTCTTAATCTAATGAAACTTATCTTCCTTTTATTCCAGATGTCTTCCAATAACGCTGCTGGCTCAAACCCGACAGGCTCCTTTTCCCTAATGAACTTGTGTGGTAAGGTCATCTTTGATGGATCCAACTTTAATGAGTGGATCAGAAACATCAGGATGATTACCCGCTACGAGGACAAAGAATATGTCCTTGACAGGGAGCTTAAGGTTGTTAATGAAGCCACTGCTACTCCAGAAGAGCTTGCGGAGTTCATTGCACATGAAAAGGATGCCACCAAGGTGTCCTGCATCATGATGGCCACAATGACTCCGAAACTCCAAAAATCTTATGAAGATTTCTACCCCTATGAGATGCACCTAGATTTGATGGAAATGTACCATAAGAGCGTGCGTCAAGAGAGGTATGAAATCATTTCCTCCATGATAACCGCAAGGATGAAGGATGGTGGACCCATCACCGGTCACTTGCAGAAGATGCAGAGGTTTGTTGACCAGTTGCTAAAGCTTAATGTTGACTTCCCTGAGGAATTGGCGATTGACATCATTCTCCATTCCTTACCTCAAAGTTATGATCAGTTTCGTATGACTTATCATATGAACAAGGAGGAAGTCACACTTAGCAAACTTCAAGGACTCTTAAGGACATCTGAAAATGGCCTTAAGGGTAAAGCGGTTGCTACTTCTACTCCTTTAACAGCCCCTGTTCTTGTAATTGGGCAAGGGAAGGGTAAGAAGAGGAAAAGCCCTTCAAAGGGTACCAAGGGTAAGACTTTTGATGGTTCCTCTTCAAGTGGGACAAAGAAAGGTCCCATTACTCCTTCTTCGAACCCAAAGGAAGCACAGTGCTTCTATTGCCAAGATAAGGGACACTTCAAGCGAAGCTGCGCCAAATATCTGCAAGATGTAAAGGATGGGAAGGTTAAACCCACCCATGCAGGTATGTACACAATATTGTCTAACAACTCATCTAATGCTAATTCTTGGGTGCTTGATACAGGGTGTGGTATTCACATTTGTACTAATTTGCAGGCACTAAGAAGAAGTGAGCAAGTGGAGTACGGGAAGATAAACTTAGTCATGGGCAACAGGAAAGCATCACCTGTTACCAAGATAGGAGTTTATTCTTTATTGCTTAATAATGGGTTAATGTTAGATTTGAATAAGTGTTGTTACTCGCCTGAAATGGCGAGAAATATTATTTCTTTTCATGGCTTGTACAAACAAGGTTTTACATTTTCATTTGATAATAAAAATGGTGTTATTAATGTTTATTACAATGATGTATTTTACTTTAAAGCAATACCTTGTGATGGTGTATATGAAGCTGTGAATGTTGTAGACAATTTAGGAAATAATGTATTGTATATTGATTCTTCTGATAGCTAGGACAAAGCATCCTTGTGGCATTGTCGTCTTGGACATGTTAACAAGAAGCGCATAGGCCAACTCCAAAAGGCTGGAGTCTTGGAATCATTTGACCTCAAGTCAGATGATAGTTGCGAATCTTGTTTACTTGGAAAAATGACAAAGTCACCCTTCACAGGTACTTGTGATAGGGGTGAAGGTTTGTTGGACCTTGTACACACGGATGTGTGTGGGCCCTTCAGAGTTGCTACAAGGGATGCTAATCGTTATTATGTGACTTTTACTGATGATTACAGTAGATATGGATATATTTACTTAATCAAGCATAAGTCAGAAACCTTTGAAAAGTTCAAAGAGTTTAAGCAGGAAGTTGAGAATCAATTGGGCAGGAACATCAAGATGCTCCGATCCGATCGGGGAGGAGAGTATCTTAGCATTGAGTTCCTTAACTATCTTAAGGAATGTGGGATTGTCTCACAATTGACACCACCCAGGACACCACAGTTGAATGGTGTAGCTGAGAGGCGCAATCGAACCCTGTTGGATATGGTTCGTTCCATGATGAGTCGAGCTTCGTTACCAATCTCTTTCTGGGGGTATGCCTTAGAGACTGCCGCCCATATCCTTAATCTAGTCCCTACTAAAAAGGTTGCCAAAACACCTCACGAGATGTGGACTGGGAAAGTGCCCAATTTGGACCACATCAAGATTTGGGGTTGTGAAGCTTTTGTGAGGCGTGAGACTCATGACAAGCTTGAGACCCAAAGCGAGAGGTGTATTTTCATTGGCTACCCACAGAGATCCTTTGGTTACCTCTTCTACAGACCCAGTGTCAATGTGGTCTTTGTAGCAAGAAGATGAGTCTTTTGTGAGAGAGAATTCATAAGCCAAGGGGACACTGGGAGGCAAATTGACCTTGAAGAGCTTCAAGAGTCAAGTGGTGAAGGAACCTCAAATGATGTCAGCCAACCTGAGGAGGAAACTCCTGTAGAGCTGATAGATGAGTCTGTACCTCCAAGACGTTCCACTAAGGTGAGGAACACACCTGAATTTTATTATGGTTATCACATCACCACTGAGGGTGATACATTTATTAGTGATAGTACACTGATAGATTTGGATGAACCTAAGAATTATAAGGAAGCCATGGCAGGCCCTGAGTCTGCGAAATGGAAGGAGGCTATGGACAGCGAGATTCAGTCCATGTATGACAATCAAGTTTGGAACTTGGTTGACAATGTACCAGGTCGTAAGATAGTTGGTTGCAAATGGATCTTCAAGAAGAAGACCGACATGGATGGGAAAGTACACACTTATAAAGCACGACTGGTTGCGAAGGGCTTTACTCAAACTCTGGGAGTTGCTATGATGAGACCTTCTCACCAGTAGCTAAGATTAAGTCTATTAGAGTGTTGTTAGCCATAGCTGCATTTCATTACTATGAAATATGGCAAATGGATGTCAAAACTGCTTTCCTTAATGGGAAGTTGGCTGAGGATGTTTACATGGCTCAGCCAGAGGGTTTTGTCGACCCAAAATACCCTAATAGAGTGTGTAAGCTTGAAAAATCCATTTATGGATTGAAACAAGCATCTCGCAGGTGGAATCTTTGCTTTGATGAGAAAGTCAAAGATTTTGGCTTTTCTAGGAGTGAGGATGAGTCTTATGTGTATGTCAGGGCTAGTGGGAGCATAATTAGCTTCTTGGTGTTGTATGTGGATGACATACTTCTCATAGGAAACGACATCCCAACTTTGCAGGAGGTTAAGGCCTGGCTTGGGAAGTGTTTTGCTATGAAGGACCTTGGGGAAGCTGCCTATATCCTAGGGATAAGGATATTGAGAGATAGGAGTAAGAGACTAATTAGACTTAGTCAAAGTACTTATGTGGATAAGATACTGAAGAGGTTCAATATGCAAGATTCCAAGAAAGGAGAGTTACCAATCCAGAGTAATGCCAAGCTAAGTAAGACTCAGAGTCCGAGTACAGAGGCTGAGATAGCTGAGATGAGTCAGATACCATATGCTTCCGTTGTGGGCTTGATCATGTATGCTATGACCTGTACTCGCCCTGATGTGGCCTTTGCTTTGAGCATGGTCAGTAGATATCAAGGGAACCCTGGCAAGGCACACTGGACAGCGGTAAAGAACATTCTCAAGTATTTGCGGAGGACTAAGGACTGGGTCCTTACCCTCGGAGGCAATGATGACTTGAGAGTGGAAGGATATAGTGATGCTAGCTTTCAAACTGATAGGGATAATTTTCGCTCTCAGTCAGGGTTGGGTCTTTATCCTAAATAGAGGAGCAATTACTTGGAAAAGTTCCAAGTAGGAGACAGTAGCTGATTCGACTTGTGAATCAGAGTACATAGCAGCAAGCGAGGCAACAAAAGAGGCGATATGGCTAAAGAACTTCATCGGAGACCTTGGAGTTGTTGACTATGAGTTGGTTATTCATTGATTGTACGAAAACGCATTGGTAACTCGATGTTATAAAACGTGCCTTTGTGAGTAATTCAACGAGTAGTTAGTACAAGCATATCAGTCGAAGTTTATCTGTTCCTTCTAGAAATAGAAGCGATATCTGGGCCCCTCGATGATTTGGTTTTGACCTATGTATCGGGCCCGGTCAGAACCTAATTGATGTGTTCAATTTAGTTCTATGTCGAAACAAATCGGAGATCGAGAAACAAATGATGGACAATAAGTAAGACCATGTTCCATGTGTTTGTCCGGCTGATATCATGAGAGCAGATGATTATATAATCACTTATCTTAAATGGCGTATCATCATCATCTCAGTTCCAAGAGACTTTGAAAGAGCTACGATTGCTAGTCGGATTTTGAATTCATATTTGCAAATATAGTTATTAGACTTATCCAAGTGGGAGACTGTTGGATATAGTGTCTAAGTCCATAACTTTATTTGGTATGTACTTGATCCGACCCGGCATGGTCCATTTGGGTTGCATGGGATTGCAATACTTGGATAGACTAAATGAGAGAATATGGCACTTATGATTATTAATATATTATAAGTTCTAATATATTAATAATAGTGTTATTTAATTAGTATTGATCAAGTATTAATCTAGTATTAATTTGGTGATCAAAGTGAGACTAATTAAATAGATAGGGTTGATTATGACAATCATCAATTCTTTTATGGTGGATTAATGATCCATGGTTTATGGGTTATGGATGTAACCATTTGGAGCTCCATGGATAGTCCATGGGAGTTACAAACCCATGGGTCATGAGAAATGAAGAGTCATGACAATTATGGGTCTTCTTAATGAAACCCTAATTGTGACACCACTATAAAAGGAACCCTTTGGCTAGCAAAATCGTGACCTAGGGTTACTAGAGAGGGCATAACCGATTTTGAGTGCTAGAAGTATTCTCTCAAGTTATTCCAAGTTTTTTGGTATTGTGTGAAGCATTTGAGGAACAACATTTGGGGTGCTAGGCTCACAAAGTCTTGAAGGAATCCAAGCAACAACAAGGTATGTATTTCTACTAGTTTTTATGTTTCATATATTCCCCATGCCATGCTAGTTAGGAAATAACCTTGAAAAAGAAATTTGCATGTATATAGAGAAAACATAGATTCAAGGTTATTAGGGTTGCATGTACACTTAGGAAGTGTTAGAATGCTCAAAACCCATCAGCTACCACAAACATATTAGGTAGTAGCAAACCTAGATGAATATCACATAGACAATCATCTAACATACAACTCCTACTGGTGGGCTGGCATTGTGGCCGTAGACCCACCGCTACTGGAAGGTAACTCACCTCGTATGAGTGAGCTCCCCAAAATACCACACATGTCTCATTAGCCTCTCATGGCTATACTCAGATAAGACCCTCCAGTCAATGTGTCTCAGTGGGACCCTCCGGTTCCACAACTCGGGTGGACCCTCCGGTCCTAACTCAGTAAGCTCAGAATAATACACAACATAAATCACAAAGACATAATGCAAGATATCAAGATGCTCGATATAAGCACATAAGACCCTCCGTTCACATAAAGGTTACCACTCTAGGTAAAGTATAGCGAGAAGACTCACCTCGGATGATGAACAACTCCAATAGATGTTGCTGTCACACACCGACATCTAACACTAGACCAAAATCCACAATTACCTAATTAAGATCTAAGTCCAAACCCTCACTCTTTTGGTCTAAATGTAGTCCACTAACGAGCCCATCAATAACCTAAAACTCATTGGGCACACCAAGGCCAAATAATGATTGGGCTCTCCCGAGGCCCATCTCAGATAAGCTCAGATCCAAAGCCTGGAATCCCACTCCTTCTTCTTCAAGGCTCCTTCTTCACTCCAAGGAAACACAAGATCACTCAATAGCTCACAAATGGACACACAGACTCAACGGACGGGTATTTAGGGTTTGATAGGGTTGATTGTCTGAGGATGGTGGCCATAAATGTGGCCATCTTATTCTTTATATAGGGACACCCCCTCATTTAGGGTTTTCATTCCGTGCCTAGTACATGTAACATCCCAAATTTCGAGTCCAAAAATTTCATTTTTAATTAACTGATTATAAAACATTCATAAGAATACCACGTGAAAATATGTCAATTTGTAATTCAATGTATCATGTCTGAAAAAACAAATCATAAAATAGCAACATGTCATAGTACAATCCCAGAATATCTCAAATGCTAAAAATCAATGTGCGTGTGTATGATGGGCCACCAACTCGTCGAGTCCCTATTTATCATATGTCCTTCTTCGCGCATCTATTCGTCGAGTTTAGCAACAACTCGACGAGTTCCCATTCCATATGAACACCGAATGAATCCTCATCCAACTCGTCGAGTTGTATGAACAACTCGTCGAGTCCATCTTCATCTGATGAACGAGTCCTGTCCTCGACTCGCAGAGTTGTATGAACAACTCGTTGAGTTCATCTTCAAAAGTTGGGAGATTTCCTTGGACTCGCCGAGTCTGCTCATGCACTCGTCGAGTCCTATAGACTCCAGGTCTACGGCTAAGTCCAATATGTTGGGTTACTCCTTTGAACCCTCTAAAACCCTTCTAACACCTAACCGATTTCCCCTTGACCCTCAACAGATTTGGGGACATCAAGCCTTGGACTCGCCGAGTCTAGATTGTCTAAGTCTCATTTCTCGATTTCTAGTGTACAACACTTGTCTAAATGATAGATCCAAGCCCTTAAGCTCGATTTAGCATGTAAAGTTACGAAATTTACGTGCATGCATGGGACTTTTGATCCTAAAAGGCCCTAAAATGGCTCTTATAATGCATGGGACCTTCCTTGAGTGCAAAAGCAACTCCAATCTGCTTTGTGACTCTTCCCAGGTGCTAGATCCGAAGTCTTGACCCCCAAACATGTTTGCAAATCATGGTTGGTCACCTCATGTGGCTAAAAAGCCCTAAATCTTCCCAAACACGAATCCTCCAGTCTCCTCTTGATCCTTCTATGCTCTTCCTTCTTCCTTGTGATCAAAACCACCAAAATCACCACAAATGCCTTTAGATCTTCACACACTCGGCTAGGGTTTGCTATGGAGGGTTTCTGGGAGCAATAGGGACGAGTGGTGGCTGAAAGAGATGATTAAATAGGGTGCAAACCCTCATATTAGGGTTTTTGTCCAGTCAGAGCCTACTAGTCGAGTCTGGCCGCCGACTCGACGAGTCCCCCACTTAAGTCCTGTGCCCAAACCTGCTCCTACTCGACGAGTTGATCCTTCAACTCGCTAAGTCCCAGGCCAAAAATACAAAACACTTAAATAAAAGAAACTAAAAAACATACCAAGAACCAGGTGCTACAGTACGCCTAGCGTACTAGGTGACCCCGCTTCAAATCCACGCACATGAGTACGCTAAACGTACATACACGTACGCCCAGCGTACTCAGCTGCCACCTTTCTCAAATAAGGGGCTTATCCTGCCAAAACTTCAAACTGTCGCAACTTCCTCGTTATATGTCTGTTTCCAATGAACCTCATATCCATGGAAAGGTGACAAGAAGCCCTACGCTTCTAGCAACTTGTCATAGCCACGAGGCTTCCTCATGCCTGGGTTGCAGCCAATGAATCCTAAACCATAGACGATCCGAAACAGGATGTTACACCAAAGCAACCTCCAACTGTTCTTCTTCCTTCAATTCACCAAAAATAGCACCAAAGCTCACTTCCAAGCTCAAATCTCACAAATGGCAATTAGGGTTACGATCTCAGGGTATAGAGAGATGGAGACTGTTCACAAGGAGGTCCAATGGTGTCATAAGTTGTTTAAATAGGGCACAAACCCTAAAATGAAAGAATTCCGTAAAAAGGGTTAAAAGGTTACATACCACTAAACTCGAATGTTAAAGAAAGTATGTTGCACATGTATGTATATGTACATGTAAACACGTGAGTATATGGTTTAGGGTTTAGTGTTTAAGGTTTAAGGTTTAATGTATATATACGACATATACATATATTAATAATAAAATAATAATAAATTTGTATAATGACATAACTAATTATAATACTATATTTTGAATAATATAATTTTACGAGTTAACTAATAATAATTATATATTTAATAATTATATTTACTACTCTAATAATAATAATAATTATTATTATTATCAAACCAATATAAAATAAATTTGAGTACGAATATGTAAGTGCAATTATATATATATATATATATATATATATATATATATATATATATATATATATATATATATATATATATATATATATATATATATATATATATATATATATATCTTTTGTTGGAAAACAGTAGGAGATTTCCAACGAATTACCTACAAAATCCATAAAAAAAAAAGCGGTGAAATAAATATCGATTAATTTTCGTGAAAATATTGAAATATTGCGCCTTTTCCATCCCCAATCGACGCCTTAATCCTCCATCTTCTATCTCTCCTTTTTCTCCCCTTTCACGTCTTCAGAGAGAAACGAAGAAAACCCTGGTCGCTCCTCTTCTCCGTTCATCACATCGCCCCTCTTATCCCTTCATCACGTCGCCTCTTCGCATGCTCTTCCTTATCTATCGCCGATTCTATATCGCCAAGTCAATCGACATCATAGATCTGCAATTTTCGTCACCGATTCATCAACATGAGCGATTATCCTGCCGGCATCGCCAAACCCTAATCATCATCATAGAAGGTAACATTATTTTCATTTTGTTGATTTCTTTTACTTGTTTTCAAGATTTCTAAGACAATAAAAGCATGTTACCAAGATTTGATTGTTTTTCAGTGCAAAGTCGAGTTGGATGTCATCGCTAGTCTTATCCATTCCTTACAATTTGTCGCCTTTTCCTCCCACATCACCATTTAACAAAAAATATGTCGCTGCCTTCCAATTCTCTCATTCCAGCATCACAGCCCCCTGCTTTAAACCCGTCTCTCAATTTGGTTTGTAAGGTATGAACCCTGACTCTTGTGTTGGAATGTTTTCATAACCTTTTTGTTAGAATTTAGTCTTTAGGGTATGAAATACTGATGAAACTAACGATTCTGAAAAATTGGATTCGTTTACATCTCTTATGCAGGTTCTTATCTTTTGTATGCTTGTATATAACTTCTTTTTTTTTTTGTACAGAAATATGGATTTTATTTTTGTCCATTAATGGGCTAGTTAACTGTAATAAAATTTGTATTTTTATAGGTTAATGCATTGAATTTATATTATTATAGGTTTAATGTATTGAGTTTTTTATTTATTATTATGGGCAGAAAAAAATGGATTTATTATAAAATAGTGTGTTAGTACATTTTGTTGGAAAAGGGTTGGAATTTTCCTACAGAATAATCCGTTGGAAATTTATTAGAAATTTTGTTGGAAGTTTGTAGGAACCATGTTTCCCACGGCCCTTTTTCCAACAAACTAATTGTGTTGGTACTTTGTTGGTAAGTGTTGTTTCCTACAAAATACCTACGTTATTGCTTGTTGGTAGCCACCCAATTTTCTAGTAGTGACACTTTTTGCTTTTGCTGTTACAGTTTTTTAGGCTTTTAGTGACACTTTTTTATTTGTCACAATAAAATAATACTTTTTTGTGGTATATATTTTGTGCCACTAAAATCTCATTGATTCAAGAATTCATACTACTTTACTTATATATTTTAAGATTTTAGTGACATTTTTTATTTGTCATAATATAAAAAAATATTTTGTGGCACATTTTGCATTGGTAAATATTCATGGGATTCTATAATTTTACTTATATTTATATAATTTTTATCTATAACATAAAATGAAATAAATAATTAAATTGTTACATGTAGAAAATAATAACAATTTTATTGTTATTCATCAATATTTTTAAACTTTTGAACCAAATATCTAAATAAATGTCAAAAACAGCTAAACATTTTGAAAAATCATCTACAGGTCCTTGAGTAGTTAAGGAGTGGTTTACATTGGCATGTAGAGAAGCATACATAATAGCAACATACAAAAAACATGATTAGTTCATTTGACACATCAAATGTCATATATCACATAAAAACATTATAATAAAAAATTTTAACCTTTAATCCATCAATGAGGTGATCTGACATGCCTCCAATGTATGTCATCCTGCAGCCTTTATTGTCAGCTTCGTAAAGATATATTCACACGAATTTTCTACCATGATCAACACCACATATATCTTTTCAAATTACTATTTATGGTCCCTCTTTGAGAATTATATTTTCCAAATTGGTTGCTAATCTTGCTGAAAACTGCTCCTCTCTTTCAGATTTAGTTTATCCAACTCATAAATGATTAAACATATTAAAAAAGTAAATAAAATGATAAGTTAATAGAAAAAGGGAAACCTTGAAGATGGTATGTACAATAATGGGGCGTATCAGCATGCAAAACAAATGGAGTGGGGAGATGAAATTCCAGAAGCAATGTTGAAAGACTGAATTTTTTTTTTGTCAAGAATAAACATTAAGTAATTGTTTGTTTTTGTTAATGATCTGATATAATAGATCAAAAAGCCAAGTACTTTATCTTCAGTACTTGTCATAAATATTAACTAACCTGATTGTTCATAAGAAGTCTTACCTCTCACACAAGGGATACTTTTGCACAACATTCGATTCTGTCAAAATCATGAATGAAGATACAATGTTGAAGTAAAATTAATGAAAAATACATAATATTTGAAAACGGTATACCATTTACTTATCAATCCATCTTCAATATTACCAAGAAATGAAACATGGAATGAAAGATAAACATAAGTTTCTATGACATATTCTAATTAAACATGTAGAAACAAAAAAATATAAATGATTAATTAATATCTTGCACAGATAATATGATTCCATATGTTTTGACATGTTAGAGATCATTTCAGAACACCACTAGAAGTTAATAGCAATTGCTAAACAATGGTGAAACCTGGATAAAAGATATAAAACTAGAAAAAATGAATGAAAATATGAGAATGCATGATACAATGGCACTAATACTTATGAATATTAGTGACATAAAATGCTAAGTGTCACTAATTCTATTAATTTTTATAGTGGCATATGGAATATGTCACTAAAAACAAGATATAGTGGCACATCAAACATATGTCATTAAAAATGTATGCCACTAAATCACATTTTGTTTGTAATGAAGCTTCGCGTTATTCCTTCCAATGTCGTCGCCGTTATTACGTATTTCGTCGCCATAATTCGTAGCCATCGTTGCTAATATGTGTCGCAGATAATACCCTTTCCTCTTTTTCTGTTCTGTTGTGTGTTCCCATTTTCCTTTCTGTTGAAATTTATGCGATTGCGACAACCATTAACCAAAGTCTAAAGCTTCCATTGGCGTCCAACACACCGGCGACCCAAATCTCATCACCTCTGATCCACTTTATCACCAGCGACGTCAATCAACGACGTTCCCCTCCATTTCCAGCGACTATTAGCTATGAGATTTTTCATTTTTTTTCTCTTTTGCTTTTCAATTTCTCCTCTGTTCCACTAAATGTACATGTTGGTCTAAGGACTTTTGACATCTTCTAGTATATTGTCGGAATGTGAAGATCCCCACCGCCACCACTACTTTGTCGTCAAAAATTGTCATCACAACCACCATAGAAAATGTATTTTTTCTGATATATATATATATATATATATATATATATATATATATATATAATTTGTTAATTTTGTGTATGTATGATGTGTATTTTTATGTTTAAGATGTATATATATATATATATATATATATATATATATATATATATATATATATATATATATATATATGGGAAAAGTGAATATACCCTTAAGAGTATATAAGCTTACGTACCCAAACACACTATAATACGTCGTTTTGTTTAATATATTTATTATAATGTGTGTAAACTTCAACTCTTAACTTGATTAACTTTCAAGATTTTTCGAAATTTCACTAATATCTTTCTCTTATATCATATCTTTTTGCCGAACACTTATTAGGCTATATATATTGTAGTTGAAAATGAAAATTACGTAAGAGGAAGATTTATGTGTAATTTATAATAATCTTGGAAGTAAATCAAGTTTGAAGTTAAATTATAAGAACATTGAACAATTAGAATGTATTATATGATACAAAACGACGTAGTATGGTGAGTTTGGGTACCTAAGCTTATATACCCTTAAGGGTATATTCACTTTTCCCTATATATATATATATATATATATATATATATATATATATATATATATATATATATATACATCTTAAACATAAAAATACACATCATACATACACAAAATTAACAAATTATATATATTTGTATGTGTATGAAAACTAGAATGATATAATAAAAAAAAAAAAAAAAACAAAGTAGGATGTTATGATGGGATGTGTATTATTTTGCATATGTGTACTTGTATGTATAGAAAATTATGTATGTAGTTTGTGTGTTTGTATGCAATTTGGATGCTATAGTGTTATAGATGAAAAAAATGAAAAAACTAAAGTATGATGCTATAGTGGAAAGTATTTTTTTATATGTGTATTTATACGGGTAGAAAATTATGTATGTAGTTTGTGTATTTGTATGCAATTTGGAAACTATAATGCTATAGATGAAAAAAAAAACAAAGTACCATGCTATAATGGAAATTATTATTTTTGTATATGTGTATTTGTATGTATAGAAAATGAAGTATGTAGTTTATTTATGTGTATGCAATTTAGAAAAGACAATGCTATAATGAAAAAACATGAAAAAAAACAAAGTAGGATGCTATAAAAGAAAGTGTATTATTTTTGTATATGCAATATGTGTATTTGTATGTTTAAGTGTATTTGGAAAGCACAATGTTATAATGGAAAATTTGAAAAAAAAAGTAGGTAGCCATAATGGAAAATGTATTTGTATGCATATACAATATGTGTATTTGTATCTATATGTATGTATGTACTGACTGGAACATCACTTATCCTTTAAGGGTTTATTTCGAAAGTCGATGCTATAATGGAAAAAATGAAAAAAAAAAAGTAGGATGCTATAATGAAAAAACCAAAACAAATGCAATAAATAACAAAAATATTGTAAAGTACAATGATATACTAGGATAAAATATATACTATAATTTAAAAAAATATATGCAAAATACAATGCTCAAATTAAAAAAAAATAATATAATATTTAAAGTACAATATTATTATAGAAAAGTTAAAACAAAAACAAATGCCATAAATAACAAAAATATTGTAAAGTAAAATTCTATAATAGGATAAAATATGATATTATATATATATATATATATATATATATATATATATATATATATATATATATATATATTCAAAAGTACAATGCTCAAATAGAAAAAACAATATAATATTTAAACTACAATGTTATTATAGAAAAATTACAACAAAATCAAATTCCATAAATAACAAAAATATATAAAAAATAAGATGCTATAAATGACAAAAAAAAATCTTCCAAATTCTATTTGTTTGCGTGTCTTCTTTGTAATCATCATAAGCCTAGAAATACCCGTCCAAATTGATTAAGAAATTAATTTTAGGTTGTCCCCTTTTGGGACTGCTTTTTGAATACTCTATCTAATTTAGGAAGTGAACATGTGTTACATGATTGTTTGTTTAAGAAAGATTCGGTTTCCATTTACTCTTTGATAATATGGTATATATATATATATATATATATATATATATATATACACACACACATACACATACTTAGGAGTTGAGGAGAAATGTTGTCGAGCTTTTCTTAAACAGACAATCATGTAATGCACGTTCATATATGAGATAAGGTATTCAAAAAGTGGGTTTAGAAGCGTACATTTTGTAACACCGTAAATTTCAAAACAATTTTTCATTTAAAAATAATCGTTTAATTCTAAAAAAACACTTTTCTTAAAATCTCATTCATAATCGATTTATAAAACATAACTCCATTTTCACTTGCATAATAAACCAGGATCCTCAAAACATGACTCTTTCTCTGGTGTGTACAATCGAGCCGGTGCCGTCCCGTGATCCTGAGAGAAACCTGAAACACATAACACAAAACACTGTAAGCACGAAGCTTAGTGAGTTCCCCAAAATACCACACATAACACATATTAGCCACTCGAGGCTATAACTCTGTGGGTCCGTGGACCCTACTCTGTGAACCTTCCGGTTCTAACTCTGGAAACCTTCCGGTTCTAACTCTGTAAACATGCACAACATAAATCACATAGAAATAATGCAGTACAACACATAACATACATAGTATACGAATACTCTGTCACATAACTCTGGTTACCTACTCAAGGTAAAGTATAGTGAGAAGACTCACCTGGTAAGCAGGAAGCAGATATCGTCACGCTTGCATCTCGAACTCGCCACCATCTATCACATAAGGCAAATGCTCTCATGAGCATAACTCTCGAGACTAGACTCAATCCTCTCTTGGCACCCTCTTAAGGGTAAAAGACCATTTTACCCCTTCTTGGCCCAAAGGCCACATTGCTGACCAAACCCTAAAAGTCAACAAAAGTCAACGGTCAATCTTTGACCTAACTCGCCGAGTGCACTCCGGTGACTCGGTGAGTACACTCATGTCCACTAACTCTTTGTCCCGCTTGGTACGTCGAGTCCCTCCCTATGCTCGACGAGTCATACCAGACAGGAATCGCGGGGCCTCCCCGACTCAACTCGTCGAGTCTCAAGAACAACTCGGCGAGTACCGCCTTGAACTCCAGTCCTCTAACCCCCTCCTGACTCACTGAGTCATCCCCCAACTCGGCAAGTCTATTCACTGAGAAAGTTACGTGAAACCCTAACCCTACTCGCCGAGTCTCAAGAATAACTCGGCAAGTTCATGACATGCACAATCTCTACTGACCTACTAAGGTCAGATATGTTTCCCCAAACCATAGATCTGGCCTCCCCAAGCATGAATGTCACGTAAAGTTCGAAACTTGATGCTTGTATAAGCACAACAAGGCATCAAAAGGAGATTTAGTCCCAAAAATGGCAACCTAAGGCCAATAACCCCAAACTGGTCCATAAAGCTCTAAGGGTCAAGGTCTCTGGACCTCTTTGAGTCTAGATCCAAGGCACAAACTCGAAGAGGGACCATTTGCTCCACATAATCACTCTCCAAAGGGGTTAGAAAACCCTAAATCTAATGATCAACACCAAAACTGAAGGAGGTTCGAACCATTACCACAAAATGATGTCTCTGAACTCTGGAACTGCTTGAATCGCACCTCCTCTTTGCTCCGTCACCTTCTTGTTGCTAAACCAAGGGTTCAAGGATCAAAAAGTGACTTCTTCTCCCTCACAACGATTTGGCTCACTTAGGGTTCTCTCAAGGGACTGGTAGCCGCAATGGGAGGCTATAAGTGCCCTTAAATAGGATCCAAACCCGGGGGATTAGGGTTTCATTAAACAGCGTGGACTCGCCGAGTCCACTAATGGACTTGTCGAGTCCGGACGTGAACCCGGATGAACATCCGCGACCCTACTCGACGAGTCTTGGCTCCAACTCGCCGAGTTCCTCCTCAAACTCCAAAATAATTAACTAAAATAATATACCTGGGAAATCAGGATGTTACACATTTGTGAATACTCTGTTTGTTTCCGATTATGTGTTCCTGTGTCGGGGATACTTTTTGAATCATCGACTTTATGGATACTCTATCTTATTTTTTTTCCCATAGAGTGAATGCTAAATACTAAACTATGTTTCAGTTGCATCATGTCTATTACTAAAGCTGGACTACTAATCTACATTGTCAATCTCCTGAGTTCCAGCTAGGCCTCAACTCTTTTGTCGAGAGATCCATGCCATACCTAGATAGTAAAGGTGAAACTAGATGTCAGTGTGAGAAATATAATAACCATTACTTCATGGATCTGAGAACAATGAGATGTCATGTATGTATACATGGTTTCATTCAATCATATGAAACGTGGACATATCACGGTGAACCTTTAATTCCTTCGATTGTAGATATAGCACCAAGTAACGATATGGTTAATGTTATCAACGATGTTATGTGGGAGTCGAGAGAAAGTAGTTGTGATTGGTATATAATTAACCAACTTTTTTGTATTTTTATAGAAATTTTGATTTGGATAATGTTAACTTGGATCCCGAGAATGCTCAGTTATTGTGGTGTATTGTTGCAATTCTACAAAAGTAAAGCGCATACTTATTTTTGAAATATTGGAGGCCTTGTAGATATCCCAAGGGCATTACCCCCCCCCCCCCCGGGCATGTCATGTGAAAATTGGGCGCACGTAGTCAAACATTTTCAAATGCCTGAAAGCGTTCGACGTCAAACAAAGGAGTTCGTGCATAACAAGAAGTTGTAAACAGAGGGGGGATCATGCTTGTATAGCAATGTCTGTTTCAAAGAAGTAAGTTATGAAATATTTAATTGTATATTTAAAGTATAGTTAATCTAATTTGTAATGTTAAATAAGACATCACTCTACTCGAAGCATTTCGTAAGGCTATAACCAATTGTCAAGGGTATTTAGTAGTCTTGCAGTGGAGCAAAAATACATAAGTCGTTAATTTGTATTTTTCATATACGTATTTATATCGTGAAGGGGTATTTACTAATCTAATTTTTATGATGTTTATCATTTTTTTGAAAATATACAATGCTTTACTCCAAGAGATTAATCAACAAACTCAATCTTCTTTTGAAGCAAGCGGTCTAACACCAAAGGATACAAAAAATTGTTTTAAAAGAATATTGGGTTCATGACACAGCCATATCAGAGGAATCAAGCGTAAGCCTTCTAAGGTTGTCTATTTATGATCACGAACAACCACTGACACAGCCACCACCACAATCACATGTAATTGTTAGTTTAAGTGTAAAAGTACAATGTTATAATGGAAAAACAAAAAAAAGTATGATGCTATAATTATCATGAGCTTAATTTTTAAAGTAGAATGCTATAATGATTTCTTGGTAATTGTTAGTTTAGTATAGTACAATGCAATAATGGATAAATGAAAAAAAAATACAATGTTATAATGTATATGGAATATTGTGTAGGATGTAGTTTGGTTATAATTTGATATATTGGTATTTTGTGGATTGATAATTGTTAGTTTAGTATAGCACAATGCTATAACAGGAAAAAAATATGCAATGTTATAATGTATATGCAGTATTGTATATGATATAGTTTCATTATAGTTTGATATGTTGGTATTTTGTAGTTTGGTAAGTTTTTTGAAAGTACATTGCTATAACGAAAAAATGAAAAAAAAATGCACAACCATATAATGTATATGCAATATTGTGTATGATGTATGTTTAAATGTATTTCGAAAGTAGAATGCTATGATGATATGGTGGTAATCGTTAGTCTAGTATAGTACAATGCTATAATTGAAAAGTGAAAAAAAATACAATGTTATAATGTATTCAATATTGTTTAGGATGTAATTTAGTTATGGTTTGATATGTTGGTATTTTTGTATTTTGGTAATTCTTGGAAAGTAAAATACTATTATGATATGTTGGTAATGCATTTTGTTTACTTTGTAATTGGAAATGTTTCAAATAATGATGAAAGACCCGGCCTGTAGTGTGTCACTGGAAGATTGGTTTCGATCGTTGTCATCACGAAATGAAAGCGGAGGAAACGAGGGTGTGATGAGGAAGAGTAGCTATGGTTTTAGGATTTATGAAATGTTTTGTTTGGGTTAGTATTTTAGATATACTTCATTATGTTTGGATGAGTACTTTGGACCGGATGTATGGATTAATATTTTTTATCGGATGTGATATATATATATATATATATATATATATATATATATATATATATATATATATAAGTGTGGTTAACGTTTGGAAATATTTTTCTTCAAATTAAAGTTTCGTAGCAGTTTTTATACGTGTTATATTGTTTTTATAATTTTAATGTTAAATACAAAAAAAAGGAAAATACAATTAGTAAGGAAGCCTTTAGCGGCAACAAGAATGTATTAGTGGCAACAAGTCTTTTACAGTGACTGTGGGCATTAATGGCGACATGGAGCAATAGCAGTGACATATGGAACATTTGCAGCGAGACAACAAAGACAAACTTCTAGTGGCTACGCGTCGCCGTAAAAGCTTTTAGCGGCAACATACATGGCTTTTAGTGGCGACGCCTATCGCCACTAATACTCATGTGTCTTGTAGTTTTAATCTTTACATTAAAGAATTATGAAATTAATTGGACGGAACAAATTAGTTCCAATCAAATTTATCTAGAAATCCGAGATTGCCAATAACGGGTATGGGCGTCAGCCCACAAAACACTAGGCTAGAAAATAGACCCAGCCTGACAACCTAGCCACAAATATGGGAATGATATCAAGCTCGTATTCCAGGAATCACCCAACTCCCATACACGCCCTATGAAGTATCGCCAGGAAACATGAAAAATGCAAGACTATTTTATTAAAAAAAAAGGTCTTACCCTTACGACTTAAGGGCCAATGCAAAACCTAGAAGAAGAGACCATGAACCGGTCTGAGCCCCAACTATAAATCAAGGTTCCTCTCATATCTAGTATCCATGCCCGAAGTATGACTTCTAACTTAGGCATCAGAGACCAATATCGGGGGTGCACCCTCGGTATGGCTTTTTAACCTAGATTTGTTGATATCATGCAGCGTGTTGTCGGGATTGTTCATTGGAAGAATCCCACAAATAGGTAGCCATACATGCATCCCGATAACGACGTAGCAACATTGGTGCCCTCCGTATATAACCATGCAAGAATAAGCACAAACAAATTTTCTAGCTATTGGCATGCCTTTCAGCCCAAGCAATTTGATACTTGCTTTCAAAGAAACAGTGCCAACAACTCCATTCATCGAACCGCAGCAAAATAGTGTACTTCCTACCTAGCCAAACTTACATCATGACAAAGAAGCTAATGAGAAAACGGTTGGTAGAACCAAAAAATCCATGCAAGAAACCTCAGTCACGATGGAGTCAGTTAGTGGTTCAAGCACAACATTACGAAATACATCTAGAGGACCTAAAATACTTATTGCAAAGGATTATAACATTGTAATACACATGTTACCACCTTTGTTGCAAAAACACCTTAAAAAAACCCTAGCAACCCACCAAAATGCACAACTATACATATCATTGCCACCACCGTTCCCATACACACATTATCAAGTGTACTGGCCGCCTCATAATTAGTAAACATACGCCCTAAAACTTACTCAATAAGGACAATCAATACCCCATCAACAAAAAACCATGTAGCCCACGCATAATCGAAAAAATGACACAAATGGGAATGCAAATGGTAGACAGGTCCTATGGTCACATAATTCGCCACTAGCAAGAAGTATAAGGGAATACCAACTACCAGTCGAAGTGAGCATACTAGAAATCACATAATATAGTGGAACATGCGATCCTGATGATCACACAGAAAGTTATAGGTAGACGATGAATGCTTACTGTTTTGACGAAAAATATTGATGTATTTTCTACCATTTCTATCCTGAGCAGCCCGGTTATGGTACAAAAGTTTACCGGCACAAAGTATACATGATTTCAATCAGCTATGAGAGGAATTGGACGAACATTTCATATAACAAAGGAGATACACGAAGGATGCACAAGCCATCCTAGGATACAAACAATGGGAAGATGAATCTCTAAGTGCTTTCATGCGACATTTCAACAGAGCCACACTCAACACCCCGTAGAAAGCAGACGTCATGGTAATAAATGCCTTCATATATGGTTTGCACTTAGGAACACTATTTAAAAAGATAGTATGGAAACAACTATCTTCCAGGAAAAAAAGTGATGGAAAGAGTTCACTGATACATGAAGCAAGAAAATGCAGTGTTTGAAAAAGTCAAGACTAACTAGGGAGAAAAACAACACGAGCACCATACACCAGAGGAAATACGTTATAAAATGTGAAACAACAAGACATGAAGCAAGCTTGATTCACTTGTTATTCACAACTATATCACAGTACGCCGACAACTCGGTACGGTCCTCGGAACAAAGTAGTCACAATAATCAAAAGCAAGAAGAACACAACAAGATAGAATGGTGAAAAAATAAGGAATAAAGATCAACAGAGATAGTGCGAGTTTCGTGATTCCACAGGCCACGATACCATCGTATGCACCATCTTATGCCGCGAACTAGAAAACAAGATGCAATCAGGAAAACTTACCGACCTAATTAAGAGCCTTTGATCTAACCATCTGGAAAGCATCGCACCAATAGAGTCAAAGGTACCGAATTCGAGAAAAACTGAAATATTCATGTTGCAACATAAATACCAATCGGAGTTAGCCAGTGAATGAGAAAAATAACACTTTCACATTTGATGCATAGGATTATAGTCACAACCATCACAAACGAGACAAATCAATCGTAATCGGAGATTTAAGGGGAAGACACTATGTCAATGATATTTATTTCGATAGTGGAAGCTCCATAGATGTCATGTACAAGTACTTCTTCAAACAATTACTTGGATACGTGATAGAAAAAGTGGAACCACAGAAAAATCACTTAATAAGCTTCATCGGCTATAACGTATGGCCAGAGGGAGCAATCACATTACCACTAACCCTCATTGATTATCACAATGGGAAAAATAATACAAAAGCCATACACTTCATTATCATAAACCCATCATCACCATATGACGTCATCTTCGGAAGAACGACAATTCACAAAATCGAGGCCATAGCATCAACAATACATGGAGCAGTCAAGTTCCAAACAACGTCAGGCGTCGGAACGGTATACACCAAAAGGAGATCGGGACCAGGAGGAAAACACGAGGGTGAACGTGACATGGAGAACAGCTTGAGTCGATTCGAGGTCCATGGGGGTAACAAGATGGTCTTAGAGAAAAATGGAAAGAATACCAATCGAAACACATTAGACAATGAAAAAGAGCAAATCGAAGAAGGAATGGAAAAATGAGTGCCTAAAGCAAGCATTACAATTGTTAGCAGATAGAGCATCGTGGCGATGAAGGCTTTTGGCAGATTACCATTAGGGGAGTCATTGATTAGAGCCATTAGACCCTTAACATTCAGTCCCTCATCTTCAAATGTCTCCTCTTCTTCCACCCATTCTTTATGATCCTCTTATTTTGCAATGAAGGCTTTTGGAAGAGAGATGCTTTCTTTCTTCATATAAGGCAACAGCTTCTTGTACATAACTTCAATTTTTTCAAGACTTTAAGCTTATTTCTTCTCTTTGCAATCCCTAGAAAAATGGTCATAACTTTCACAATTAAAACAGTTACCTGAGTTTTTCTTTTCTGAAGTAGCCCTTCTCGCAGAATTGTCTCCCTTAAACTGAGCTCTTCGACTCCTATTTGACCTGCTTTCTCCATAATGCTTGACAATAAGCGCAGTACTGGAAATAAGTTCATCAGTGAGATCTTCATCACTCTCATCACCCTGATATAAGATATATGAGTCGCTGAAATGCTTTATTGCTTCCTTTTCGAGAGACCAATGCTATAAACTTTTCCTTGCTCGATTCCCTCATGATGTCTTTATGAAGAACTTTGGTCTCTTCGTAATTCAACAAATTTCCAAACAAGGTGTTTAGATCCATACCTTTGATCTTTTTAATATTATTAAGTACATCAGCATGTTGTTCCAAGTTTTTCCCAAGAGAGTCAAGAAACTTCAGAACCAACCGAGATAAATGCTTGATAGTTCCTATCATGCGCATATCATTAACCAAATAGTTAAACCTATTGAAGGTTTGGGTAAGTGACTCACCTTGTTGAGTAAAGAAATGCTCATATCTTCGATTGAGGTTGTCAATGGTTGTGGCTTGGACTTCCAAGGTGCCTTCATAAGCCATTATCAACATATCTATCATCTCTTGAGTTTATTCACAATATTATACAAGATGATACACATAATAGGGAAGAGAGTTTCCTATCGTAGCCCTTTCTTTCACATCAAGACTAAGCAGCTTCTTGTCATCGTTGTCAAAACTCGTCTCTGGCTTTTGCTTCAAGGGACCAACATGAGCATTATTGACCATAGGTTGATACATTGTAACATGAGGTCCTTTTTTAATAATATTATGCATCTCATAGTCCATCGTTTCAAGAACAATCATGGCATTAGTTGTCTATTTGGCAAAGTTGTGTTCATCAAATGGAGGAATCTTGTTGAGACCAAAGGATTTGAGATTGTTGGAGATCGACATGATGACTTGAGTGTATCAAAAACTGGCTCTAATACCAATTGAAAGGTTTGTATAGATCAGATACACTTCAAGTATAATGAACAAAAGCAAACTAATCTAAGAAAACAAAGAACAAAAAGTAAATAACACAAGTAGTTCTCCAAATTGTTCTTTCACCACAAAGGGTTTGTCTTCGCCAAGAAGATGGGTTGTAACACAGACGGTCACCAAGACGAACTCAACATTATGGTTTACCCTAAAGTTAATTATATACTAATTTATGCAATTGTATAATTTGATTGAATGGATTGTATCTAATACATATTAAGAATTGATCCTCATTACAACGATATCAGGTCTGATATTTATTCTATACTTATCTATATCATTACTTAATATACAAAAGATTACATAGAATAACGATACTAAGCGTTGACGCGCTGATGGACTTGATATGTTGGTACTGGTGGTGATGTAGACGTTGACATAGACATATATCATGCAGAGTGTTTGACTCGTTAGATCATAAGGTGGGACCTTACATAACCAAGATTCATAAGTACTTGTCACAGAATAAGTATTGGACATGACCCTCATCAAGATCACCTCGTGGATCGCTATCATGAGTGATACTTGAAAAATATATTATCTTTATATCCTTAATACCTGAGATGCATATTAGGACTTAAGTATAGGTAGCACTATACTTTTGTTGGATTAAGGTGTCTAAGCCAATAACTAAATTGGTATATTCTTGAATTAGAAAGCAAAGTCCTTTTTGGGTTGTCCTCAAAACTAGTAACTAATTAGAATGACAGTTGGAGATAAAGGATAATTTGTTAGTTTATTATATGAATAATAAACTTATTGGAAATTAACATATATGATTTATATGATTAATATGTTAATTGGAAATAGTTATGATTAACTGATTAATTAGAGTTGATTTGGATTTAATTCTAAGATTAATTAGAATTAATCATTCAAAGGACTCTTTGGTTTCCATGGGAGTTTCCTTAAGCAAGTATAAATAGGACACTATAGATACCATATTTTCCATACACCTTTACTTGCTTTCATAGAGCCGAATTCATGCTCTAGTCTTCCTTCTCCTCAAGTCATCTTGCCACCAGAGTTTTGGGTACAAGCCATTAGAGGCATCCATTCCTTTGGTGCTAGCTTTCCAAGATCTAGAAGAAGGATTCTACTTTGATTATTTACAATAATAATCAAAATGTATGTAACCCTAATTTTATGTATGAATTTCGATTCCATAGCCTCTCTATTAGGATTTTCTTGATATTCATTGTTAGTTGCTATCAATGGAGAAAACATAGAGTTAGGTTTTCTATTTGATTGTACACTAAAATGAATTGATCAAAAGAAGTATGAGGGATTAGGATTAAATTTGAATTATTTAAATTAATTTAATTGGTAAATAATTATTTAATCCATGAAATTAAAATTATCTAATTGGTAAATAATATAATTTAAATTTATTTAATTAATTGTTTAATTAAGATAAAAGATTAAATCATTATTTAGTTTAAAATTAATTATTATTAATTTATTAATTTAAAAGATTAATTTTAAACCCTAGTATTTTGAAAAGTTTAAAATACACCTTATACGATATATATATATATATATATATATATATATATATATATATATATATATATGATTAAGAGTTTTATATATTATATGTATAAGATAAGACAGTCAAATCGCTAGTACGCCTCATTCACGAAGCTATAGTCGAGGAGGGTGGGGGTATAACGAAGCGGCCTGTAAAATGACCGTTGAATGGCTGTCCACTCTCACCCACCGCTCATTTGTAGGGTGGAGGGTCATTAGCGGAATAGATTTGATAGAGATAACCTCTTAAAAGTATAATAATATAAAGTAACTAAACCTTCTATAAATCCCACTCTAGTTACTTTAGGATAACTGTGAAATTGTATGTTATTCCATGAAAACGCACATTGTTTCCTGAGAATGTGTGGTTAATCGCCACACTAATTTTAGACTATAAAGGTAAAATAGTGAAACAACTCATGTTTATGATTGTTGATGAAGCGTGTGTGGTTAACCGACAAATCAATGCAAGATCGTAAATCTATTGACGGTGTTTGAGCAGGTTTGCATGGTTATTCACATATTAATTGTAATCCTCGGCATCCCAGTCACAATTGGTAAGAGCATAATTGAGATTAAATATATCATTGATAAGATTCAATGAATCTCAAAAGATATAGGAGTTTCATGTGATTGAAATTGTTCAGATGAATCTACCTACCTAAAATGCATTCGAATTTGATTACAGCATCCCTCTTCAAAGGTCAAATCGAAAATATGGATCTTGGCTTTAATTTAATTATGGGTTAATAATTAAGGATTAACTTGAGTTCTCTCTTCTACCAATATTAGATGTCAAATCAAAATAATAATGGTCTTCCTCGTTCTTATGGAAATGGTTTTCCTCAATCTTCTTGAGATGATCTTCCACTTTCAAGCCAAGGTGAGAATGTATCCCCTCCTTAGGAAATGGTGGAACTAGACATAGTCTCTCTTCAACTCTTCCACCTCCTCCTTCCCTGACTCTCCCAACATCACGAGTTAAAAGATATTAAACAACTCAAGCCCTTTTGACATGTAAACATGAAGATGGAAACTCTATGTGTTCGCATGTTCTGAAAATCAAGTCATACATTGACAAATTAGATAGGATGGGTGTCGTATTTCCAAGAGAGAAAGCTATTGATTTGGTTCTTATCTCGCTTCCTAAATCATATGGTCAGTTCGTTGAGAGCTTTCATATGAGAAACCTCGATGTGACCCTAATAGATTTGACCCAAATGTTGGCGGTTATTGAGCAAAAATGCTTAAGAACACCTCTGAAGAAGAGATGCTTATAGGGTCTGATTCCAAGGTTTACATGGGAATTGGCAATGGTGGCATTGGTGATCCATAAAAAATTTCTCTTACCAATGGAAAGGGTCGTCTAAGGTAAATGTGAAATACTCATTTTATCTTTCAAAGAAAAGTGTTGCGGAATTTATTCCCAAAACAAAATATGATAAACATTTATCAAAGAATTTCTTAAATAAATGTATTTTCATTACATTACAAAACACGCGATGTCATCGTCAATACATGTCAAAAGCATAAACAAAACATCATAGGCCATAAAACAAAATTGGCCTCAAAACAATATAGGCCTTACAACATTCTATTTATTTTCTACTGGACTATAAATTCATAATCTCTCGTCAGATCATCCAACTATGCTTTTGCCACTACCTGTAATACGAGAAACTGAGTGGGTCAGGCTGGGGATCCTAGTGAGCATATAGGGTTTTCAACCCACAATAATAAGTTTATTATTTATTTTCATCAAATCATTAACTCGATTACCCATTCCCGTTATCCTCACTTTACGTCCCTAAAGCATTTATTCTAAGGGACCTCGCCTAAAGATTTTTCTTCGGGGTGACAAAACTGCTTAGAGGATTCCTCAGCAATACATGTCAAATAAGGCAACCATGGGGGGATGGAGTACATCTAGTGAATACTTAGCTCAAAAACACCTACAGGTTGCAAGCCTGCTAGCATTCCACTGGACTGCCTATAATAGTCTGTGGTCGTCATCTATACTCCGCTAGATGACTAGATCATCATAAACATCGAGAGCGCTCATCATTTTACCACACGTCAATTATTCCATCTACCCATGTTCTACCCAACATATTTGTAGATATAAAATACATATACAGTCTAGATCTAAAAAAAGTTTAAATCTTTCATCCATCACATATCACAAAGTATAAAATACATATACAGTTTAGATCTGAAAAGCGTAGATCTGAGATGAGAAAGTGTAGATCTGAAGGAAAAAGTTTCAGATCTGAAAGAAAAAGTTTAGATCTGAAAGATAAAGTTCAGATCTGAAAAGAAAGAAGTATAGATCTTTCATCCAGCATACAACTCAGGTAAACATATAACATATATAAACATAATATGTAATTTATATAAATTGCTTCATATCTATGTGTAAGATGAAAGTGACTATACACTCACTTGATAAGATGGTGATTCGGACAACACTTTGCTTCTTAAAATGATCTTCTTTGATGGAACCGGGAGGTTTGCTTAAAAACTGGGCGCTTCGGGGCTTTCTTCTAGTGCTAGGGAGGTTCCCTAGGCTTTGGGGGTGGGATAGGCTAGAGAGAGAGTAGTAAGAGAAAGAAGTGAGGAGAAATGTGAATTTTCAAACAACCCTCGCTCCTTATTTATAGGTTGAGGCTGAAGCCTACATTACGCGTTCATCTGAGGGTATGCGGGGCGTATCTCACTACGTAGGGCGTAGCCTCGAACGCTGGGTGTTCATACGAGACACGTCGATCTACTGATGGTGCATCATGGCCAGTCTTCGGATCAAAGAAAAGTGAGTCCGCGCAGTGCTCCCTCCTTGTACGCAGGGGGTACTTCGGACATTGGGCGTTCCTTCTCTTCGCGCCAGTCTCGCAATTTCCCATCTCGAATTCAAAAATTCATAACTTTTGCATACGAGCTCCATTTTCGACCTTCTTTATATCCACACGTAGGCGAGACCGTGCTATACAAATTTCGTGTAGACTCCATCGGCTAATTTTGTCTCTATTTTTAAAGTTATATTTTTAACACACCGAGACAGGAAAATCCGTTTAAAATTCATAACTTCTTCATCCGACGTCCGTTTTTGTCTATATTTTTACCATTTTGCTACTATTAACGAGACCTTCAATTCTCCTTTAGGTCGTGTCGGCCAAAAAATGGGTCGACCTAACATTCGAAGTCCGGGTTGTGTACTGCTGATCCAAAACTTAGAAAAATCATAACTTCCTCATACGAAGTCAGTTTTGGGTGTTCTTTTTATGAACGCTCTCGGTTTAATGAACACAATGAATTTTGTTTAGATCACTAAGGCTAAAAAGTCCTCTATTGTAAATTCACTATTTACGTCACGCAGTGTCGTGCCGGTTCTGTCGCGAAACTTCAACATGCCATAACTTCTTTGTTGTAACTCGGATTTTGGCGCTCTTTATATCTCCAGAATCCTTGTCACGACCACTACAACTTTCTTCATAGATATCGGGTTTATCTAACATTTTCTTTTTTATGCTTATTTTCATTCTTAATTTATTATATCATCATAATTAAGTATAAAGCACATAAATTCACATAATACTCAAATAATTCATCTTTATTACTTCAAAACAAGTTACATTATTTGACCTAGACTATTACATCATCATTAATGCTTAGCCCAGAAACACGGGCGTTACAATTCTCTCCCCCTTAGGATGATTCCGTCCCGGAATCAAGCATCAGCAAACAAATGCGGATAGCGACTCATCATGTCACTCTCCATTTCCCAGGTGAGATTTGGCTCATTTGTATATTTCCATTGCACGAGCACTAAGTCGACCATCTTGCGTCGCAACTTCTTAGTCTAACGGTCAATAATCGCCTTCGGTTCTTCAATTAGCCTCTTATTTCCGTCCATCCTTAACTCAGAAATTGGAATTATGTCGAGAACTTCTCCCGTGAACTTCCTCAAATAACACACATGGAAAGTGTTATGAATACCATCTAGTTCTTCTAGTAGTTCTAGTTTATAAGCTTGGTTCCCAATCCTCTGAAGAACTTTGAACGGTCCAATAAACCTTGGACTCAACTTTGCCCTTTTTCCGAATATTATAAGTCCCTTCCACAATGAGACTTTAAGTAAAACCAAATATCCAACTTCAAATGTCACCGGTCGTCTTTTCTTGTCAGCATAGCTCTTTTGACGATCCTAAGCTGCTAATATCCTTTATCTAATCAACTTTAGCTTTTCAACAGTTTGATGGACTATCTTGGGGCTCATAAACTACTTTTCTCCAGCTTCAATCCAACATGCCGACATACGACATTTTGTCCATACAAGGCTTGATAAGGTACCATCTTGATGCTCGAATGGTAACTATAGTTGTAGGAAAACTCTACCAAGGGTAAATGCTCATCCCATTTACCTTGGAATTCTAGGGTACATGCTCTTAGCATATCCTCCAACGTTTGAATTGTCCTTTCGCTCTGACCATCGGTCTGTAGATGATAAGTTATGCTTAAACACAACTTCGTACCTAATTCCTCTTGTAGACTCCTCCAAAACCTTGACATGAAACGAGTATCACGATCTGATACATTCGTTAAAGGAACACCATGAATTCTTACCACCTCCTTCACATAAGCATTTGTAAGCTTATCTATAGACCATATTTCATTGGCTTCTATGAAGTGTGCACTCTTTGTGAACCGATCAACGACCACCCAAATCATGTCGTGACCGTCCTTCGTTCCGGGCAATTTAGTGATAAATCCATGGTGATGTCTTCCCATTTACCCAGGGGTATAGGTAAAGGTTCTCAAGTCCCATATGGTTTTTGATGTTGTGCCTTAACCGTTGCATAGGTTACACACTCGGCCACATACTTTGCAACATCGAGCTTTATCGTTGGCCACCAGTAGTAGGGTTTCAGATCCCTATATATTTTTGTGCTGTCGGGATGAATCGAGTACATGGTCTTGTGAGCTTCTTCCATCAGAAGATCTCTTATTCCTCCCGTCTTACGTACCTAAATCCTATCTTGGAATACCTTCAACCCTTGATTGTTTGTACCGAACACTACGATTTTGCCCAAACGCTCTTCCTTTCGGTCATTTTTCTCTGAAGCTTCTTCTTGAGATTTCTAGATGCTTTCCACAATCCTTGATACAACTTCAATTCTTAACGCTCTTGGCCTTCTCCTTTCAAGGCTCACTTTTCGGCTTAAAGCATCAGCTACGGCATTTGCTTTACCATGGTGGTAAAGTATCTCACAGTCGTAATCTTTAAGCAACTCTAGCCAGCATCGTTGCTTCATATTCAATTATTTTTTATCAGAGAGATACTGAATACTCTTATGATTAGTGAAAATTTTGCACTTCGTGGCGTAAATATAATGCCTCCATATCTTTAGTACGAATACTACCGCTGTCAACTCCAAATCATGAGTGGGGTAGTTCTTTTCGTGTTCTTTCGATTGTCTCGATGCATATGCCATCACCTTATCCCTTTGGGTCAGAACATAACCTAACCCAACTCCAGATACATCACTATAAACTGCAAAGTCTTCAACTCTATCGGGTAGAGAAAGAATCAGTGCTTCACATAACTTCTTCTTTATCTTCTCAAATGCTTCCTCGTGCTTCTCACTCCAAGTATATCCTTTATGGGTCAAAGCTGTCAATGGAGTAGCTATCAAAGGAAAGCCTTGGATAAACCATTGGTAATATCCGACTAATCCCAGAAAGCTTCGAATCTTGGTGGGACTTTTCGGTCGTTCACACTTCATCACAACTTCAATCTTTGTTGGATGAACCATTATTCCTTCTTGGTTGACCACATGACCCAAGAATTGGGATTCCCAAATCCAAAAATCACATTTGGAGAACTTTGCATACATCTTCTCCTTCTTCAAAACTTCTAGCACCTCTCGTAGATGATTGCCATGCTCCTGCTCGCTTTTTGAGTAAACCAGAATGTCATCCATGAACATTATCACAGATTTATTAAGGAATGGTTTACAAACCATGTTCATAAAATCCATGAATGTTGTTGGAGCGTTGCTTAGTCCATACGACATAACCAAAAACTCATAGGCCTCGTTTGTTTTTCTACAAAAGTACTTTTTGAGCACTTTTCCCTTCTAGTGGGTAGATGTTTCGCAAGTGCATGTCTTTTTCCGCAAACTTGGAAAAAGACAAAGACATTTAACCACTTCCAAAACAAACAGCACCATAGTGTCCATATCTTATTCTGAACGTGGTTTTCTCAATATCTTGTTCTCTCACCTTCAGCTGATGATATCTTGACCTAAGAATGATCTTTGAGAAATAGCTCGAACCTTGTAGCTGATCGAATAGGTCATCAATCCTCGGCAATGGGTACTTTTTCTTCACCTTTGCCTTGTTTAGCTCTCTATAATCTATGTACATCCTCATGCTTCCATCTTTCTTCTTCACAAATAATACCGGAGCTCCCCAGGGTGATGAACTTGGTTTAATGAAACCGTTATCCAACAACTCCTGAAGTTGCATCATAATCTCTTTCATCTCTATTGGTTCTAGTTGGTATGGTCCTTTTGCTATTAGTGTCATTCCTGGTAACAAGTCTATTCGAAACTCCACTTGCCTATCAAGGGGCAATCCAAGAAGATCTTCTGGAAAGTGTTCTGGATAGTCACACACTATTGGTATACTTTGCATTTCCTTCTTCTCTTTCTTAGCATTGATCACAAACGCCAAGTATGATGTGCATCCTTTAGACAAACATTTTCTAGCCTTCATCAGGGAAATGATTCCAGAATTCACTCTGTGCTTGTCCCCATACACCATAAATGACTCTTTTCTAAGCGGGTTTACCCTTACTATCTTCTTCTTGCACAATATCTCGGCATCATTGAAGCTAAGCCAATCCATTCCCAGTACAATGTCAAAACCATTTAACTCAATGGGTAATAGCTCCTCATGGAATTTGTTTCCGTTCAAGTCGATGACGATGTTATTAATGCAATCGCTAATAGATATTAATTTATCACTGGAAAATTCTACGACTAGGGCATTATCAAGTTTTTCTTTAGGAAATGCTAGTCTTCCACCAAATTTATGTGATATAAAAGAGTAATTTGCTCTAGAACCAAACAATATATTGACAGCAAATCCATTTACAAGAAAGGTACCTAAGGCGACGTCTGTTGCATCCTTCACGACTTCCAAGGTCGTCTAGAAAGCTCTAGCTTTTGGCTTTGGTGAGACATTGGGCCTTGCTGTCTCCTTCTTCTTCGGGTAATACTTTGCAATGTGCCCTTCTTCATTGCATCCATAACACACCCTCTTGTTGGATGTGCACTCGTTGGCATAGGGCCCTGTCCTTCCACATTTGAAGCAAGTCACCTCCTCGCTATATTTCCCCGAGTGTTTCTTTTTACACTTCTCGCACCACTTTGCTTCGTTTCCTCCTCCTCAAGATTTCTTTGAACCATACTTGCTCTTATTGTTGGATTTTGACGATCCATCGAACTTCCTCTTTTCACCAACCTCGGCTCTCTCCAGACCCCTTTCCATCAACTAGGTCTCAACATTTTTGGCTGCTCTAACGGCTGCCTTCAACGTGCTAGCCATTTTGACTGTTGGGCCAAAGTCTGACGGCAATCCTTTAGCATACTTATCTATCTTGGTGAGTTCAGTCGACACCAAGTATGGAAAAAACATCATCTTTTCGGTGAATGTTGTAGCATAGTCGTCAATGCTCATTCTCCTTTTATTCAAGTTCTGGAACACATTGTTTAGGTCTATCAGATCTATTTTGGAGCAGTATTGCATTTTCAACTGCACTATGAATGATTCCCAATACATTTTCAAAGCTTCTCCTCGTGGCATCGTATCTGCCAACAATTTCCACCAGCTCAAGACTCCGGTCTTCAGTTTTCTGACCGCAAAGACGGTTTTCTGCTTGTCACTACAGTTCCAGCTTTCAAATACCATCTCCATTTCAGAGATCCAGTCCATAATTTCCATTGGTTTCAGGCTTCCAGAAAGACTTGGTGGCTTGGCACCCAAGAAGTTCTTATACATATGTTATCTCTGTCGATTCCCCTCTCTGGGTCATTCCTTTCTGTCACTGGGTGTTCCTTTTGACTGTCAATGTGGTTGTTATTCCCTTCCTCTGATTGTCCATCATTCAGTTCGAGTTGTTCAACAGGCAACGAAGGTTCATCCCTGTTATTCAGTAATAGTTGTCTCATCTCTTCCCTTTGTTCAACCATCATTTCCCGAATCATGGCTTGTACTTCAGCCATAGTGACTGGCTCTGGTGCAGCTTCTACTATCGGCACCTGCTCAATCACTTGGGGACGAGGCTGCTAATTCTTGTTTTCATTTGCGTTTCCAGCTCCAATTTGGGTTCTTTCAATTTCGATCAATACACCAAAGTAGGTGAATTTAGATCTTTATTTATGATAGATGCTTAAATTCTCCTTATCGCTCCGAAACGTTACATGCTAGTTCTAATATCGTAGTCGTACGCTTAGAATCTTGAGCACATAAGGTTTCCAGATCCTGTCGGCAACAGACCATAGATCTGAACAAATAATGGCATATACGGAAAAACATATAGCGTTTAGCACATAAAAGCTTTTTAGGCGTCTTTACTAAAATAAACTAGTGCTCGTGTCTAAATTATAGAAGACACTCATCTCATAATCATCGCTTAGCATTCTAAGTTTAAGTCTAGAAATCTTACAAATTCCTAGTTCGCTTAAACTAATGCTCTGATACCAAGTGTGACATCCCCATTTTCACGGCCAGAAAAGACCGATTTCGTTTATGCTTTTATAATAAAATCAGGGTAATCTTTCAAAGAAAAGTGTTATAGAATTTGTTCCTAAAACAAAATATGATAAACATTTATCAAAGCATTTCTTAAAGAAATGTGTTTTCATTAAATTACAAAACCCGGGATGTCATCGTCAATACAGATCAAAAGCATAAACAAAACATCATAGGCCACAAAACCAAATTGGCCTCAAAACAATATAGGCCTTGTAACATTCTATTTATTTTCTACTGGACAATAAATCCATAATCTCTCGTCAGATCACCCAACTATGCTTTTGCCACTACCTGTAATACGAGAAACAGAGTGGGTCAGGCTGGGGAGCCTGGTGAGCATATAGGGTTTTCAACCCACAATAATAATTTTATTATTCATTTTCATCAAATCATTAACCTGTTTACTCGTTCCTGTTATCCTCACTTTACGTCCCTAAAGCATCTATTCTAAGGGACCTAGCCTAAGGATTTTTCTTCGGGGTGACAACACTGCTTAAGGGATTCCTCAGCAATACATGTCAAATAAGGCAACCATGGGGGATGGCTTTAGTTCAAAAACACCTACAGGTTGGGAGCCTACTAGCATTCCACTGGACTGCCTATATTAGTTTGTGGTCGTCATCTATACTCCGCTAGATGACTAGATCATCGTAAACATCGAGACCTCTCATCATTTTACCACACATCAACTATTTCATCTACACATATTCTACCCAATATATTTGTAGATATAAAATACATATAAAGTCTAGATCTAAAAAAGGTTTAAATCTTTCATCCATCACATATCACAAAGTATAAAATACATATACAGTTTAGATCTGAAAAGTGTAGATCTGAGATGGGAAAGTGTATATCTGAAGGAAAAAGTTTCAGATCTGAAAGAAAAGTTTAGATCTGAAAGATAAAGTTTAGATTTGAAAAGAAAGAAGTATAGATCTTTCATCTAGCATACATCTCGGGTAAACAGAAAACACACACACACACACACACATATATATATATATATATATATATATATATATATATATATGTACACATAATACGTAATTTATATAAAATATTCCATATCTATGTGTAATATGAAAGTGCCTATACACTCACATGATAAGATGGTGATTCGGACAACACTTCGCTTCTTAAAATGATCTTCTTTTATCGAACCGGGAGGTTTGCTTAAAAACCGGGCTCTATGGGTGCAGAGTTTCTAAACATAAAAACTCTTTTTCTCGGAGCCTTCGGGCGCTCCGTGGCTTTCTTTTAGTGTTAGGGAAGTTTCCTAGGCTTTGGAGGGGGGAGGGGGTTGGAATAGGCTAGAGAAAGAGAGAGTAGAGATAGAAAGAAGTGAGGAGATGTGCGAATTTTCGGACAGCCCACACTCCTTATTTATAGGTCGAGGCCAAAGCCTACACTGCACGTTCATGCAAGGGTATGCGGGGCGTACCTCACTATGCAGGGTGTTGCCTCGAACGCTGGGCGATCGTACGAGACATGTCGATCTGTTGATGGTGCATCATAGCTAGTATTCAGATCAAGCAAAGCGAGTTTGCGCAGCGCTCCCTCCTCGTACGCAGGGTGTACTTCGGACACTGGGCGTTCCTTCTCTACGTGGGGCGTAGGCTCGCGCCCAGTCTCGCAATTCCCCATCTCGACTTCAAAAATTCATAACTTTTGCATACGAGCTGCGTTTTCGACGTTCTTTATATCCAGTTGTAGGCGAGACCGTACTCTATAACTTTTGTTTAGACTCTATTGGCTAATTTGATTCTATTTTTAAAGTTATATATTTAACACACCAAGACATGAAAATCCTTTTAAAATTCATAACTTCTTCATCCGACGTCCGTTTCCGTCTATCTTTTTACCATTGCGCTACTATTAACAAGACCTTCGATTCTCATTTAGGTCGTGTCGGCAAAAAAATGGGTCGATATAATATTCGAACTCCGGGCTGTGTACTACTGATCCGGAACTTAGAAAAATCATAACTTCCTCATACGAAGTCAGATTTAGGCGTTCTTTTTATGCATGGTCTCGATTTAACAAACACTACGACGTTCGCTTAGATCTCTAAGGCTAAAAATTCCTCTATCGTAAATTCACTATTTACGTCACACAATGTCGTGCTGGTTCTGTCGTGAAACTTCGACAAGCCATAACTTCTTCATTATAACTCAGATTTCGGTGTTCTTTATATCTCCGGAATCCTTGTCACGACCACTAGAACTTTAGTCATAGATATCTGATTTATGTAACATTTTGTTTATGATGCTGATTTTCATTCTTAATTTATTATATCATCATAATTAAGTATAAAACACATAAATTCACATAAAACTCAAATAATTCATCCTTATTACTTCAAAACGAGTTAAATTGGTTAACCTAGACTATTACATCATCATTAATGCTTAGCCCAGAAACACGGGCGTTACAGTAAAACGGTTTGATCATATGGTAAGAGAAAGGCTTGTTCTAGGATCATTCCATGTGTTAAACCCAAAGATTCCATTTGTTTTTGTTTCCAATTAAAGGGACACTGGTTGCGAAGCTGCCCAAAGTACCTGAAGGATCTCATAGATGGTAAAGTCAATTCGTATGACTCTACTTCTGGTACATCGAATATCTAACTCCATTGTTTTATAAGTTCATATTCTCATACTCTTAATACATAATGTAATGATCACATTTTGATGGTATTGCAGGGTCTAGAAGGAAGAAGGAAGCTTAAGTGAAGTGAGCTAAATATGATCGTGGGAAATGGACTTTGGTCACATGGTTCGATGGTTAGAATTTAGAGCTACTACCAGGGAGTTACAATAATTTAATAGATTTCAATTACTCTTCAAAGATGTCTACAAATATTGTTTTTCATTTTATGTATGTAAGGACAAGTTCGAATTTTCTTTTTAGCAATAAAATGAAGTTTTTGTTTACATAGTTGCCTTATCTTATTTCCTTGCAATGACATTAATGAAAGTGTTGGTTATTTTTTAATAATAGCAATATTAATTATGGATTTGATTCTTATGATATCGCTTGTGGTAATATCATAATTAACCAAGTGAAAGGAAATCTCATCACCAACTAGACTCAAAACAATGCTCACATGTTTATGTGAGGCAAGTTAAGGACGGATCTAGTACATGTTGATATGCACTCTTCAGATCCACCACAAAGGAAAATAACTCTATTCATCATGATTCACTGATGTTTCAATAAATATGGTTTTGTTTATAAGATTAAACAGAATTCTATTAACTTTGAAAATTTTAAAGAGTAGTCGAACAAATAGAAGAATCTATCAGGCAGAAAGATAAATGATTCTCCAATCTGAAAAGAAGGAGAATGGTTTAGTATCATGTGTTATGATCGTCTTAGTAATTGTGGAATTGTATCACAATAAATCCTCCAAGAACATCTTAGTGCGATTGTATGACCAAGAAGAGGAATAGAACACTGTTTATAGATGGTTCGATCATAAAATGAGTTATACTTTGTTCCTAATCAAAGTTTTAGAGCCATGCTTTATTAACAATGAATCATATCTTGAAACTAATTTCACAAAATAAGAAGGATAACAACACCTCATCAAATGTGGCGTAATAATATTTTGTTACTCTAGCACATTTGGAATTGGAGTTGTGATGTTTTTGTTGATCGAAAAACAAGTTGAGACCTATTCTATGAAGTGTTTTCTTGTTAGAAATCCACACAAACTTTTGAATATTTGTTTTTGAGAGGAAAACTCATATGTCAAGAAGCAGTAGGAGTCTTATTGATATTGAGAGTTTCAAAAGTCAACCGACAATGATCCTTTTAGTTATCACTAGCACACGACCTAAGGTTGATAACCTATTGTGTTTTATTCTAATTCCTGTGCACATCCAGTTGAGTTGGAAAACCTGAATTATATGTTTTTCATTTAACTGCAAAAGGCTAAGCACGTTGGTTTCTGAAAGTACATTAATCAATATGGGTGAGTTGCTAACAACATTGAAGCACTGGTGGGCTTTTGAGCTGCCATAAGGCAAGAAGTTTAGATTAAGCGAAGTTCAGTCCATGAAGGAGAGATAAATGTGATTTTGGTTTATCCTAAACCTTGTCTTATGATTGTAGGTTGAATAATAAAGTTCAACAAGGATGGGAACATATGCGCCTTCGAATCTAGGTGACAAAAGGTTTCTCTCTAGTTTATGAAAATAATTATGAGGAAACACTTTCATTGATAGATTTTAATGATCATATTGGTTGTGTTAATTGCATTCTAAAATTCACAATATTATTCTAGCATCCCTCTGTTGGATTAGTGTCTAAGTCCATAACTATTTTGGTATGTACTTGACCCGATGATGCATGGTCCTTTTGGGTTGCCTTCACCAAAGCAACTTGATAGGATGAATTATGGAGAGAAAGGATTAAATATGATTTATTAATATATTATGGGAATAATATATTAAAGGAGAAATCATATTGTTTAATTAATATTAGTCAATAATTAATTGGTAATTAGTTTTGTGACTAAAAGAGATTAATTAAACTTAAGGGACTGGAATTGTAATTATAAGATAATTGCAATTTGGGCCATGGATTGCCTTTTATTATAAGGTGGACGAATTCTATGGGGGAAGCCCATATGAAATCGTCCAAGGACTTAAGGAAAGGGCTCCATGGGTTGCTTAGGGCTTAAGCATCCAAATTAGGGTTTCCTTGTTAGATAACCCTAATTGCCTCCTATATAAAGAGATCCCTTATGACCAAAAACGTGGCTAAGAATCCTCTATGGTTTGTAGACGTTTTTGGGCAGCCTCCATCCTCTCTCCTCTTCATCCTCTTGCTTATGGTGTTTGTGAACCATTAGAGGAGTGACAATTGTGACTCTAAGCTTTCTAAAGTCAATACAAGGAGGAATTGGGATTGTTATTGCTACATAACAATCAATGTAATATCTTAAACCTATTCTCATGTTAATATGATTACTTGAATGCTAGAATTAGGGTTTATAGTCTTGGATTACTTGCATTTACAATAGAGAAACCTAGATCCAAGCATTAGGGTTTGTATGAGCACATAGGATGTCTTATGACCAAAACCCATCAGTGGTATCAGAGCCTAGATTGGTTTCTATTGTATTGATGCTTTGTATGTTGAAAAAAAGTCGATTTTTGTGTTTCTGGGGGCTGAACTCGTCGAGTTTTTTAGATGAAATCGCCGAGTTCATGCTGAACTCGACGATTCCATGCCTGACTCGACGAGTCTGCTGGTCAGTGAGAGGGAAAACCGGGATTTCTTGCTGTTTTTGCTTAAGGATAGTTGCTTTATCATATTAGATCAATATTAATCCGATTTTATGATATATTTGACTATATTCTTGATCTAATTGAAGATATTTATTAATTAATAAGATAATTGTTTCCTTATGTGATAATTGATTAATTATTTTGATTAAATTGGAAAATTGTTTTGCAAGAAATCATTAAATAAATCAAATATGGATAATTATGTGATTAAATGTTAATTTAGATTATTTGTTATTTGATCCCTGTGCTTTGAAAAGTTTCATATTTTCCCTTTTAGGTTTTATAGTTTAAATTTGAACCCATAAGTTTTGTTGTTTTGAAATTTAAATAGTTAAAACCCTAATGTTTTGAAAAAGGTTTCAAAACCTGCCCTCAAGTTTTGGAATTTAAATTTTGATTAATTGTTTAATTTGATGTATATTTAAATTCTAAACCCTAATGTTTTGAGATGTTTCAAAACTTGCCCTCAAGTTTTGGAATTTAAAAGTTGATTAAAAGTTTAATTAGGAATGTTAAATTCTAAAACCCTAGTATTGTTTTGAAAAAGTTCAAATTACACCCTTATGGTTTTATTAATTAATTAAGGTGTATAATTAAAAGAGGTTTAATAAATCCATAAAGTTTTTGGTTTAAAATTTAATTGAATTAAAAGTATAATTGTTAAATTTTACCTCCTAATATTTTAAAAGTGTAAAATACACCCTATACTATATATAACATTAAAAGTCTAACATTATATATATGTATGAGTAAAAGTCAGTCTTACCGTTAGTAGGCCTCATTCACGAAGCTGGTCTGTAACGGGTGTTTAAGGAAATTGCCTATAAAATGGCGATTGAATGGGTATCCACTCTTACCCACCGCACTCTTGACTAGTGGAGGGTCGTTAGCCGAATGGGTAGGATAGGACGAAACCTTCCATTATAAGTATAATGAATTACAAAATTAACTAAATGTTTTCATAAAATTCCCAATCTTAGTTACTTAGGCAAAAGTGAATTGATACAATTCCATGAAATTACACTTTGTGCCCTTGCGAAGACGTTAGTGGAGCGTGTGTGGTTTATCGTCACACTAAATGGTTCTAGGCAAACATAGCAAAGGGTGACTCAATGTTTGTCATAGTTCGGTGGAGCGTGTATGGTTTACCGGCACATCGAATAGATGACTGTAACATGTGGGGGCACCATGTAAGTTTGCATGGTTATTCACACCCGCTTTGTGATCCTCGGCATCCCAGTCACAAACAAGAGGGGAATATCGAGATTTAAACATGCCATTGAAATGTTCAATGAATCTCAAAGGATCTAGGAGTTTTCATAGATTTAAAACTTAAATTTCTTTTTCGTTTTTCATGGTGGAAATTAGTGAATCGTGATTCACTTACCTTCAAATGTTCTGCAATTTGGGTTACGACATCCCTCTCCCTAGTTGTAGAATATTGTGTTGGGTCCTAGCCTTAGTATCTCATTTGGGTGATTTACTAAGGACTCAATCAATCAACTAACTTGAATTCGTTTTCTCCCGTTTTGTAGATGTCAAAGTTTGACAGCTATGGTCTTCTCAAATCCCGTGGAACAAGCATTCCACATGAAGATGATATTCCACGATTCGATCGAGGAACAAGAGATCATACTTCACTTCCTCCACCTCCTCCAATTATTCTCCCTAACCCACAAGTTCGAAGGCTTGAAAATTTCAAGATCACTCAAGCCCTTTTGGCAAGTAAACATAAAGAAGGAAAGTTAGTGTGTGAACACGTCCTAGGGATGAAGTCACACATTGATAGGTTAAGAATGTTGGGATCCGTTGTCAGTGAGGAAATGGCTGTTGATTGGGTTCTTCAGTCACTTCCTAACTCATATAGTGAGTTCGTAAGAGAGTACTATATGATGAACCGCGACGTGACCCTTATAGATCTCACCTATATGCTTATTGCTGCTGAATCAGCAATGGTTTGGCGCAATAGAAAAGCAAAGTTGATTGGTGAATCTACCTTCAAGACCTCTATGGATATAGACAATGGAAACGAAAGACATGCTATGATCGAAAAGTTTGATCATAAGAGAAAAAGCAATGTCTGAAATAGTTCCATGTCATGTTCCAAAAGAGTCAATTTGCTTTTATTGCCAAGAGAAAGGGCATTGGAGACGAAGCTGCCCCATTTACCTAAGAGATCTAAGAGATGGGAGAGTCGAAACGTATGGCTCTAATATAGGTAAAATCCATTAACTAACTCTTTTAAGCTTCTATTCTAGATTCTTAATACATAATGTGATAAGATTACAATTGATGTTTTTTTAGGATCGAAGAAAAGAAAGGAAGCTTAAGGGAAGAAGTGAGCAGAATCTAACCGTGAAGGAATGGATTTCGATCGCATTTCTCGAAGATTAGATTCTTGAGCTACTACTTAGAGTTAGAATTAGATTGCTAAGGAAGATGTATTAGCATAGTTTTTCAATGAATTGCATTGTAAGGAAAAAAATTCCGCAATAAAATAAATTTTGATTTTATATTATTGATTTATCCTTGCAATGGCGTATATGAAAATTTGATGTTTTAATGTTTCTATTATTAGCAATAATGAATTTGGTTCTTATTATGTTATTTATGGAAAGTCGAGAGTTTACCAAATAGAAAGAGTTTCTCATCGCCCAAGTTTCAATTGGACAGAAACTTGGAATCATGCAACTTGGTTGCACGATGAATGAGAAATCTCATATTTGGAAATTAGACTAATTCATTGACAAAGTGTCAAGTGAAGGACTAGGAGATCGAGCACACAAAGTTGCGTGTTGATCAAGTCCACCATAAGAATAAAAATGATATTCGTCATAATTACTAGAGGTTTAGTAAAAATGATTATACTTACAAGATTAAGTGTAATTATGAATTGATTGAAAAAGTTTAAATCAATAGCAAAACGAATAAGAAGAATCATGTAGGCCGAAAGATAAAAGTTTCTCCATTCTAAGAAGAAGGGAGAGTAGCTTTTATGCTTTATGATAGGTCTTACTGATTAAGAACCATATCTCAATTGATCCTCTAAGTGAGTCTTATGGTTAAGAAGAGGAATCAAGAATTGAAGAAATGGTTAAATCAAGAAGTCAATCATACTTCGCTTAAAAACAAGTCTTAGAGTAAAGATAGTGACATTGAGTGACAAGAATTAGAAAGGTTTATAACATTCATCAAATGTGGAAAGTTGTGATGTCTTGGATAAGACAAAGACCAACTAGGACCAATTTATGAAGTGTTTTGATAAAAGCTACACTAACTCTTGAATATTTGTTTGTCAAGAAATGTTTATTGACAAGAGAATCTTATATGTCAAGGAGTCAGTGGGAGTCTTAATGGTCTTGAAAGGTTTCAAGAACAAATCAAAATAGACCTTATCGATCATCACTAGCACACGAGTTGAGGTTTACAACCTATCGTGTTGACATTATTTTGTTTCTGTGCTGTTCCAATTGAGTTAATTATGCATGTGAGTCCTATGAGTTCTCATTTTGAACGCATAAAAGGCAAGGCACCTTAATCAATGATAGGTACATTGATAGGAAAGGGTGAGCTGCTTAACTACTTGGAAGACGTGGTGGGCAGCTGTGCTACCATAAGGCAAGAAATCAGGATTAAGAAAGTTCGGTCCATATGAGTTTGAATTTGTCGTAAACTTTGGTTTTAACAAATTCACATGGATAGGAACAAATACACCGTTTGTCACACCCCAAAACCAAGAATGGCGGAAACGTTCTGGGGCGGAGGACGTCATGTAAAGTATCACAACACAGTAACAGTAAATAAGCAAACAACATCATCCATTGCATTAAATATATAATTTTAATACAAGCGTCTTCTGTACAGTTATAGACACCAAAAATATAATGCGAATCAAAATAATAAGATGAGTCTTGGATGCGCTCCATCTTCTCAAAAGCTGGCCTCGGTACCTGTCTACTAATGACCTAAGAATACAAGTTATTTTGAAAGAGTTTATCAGCATTAAGCTGGTGAGTTCATAAGTATTTTAGTGTTGGTGTTTGTTATCAAAACATTTGAACATGTCTCAAGTGTAAGTTTGTAAAATGTATGTAAATGTTTGTAAGTGTTTGTAAAAGTTTGAATCTCTTATAAAAACCTATATTTTCTATTAAAGTAGCCTTCTACCAAGGCTTAACTGTTTTGTATGCTCTTTTGTTGTAAAAGTGTGTAATTTCCCAAGTGTAACTATCATTTAACAAAATATAGTTTGTACATTAATGTTTAAGTGAAATAATCACTAAATATATGTAATGGGTAAATTATTGTAGTACTGTAGTGTTGTATTATAGGAACTACTGCTGTACTAAATACCTTAAACCGGATTTATATTAAGGCATCATGTGATTAATTGCACCATACTATCGACTGGTAACCAAGACATACGAATGGTCGTAATAACGGAATGACATTTGGCACCCGCAGACCTGCAGGTCCGACTGTAGCTAGCAGCAAGGTGTAGGATAGTCAATCCAGTATAGATCTATACATAAACTCACACTCTACCTCCAAGAGAATTCTGGCTACAACTCGGGCCATGACATTTAAGGCATGCTCCGATACAGTGGATCACAATTGTTAACGTATTCATGTATATGTAATGTAATGTTACTTGTTGTAGTATCGTTGTATATGTTCTCGTCCTAGTATAGTTGTATATGTTCTCTTTCTAGTATAGTTGTATATGTTCTCATTCTAGTATAGTTGTATAAGTACTCATAGTATTAAGTATTGACTCATGAATGAACTGACTCGTTGATCTAGAAATTGTAGTAGTATGATCCTGTGTTACCCCGATGGTAACTTACTAATGATGTGACTAATACGCATGAATATGGAAGTACTTTTATGTCTATATATGTACATTTGATATATAATTAATATCGAAACGACCTTTGGACGGTTACCCGAAATCCCACCAGACCACATCCAAGTCGAGAAAAAGGAAATAGGGCGGATGGCCTTCCTAAGCCCTTTAAACATTGCTTATATATCTATACATATATGGGCATGCAATTTATAAGAAATATAACAAAGTTTAAATAAAAGTATTTGATAAGTAAAAGAGTTTGTAAAGCAGTTTGAAGTAAAACAGTTTGAACAGTAATAAAATCATTGGTTTTGTAGTTATTAATCACATGTGATTGATGTAATAACTATAAGTATTTAACTTGTATTCCCCCCCATAAAAGCATTTAAAACATTAAATGTATTTCAAAGGTTAATTAAAGGGGTATGAACTCACTTGTGGTGAGTGGATTGGATTGAAGTGTCGGATACTCTGCTAGGTGGCAACAGAGACTTGTTCACACGCACGAGCCTAGTTATCATATAATGAGCATATATATAACTAATAAGCCAAATAATAACTAATGAAATAAGTTCAGACACTCTAGAACATGAAAACACTTTGTATAAGTGTTATAAGTCCTAATGGTTGCATCTAAGTTGTTGTGGGACAAGGCTAAAGGGGTTTAATGCTTCCAAGGACCTTGTATAAGTGTTTACTCCTCAATAAAATCCACACAAGGAGTTTACGGTCGTAAACCCTTGAGTTTACGGCCGTGAACTCCCAAACTTGGTGACATTTGGTGTTTTGAAGTGCTATTTGATTTCTAGAATAAGTTCTACTTGGTGGTTTAGTTCTTTGGGTAGTTCAGGGCATATAAACACTCCCTTGAGGAGTTTACGGCCCCAAGGCCAATTCCCTTAGAGTTTCCGGCCGTAAAATCTCATGGGATGGGTATTTTTATTCCTTCAAGTCCCACGCACAAGTAGGATAATTTCTAGGCATTTGTTTAAGGCTAATGAGGATCCTAGGCACACTTTGGTGCCCTTGTTTGGTGTTTACGGCCTATGAGTATTCCCTTGGCCGTAAACTCACTTTAAGGGGGTGCTTTTGATGTTTTAAAGTCCACAATTTAGCTAGGAATAAATGGGGGTTAATCTTTAAAGCTTTAGGAGTGGTTAGGGCACATTTTGGCCCTTGAATTTGCAGTTCACGGTCCAAGAAGTTCTTGGGCCGTGAACACCCTAAGCTTGGTGTTTTTGATTGTTTTCTAGCCTCAAATATACATACATACATGCCTAAGCTAGTTACTTATCAAGGAAATGGGACTAGATAGCATTTAAGCCTCATTTTGGAGTTTACTCCCCAAGAACATTCTTGGGCGGTAAACTCCCAAATCTCACATATTTGACATGTAATCTATGTTATTAAGCATTATAAAACAACTAGAGAAGTGTACTCACGATTTGGGATGAAAACCCGAAGATCCGTGAGAGAGAAAATGGCTTTTCTCTAGTTGGAAATGTGAATAATGAATGAATTTAGTTCAGAAATCTATTTATAGTCCTGAGATATTTTTGGCAGAGAATATTTTTGTTTCGGAAATGAACGCTAATATTATGAGGTTTTGAAATACTTAAGTTTCACTAACCCATGAGCATCCACTCTCCTGATATCTCCTTAAACGTAAACCCTAATATACACAAACTTATTCGGAAAAGTCTGAAATTCACTGTAACTGGTCTAGCTTCTATTGAATAGATAATGTTCGTACAAAATGGAAATTTCGGGTTGTCACACCGTTTAAATCTAAGTGTCATAAGATTTCCTCCTTCATGAAAATGATTGTGAGGAAATGCTTTCACTAAGAAAGATTTTAAGAAGATAGTGATTGTAAAATTGCATTCTCGAATTCGATTATGGTTACGGTATCCCTTTCCATAATTTGAATTGTGAGGTTTGGCAATTAGTCTTAATTGTTTAGACACGCATATGAACTATCTAAGGCAAAGGTGTATAAGTTCAAGAAGCCTTGATAAAATATTATCAAAGCATTAAGTATCAGAAACATGGACTTAAGAAATTCAATAGGTATTGTTTCTTTGAAAGTTAAGATGTTTATGAATAAATGTCGAAGCTAGTGGGAGCATAAGTGTTATGTTTTATAGTAATCATCATGATAGTGGGAGCATAAAAGTTATGATTGTATGATTATTCTGGAAAGTATTGCAAGTTGGCAATATTAATTATAGAAAACAAGAGTTATACCTTGCAAAGTCGTAAGGGTTGTAAAGTTGTTTTGCTATAATTAAGGGAGAGAATATTATGCTTCATTTCAAATCTAAGGATTAGGTTGAGAAATGTTAATAAATTTAGTCAAAGGTACATAGTGTGTTCTTAAAATTTCGATTATGATTACGACATTCCTCTTCACAATTCGAATTTTGAGAACATAGCAAATAAAGCATTATGCGTCGTGTCCCATATGCTTCGGGTATAGCATCATTGCAAATACTTTAATGTTTGACCATTCTAAAATTTTCCAAATGTCTAGCACATTTAGAGGGAAAAGCGACTAGAATCGGTTTTGACTAAAATAATTAAACAACTATCAAAGGACAATCCAAAGTTTGACGAGGATTGGTTGCTTGTGAGTAGTTGGAAGCATGGTATTGGATGGACCATATCGACATAGAAAAGATTCTATTAAGAATGAGTTGTCATATGGAAAATATGGAAACGTGTCCATATTGAGAATTGGATATTGAAAATCTATGACTAGATTAGAAACTTTTATGCAAAGGATGTTCAAAGGAATGTACTTTGACTGAGAGACATCATATCTAAGGAATTGTCTTGTAACAATCTCGAATAGAAAACTTTATCATTGGCAATAGTCTTTGTGACTTTGGTGCAGTGATCATTGCATAAAATGTTAGAATATAACATATTCTATAAGTGGCAAGAATTTGATATTCTTACATTTATGAAAAGGATTTGGAGTTGTGAAATGAGAATGATTGGAAATGTGTTCAATGTGATCTATTTCGCAAAGTAAGAACCATAGGTAAACATTGTGTGCATGCTAGGAGCATGGGACAAGTGTAATAATTCAAATAAGAAGTTGATTACCCGAAACGACAAATAATGAGTAATCGATATGGTGATAAATAAAAGGAGTTTTATTTATACTCAAAGGTTTGAGGCCATATGGGATTAGTATTATTCTTGTGTTTCACTTTGCATGTTGTGACTTCCAGAATAATTGAGTTTATTAAGAATAATCGAATTATTCAAACGGACCACAGTTAGTCATACGTTGGAAGTAAGTATGAATGAAGACAGTAAGCAATTGGGCCATGGATTACCTTATAATATAAGGTTGGACGAATTCTATGGGGAAGCCCATTAAAATCGTCCAAGGATTGTTAAGGAAGGAGTCCATGGGTTGCTTAGGGCTTAAGCATCCAAATTAGGGTTTCCTTGTTAGATAACCCTAATAGCCTCACTATTTAAAGGACCCTTAAGCCCCAAAAACGTGGTGAACAAGATCCTTAGGGTTTCCACACGTTTTGGGCAGCCTCCTTCTCTTCTCCTCTTCATCCTCTTGCTCTTGGTGTTTGCGAACCATTAGAGGAGTGACATTTGTGACTCTAAGCTTTCTAAAGTCAATACAAGAAGGATTTGAGATTGTTATTGCTACATAACAATCAATGTATGATCTAAACCCTAATTTATATGTTATATTGATCATCATATGCTAGATCTAGGGTTTATAGTCTTGGATGAATTGCATGTACAATAGAGAAACCTAGATCCAAGCATTAGGGTTTGTATGAGCACATAGGATGTTCTTATGGCTAAAACCCATCAGTGGTATCAGAGCCTTGATTGGTTTCTATTGTATTGATGCCTTGTATGTTTGTTCAAGTTGCAAAATTGATTTCTAGCCAACCTGCCTGATGAACTCGGCGAGTCCCATTGTGGACTCGGCGAGTAGGCCCCTACTCGGCGAGTCCATAGGGGTACTTGGCGAGTTCGAGCGTCAGAAAGAGGGGATTTCGGGATTTCTTGTTGTTTTTCTCATGGATACTTGCCTTATCTGTTTTAGGTCATTAAAATCCGATTTTATACATATTTATGAGTATATCCTTGATTAAGCAAAAGATAATTACCAATTGATTAGATAATAACTTCCTTATATGATTAAAGTTGATTATTTGTATTAATTGGGTAACTTATTTTGCAAGAAATTGAAATTAGGTCAAATATAGATAATGATAAAATTAATTGTTTAATTTATATTATTTGTTATTTGATCCTTGTGTTATGAAAACTTTCAATTTTCCCCTTTAGGTTTTATAGTTTAAATTTGAACTCAAAAGTTTTTTGTTTTGAAATTTAAATAGTTGAAACCCTAATGTTTGAAAAGGTTTAAAAACTTGCCCTCAAGTTTTGGAATTTAAATTTTGATTAAAAGTTTAATTTTGATGTATATTTAAATTCTAAAACCTAATGTTTTGAAATGTTTCAAAACTTGCCCTCAAGTTTTGGAATTTATAAGTTGATTAAAAGTTTAATTTAGGAATGTTAAATTCTAAAACCCTTGAGATGTTTTGAAAAGTTCATATCACACCCTTATGGTTTTATTAATTAATTAAGGTGTATAATTAAAAGAACTGCATGCTAGTGATATGCTAGGGATCTTCAGGAATTGTATGATATATGATGTCTGATAGCATAGGATATTCTTGTATGGAATTGACATCATTAACGTAGTTGCATAGTGAATGCATCATAATTATACATAACTAAGATTTTAGAGCCTGAGAATATTTGGTTTAGCCTTATTTCATGTTTCTTAATTGGTCGTGGGCTTAGGGTAGAATCAAGTATTCGACTGTCTATAGGATCCAGTGCTATGTATGATCAGCATACGCGAGTGCTACATGGTTGGTGGAAGTTTTATAGATGAGTATATGTGTGAGCAGCCAGCCAAATGAGGAATGTTTAGCTACTCTTGAGAGAATAGATGTAGGATGTATGTGTATCCTTGATGCTTAGGCATAGTGGTCTGGAATTTATGTGTAAGGATTTGCCTGATTTTTTATGGTGTCTTAGTGCTAGTCAGTGTCACTCCTCGAATGTTGCTTGCTTTGTGCTTTATGGGACTCATATTAATGTGAGTTAACTATTAAATGCATATGCTTAGTTACATGCTACAAAGGATAAATGATTTTAGAATGATGGATTCGACCCTATTACGCAACTCTCGTTTAAATCTAACCGTTGTAGGGTTGGGTCTTTTAGTCGAAGAATTATTCAATTTTTATGCATGTAATTGTATTCATGAAGTGGTTATCTAACATTAATAAGGGTTTTTCAGCAGCTGATAGCAGGATGGGTGGGGATCCTTAGATAACCTAGGAAGTGTTGTAGTACGCATGGTGCGATGTTTAACCGGTTTTGGTAATATTTGTTGGATTAGTGTCTAAGTCCATAACTATTTTGGTATGTACTTGACCCGATGGTGCATGGTCCTTTTGGGTTGCCTTCACCATTAGAGAGGGAAAAAGGACAAGAATCGGTTTTGACTAAGATAATTGAACAACTATCAAAGGACAATCCAAAGTTCGCCGATGATTGGTCGCATGTGAGTAGTTGGAAGCATGATATTGGATGGAACATATCGACATTATTATGAATAGATAAGATTCTATTAAGAATGAGTTGTCATATGGCAAATATGGAAATATTTCCATATTGGAAGTTGGATATTGAGAGTCTATGTCTAGATTAGAAAATTTTATGCAAAAGGATGTTCAAGGAATGTACTTTGAGTGAGAGACATCACGTCTATGGAATTGTATTGTAACAATCTCAAATAGAGGACTTTGTAATTTCATTGGCAATAGTCATTGTGACTTTTGTGCTATGACATTACAAAAGGATCATTGCATTAAATGTTAGAATCTAACATATTCCATAAGTGGCAAGAATTTGATATTCTTTTACTTGTGAAACGGATTAGGAGTTGTGAAATGAGTATAATTGGAGATGTGTTCATTTGATCTATTTCACAAAGTAAGAACCGTAGGTAAACATTGTATGCATGCTAGGAGCATGGGACAAGTGTAGTAATAATTCAAGTAAGAAGTTGATTACCCGAAACAACAAATAATGAGTAATCGATATGGTAATAAATAAAAGGTGTTTTATTTATACTCAAAGGTTTGAGGCCATATGGGATTAGTATTATTCTTGTGTTTCACATTTGCATGTTTTGACTTCCAGAATAATTGAGTTTATTAAGAATAAGCGAATTATTCGAACGGGCCACATTCATTCATATGTTGGAAGTAGATATGAATGAAGACTGTCGTGAATTGGTGTGTGGATTGTCTAAAGAGCATTAGACATAAGCACATGTTTGCTGCAACGTTCATGAGTGCTTATGAATGTGACTTGAGCATTGGATTAAACCCACGCTCACTTGGATCACTCCATGAATTGTATCACGAGTGATTGGTGAGACGATAACATCTTATATTCTTGAAACCGAGATGTGTGAGTTGTATCTTGCGAGTCGGTTGCTCATTGATAATATGTAAACGCACCAGTAACTTGGTGTTATAAAACATATTGTTGTGTGTGATTCGGTGAGTGAGTGCAAGCGAGCATTGAATCAAAGTTTATCCGTTCCTTTTATCCAAAGAAGGATAAAAGCGATATCTTTGGGCCCCTCGATGATTTAGTGATGACAAACGTAAATGCTCGGCCGGGCTAGGGCTAATTTGATTTGTTCAATTATTCAGTCGTCATAAATCGGGAATCGAGAAATAGTACAAAGAGAATGATTAGAAATCATATCTCATACGATATCTAGAATGGAGGAATATATGATCCCTTATCTAAGGACATGCGTATCTGATAGGATCAGAGTTGACAACGGCTTTGGAAAGCTACGATTGCAGATCAGGATCTGAAGTCATACGCAGAATAGTTGTTAGACTTATCCAAGTGGGAGACTGTTGGATTAGTGTCTAAGTCCATAACTATTTTGGTATGTACTTGACCCGATGGTGCATGGTCCTTTTGGGTTGCCTTCACCAAAGCAACTTGATAGGATGAATTATGGAGAGAAAGGATTAAATATGATTTATTAATATATTATGAGAATAATATATTAAAGGAGAAATCATATTGTTTAATTAATATTAGTCAATAATTAATTGGTAATTAGTCTTGTGACTAAAAGAGATTAATTAAACTTAAGGGACTGGAATTGTAATTATAAGATAATTGCAATTTGGGCCATGGATTGCCTTTTATTATAAGGTGGACGAATTCTATGGGGGAAGCCCATATGAAATCGTCCAAGGCCTTAAGGAAAGGGCTCCATGGGTTGCTTAGGGCTAAAGCATCCAAATTAGGGTTTCCATGTTAGATAACCCTAATTGCCTCACTATATATAGATCCCTTAAGGACCAAAAACGAAGCTAAGCATCTTGCTAGGGTTTTCACACGGTTTTGGCAGCCTCTATCCTCTCTCCTCTTCATCCTCTTGCTTATGGTGTTTGTGAGCCATTAGAGGAGTGACACTTGTGACTCTAAGTCTTCCAAAGTCAATTCAAGGAGGAATTGGGATTGTTATTGCTACATAACAATCAAGGTAATATTATAAACCTATTCTCATGATCGATATGATTACTTGAATGCTAGAATTAGGGTTTATAGTCTTGGATAACTTGCATGTACAATAGAGAAACCTAAATCCAAGCACTAGGGTTTGTATGAGCACATAGGATGTTCTTAGGACTAAAACCCATCAATATTATTATAAGTAGATGAATTAGAAGACTCGGGATGATTCTTGAGGAAAGTATGGATAGGTGTGGAAGGTAATATTGGGTACGTACTATTGGAAGCACAGGATCCATACTCGAATTGAGGAAAATTTCAGGGATTCTAAGGAGCTGGTCAAGGAATATAGCATGGTTTGATACCATGATCCAGTGCAAGTGTTTTCATATATGTTTTCCTGATTGGTGATGGTTGTTCAAACTGATCATGGGTTTGGTGGTTGTTTGGGCCTTAGTAGCATGTTGATTTAGGTTTGAATGGTGTTGACCTAGGTGAGTTAGTTGGATGTGAGGTCTTGAGGGACTTGCTAGAGAGAATGCCAGCTGATTCACAAGACTCAAGAAATAAGAAATTGTTATGATTGGCTTGGGGATTTCATCTATAGGCTGAGTGACTAGAAGATGGATTGGAATGTCATGTCTACGATAGAGGCTATGTTCTTCAGCTTTCCATGAATCGAATGAAAGATAACGAGAGCATGAGATCATTAGAGTTGGAATTGAGGCCCTGCAAGGGGCTAGGTGATTTCGTTTTTTTGGTGACAGTATGGTGGTGTCGTAACCCACAAGAGGATCCTTGTTGTATGGTTGCTTGAGATGATAACAAGGGTCTACTTTCTTTGGATATAGGTAGGTCAGGTGCTAGCTGATAGTTTTAGGCGAGGCGTGTAGTAATCCATTTCTATCTAGATAGGAAGATGGTGTTTTGCTTGTGCATTTTCAGGGAATTCTTGATGTTAGAGGCAGCCGTGATTGGGGAGTTCCTGAGGTCTCTATCTGGACGATTATCGTGCATTGAGATATATCAAAAGGATTAGGGATGTTATGTATCTAGGTGAGCTGATTAGGATTTTTGGTTGTTTGCTAGGTCAGTTGGTGGTAGTTAAAAACCAAGTGAGGAGCTAGATGTGTTCTATTTAGAGGAAGATTGACATCTTCGAGTTTTGGTTTCAAAAGAATGGGTTATACGGAATTGTGGTTCGGGTATGCGAAACTTTGGTTCAGGATTTAGGCAAGACAGGAGTGCAGAGCAAGTTGCCATCATATGTGTGTGGACAGGAATACAAGAGTCGTCTTCACGGCTAGAAGCTATTGGAAAAGCGGCTCGTTGTAGCCAATGGCTCCTTTCGGAAGCATTGAGGAATAGAATAGGAGGCATTTGGGTCATTCATGTTGAGTATCGATTGTTGAGAGATTTGTCAGCTTGTTATATAGCTTTATATCTATCGTCTAGGGTGGGCAATTGCTGATCGGTCGATTAGTTTCAGAGTTTGGTATATTTAGTTCCACATGGGTTTATTCAGTAGTATATTAGGTCATAAGATTCATCTTCTATGCATTCTGGATCGTTGGACATTTCGTTCATCATCTATAAGGCGGAGGCTCTTCGAAAGTTTCGAGTTGTGTCAATTGAAGTTCAATGGATGCGTTAACCTATCGTCAAGTTTCGTCTGCTTTATATTTTATTTTTTCTCTGGGTATGTTTACCCTCAATTGTAGTGTGGAATTTTGGTTCATAGCAGGCTCAATTTTGGCGGTTGTCCTTGGTTATTAGAAGTTCGAATGTTGGGCAGCATTGTTCAGCTTTCCAGGTGTTGCTTTGATCTACAAAGAATCTAATTTTGGCATGTTGTATCAGTAGGATTTGTAGTGGGTTTGATCCGACTAAAGTTTTGGCAACATTTCTAGATCACCTTGGAAGTCTTCTCGAGCTAGTTACGTATTGGTGGAATCTGTTCCGTTTCAACCAAGGTGTGGGATCTGGTTCACTCGTTCATAAGGATGTTTCTGATAACAGTTGAGATTGTCATTTCATTAGATCTACTTACACTTCACCCTTTGGGTAAGGTTGTGAGGAAGAATGAATGGAGTAGATCTGGAGATGGTTATGTGATTCCCTTTGGGGATGTATATTGTGGTAGCTCATCAAATATGGTCATGAGAAGGTGTATATGGACTGAGTAAGATAGCATGAGAACACATGGTCTGAATTCATTGGTATGGTTCTTAATTGGTTTGCAGCCCTTGAATTGGAGCAAGAATACAACTTCCTATCCTATTCGTTGGTTGGGTGCGAACATGTTTTCGTCTGATTTTGCGTTGGTAGCAGCCTATGGTGTGTAAGGAATTGTACGTGATAAAAGGGTATGGCCTGGGTTGTGTTTGGTTAGCGTCGAAAGGAATGTTGAATGGGTTTTCTACAAGTCGGTGGGTTGATGGTTGAGTATCTTTAGACCCGATAGTCATTTGATTGAGATTCATAGGTCTCAGATCGTTAGTATTATTGGCATGGTTGGACGACAGTGCGTTGTTCTTGGGAGTTGGGAGACTCGATGACTAGCTGGTTTGGATCATGTGTTCTGGAAAACTTATGTAGAATAATATATTATTTGTGCACAGGAAGTCGCTTAATGAATGGTTGCTATGATGGACCCTATATTCTTGTGGTCTATCTATTAGGAGCTTGGTTTCCATTATGAAGAGTTAGTTCTAAAATCTTTAGTGAATTATAAGGTGGAGGTACACCTAAGCTGATGAGGGGTTTTGATGTAATGTACAAATCCTTGGATTGACCATCCTTATGCCTATGGGGGTAGCGGGTTGGTGAGGACTTGTCAGAAAGTCAACAACATATAGTCGAGTGTTTTTAGTTAGTAGATCAGGGGTAAGCCCAAGTGTTGTTATTGGTTAGTAGATTGGGGGTAAGCCTGAGTGTTTTCATTGGTTAGTGGATCAAGGGTAAGCCTGAGTGTTGTCAATAGATAGCTAAGCAGGGTTGCAAAGCCGAGTAAGAGCATGGATTTATGTACAGGATTAGCATGACGTCGATTGGCCGAGGAGGTTTAGAACCGTTCAGATATGTGGGTTTTCGGTTAGGGGATCCATCGTGAAGTGGAAGAGAGAGTTGACTTCGATGATGAAATCTAATTTAACTGGGGGAGAATTGTAACATCTTGTTTCCGGTCATTTCTGAGTCGTGGACCGGAAGTCGATGGTGTAAGGTTTTAGGACTTAAAGTGGCAAATTTTAGTCCTTGTGCAAGGAGGTGATGATAGTTAAAAGATTTTAGCCTTGGATTGTGTTTTGAGCTGAAGGGTACAAAGTGAAAAGTCATAGGCCGGGTTCTTGCATGAAATATAGATTTTTGTGTTCGATTAGTGTATAAGTCCATAACTATTTTGGGATGTACTTGACCCGATGGTGCATGGTCCTTTTGGGTTGCCTTCACCAAAGCAACTTGATAGGATGAATTATGGAGAGAGGGGATTAATTATGATTTATTAATATATTATGAGAATAATATATTAAAGGAGAAATCATATTGTTTAATTAATATTAGTCAAGAATTAATAAGAATTAAGTTTGTGGCTAAAAGAGATTAATTAAACTTAAGGGACTGGAATTGTAATTATAAGATAATTGCAATTGGGCTATGGATTACCTTATAAAATAAGGTTGGATGAATTCTATGGGGAAACTCATTAGAAATCGTCCAAGGCTTGTTAAGGAAGGAGTCCATGGGTTGCTTAGGGCTTAAGCATCCAAATTAGGGTTTCCTTATTAGATAACCCTAATAGCATCTCTATTTAAAGGACCCTTAAGGATCAAAAACGTGGTGAACTTGTTGATTAGGGTTTCCACACGTTTTGGGCACCCTCCTTCTCTTTTCTTCTTCATCCTCTTGCTCTTGGTGTTTGTGAACCATTAGAGGAGTGACATTTGTGACTCTAAGCTTTCTAAAGTCATTACAAGGAGGATTTGAGATTGTTCTTGCTACATAACAATCAAGGTATGATCTAAACCCTAATTCATATGTTATATTGATTATCATATACTAGATCTAGGGTTTATAGTCTTGGATGAATTGCATGTACAATAGAGAAACCTAGATCCAAGCATTAGGGTTTGTATGAGCACATAGGATGTTCTTATGGCTAAAACCCATCAGTGGTATCAGAGCCTTGATTGGTTTCTATTGTATTGATGCCTTATGTGTTTGTTCAAGTTGCAAAATCGTTTTTTGGCCTCCCTGCCTGATGAACTCGGCGAGTCCCATTGTGGACTCGGCGAGTAGGCCCCTACTCGGCGAGTCCATAGGGGTACTTGGCGAGTTCGAGCGTCAGAAAGAGGGGATTTCGGGATTTCTTGTTGTTTTTCTCATGGATACTTGCCTTATCTGTTTTAGGTCATTAAAATCCGATTTTATACATATTTATGAGTATATCCTTGATTAAGCAAAAGATAATTACCAATTGATTAGATAATAACTTCCTTATATGATTAAAGTTGATTATTTGTATTAATTGGGTAACTTATTTTGCAAGAAATTGAAATTAGGTCAAATATAGATAATGATAAAATTAATTGTTTAATTTATATTATTTGTTATTTGATCCTTTTGTTATGAAAAGTTTCAATTTTCCCCTTTAGATTTTATAGTTTAAATTTGAACTCAAAAGTTTTGTTTTGAAATTTAAATAGTTGAAACCCTAATGTTTTGAAATGTTTCAAAACTTGCCCTCAAGTTTTGGAATTTAAAAGTTGATTAAAGGTTTAATTTAGGAATGTTAAATTCTAAAACCCTAGTATTTTAAAAGGTGTAAAATACACCCTATATGTCACACCCCAAACCAGAACGGCGGACACGTTCGTGGGCGGAGGACGTCATATTCAGTATCATAACAGTTCATAGAAAGGAAAGTACACACCACCATACATATATAAAGGTTTTAAAAATGTTTACATCATTGTATTCATTACATGCTCAAAAGATAAATGCATAAACATCTTTCAAAAGAAATAATTAACGCCAGCGCGTTAATCCCCAAAAGTTGATTTCCAAACCTGCTTAACAGTTCCCTGAGAATACAAGTTATTTCAAAGAAAAAGTGTCAACAATTAAGTTGGTGAGTTCATAAGTGATTTAGAAACATTGAATGCCATTCCAAAATTAGTGTATATTTTCCAAGAAAATCCCTTATTTTCTTATAAAAGTGTGAAATGCATGAGAATATATGTATTGAATAATATAGCTAGTTGAATCAAGAAAATCCCTTATTTTCCTATTAGTCGTTTGTTTTACATACAAGGAAAATCCCATATTTTCCTAAAGTAATAGTTAGCCTAATGTCCCAGACTAAAAACCGAAAGCAAAAGACATGCTTTAGAAAGTTGAAGCATAGATTTATATAATAAAACCCATTAGAAGATTTCAGTTTATTAGATGAATAATAGTTTTTATAACTACTCATTCATAAATCAGAAGTACTATAATAATTGTATATCCGATGAGTTTTATAACCATACTAAACATAATATGCCTGTAGCGACGTTCTTCAGGTGTCGTAGCGTTATGACAAACTGTCACCCCAAAGGAAGGACTGTAGCTAACAGTTAGGGCGCGGGATCATGACTTCCCATATAGATCTATACACATTTGACACGTTCTCCGAACGGGAGACTCTGGTTATAGACAGGACTTGTAGCGATACCCTAAAAAGGCAGTATTTGAAGATGTACATGTCTCATGGATTCTCAACTAAGTCTGTATTAAAGTAATAGTTTTGTATGCAAAGTTTATCCTTTTTCACAATGTTTGACAAAACATAAATCATAAGTTTTTAGAATGTATAAAACGGTTTAGCAACGAAGGATACTTTGGAATTATTAAATACTTTGTATAAATATAGTGCATGCAAAGTATGACAAGAGTTTTCACATAGTAGTACTAAATCACAAGTGATTCATTTGATAAAAACGAGTAAAGTGAAATTTTATGAAATACACGATAATAACCGTATGTTTACTTGTATTCCTCCCCTAAAAGAGTATAAAAGCATTTAAAATGTATTTAAAGTGCATTTGAAGGGGGTATGAACTCACTTGAAAGTTTGAAGATAGCGAGATGGAAAACCGGGCAGAGTTTCGTCTCGGGAAACGGATTTTTCTCGGGATTCTCGGGAATCTCGGGAGTAAAATCGATCTTCGGGACTTGAGCAAAATGATCAGGGCTTCAGGGTGGTGCGGGCACGGAAATCGAGGCAATATCGTGAGAGAAATGAGAGAAATGGGGTGAATTTTCCGGAACCCTCGCATCTCTATTTATAGTGGTCTGGGAAGCCTCGGTACGCGGGGCGTACTCGTGCGTCACCCGTGACCGAGTCCTCGACTGCTTCACTTCGGATGGGACGGATCGCATAGACTCGCATAGGGGCGACGTGGACGGACCGAGACCAAGGCCTTCGCGTACGCGGGGCGTACGAGGCTACGCAGCGCGTAACTCGGATGAGGACGCTGACTCCTCCTTCGGATATTACTAGATTTTTTATTTAAATTTATATATAATTTATTTAATAAACTTCAAAAAATCATATCTTCTTCATACGAACTCCGTTTTCGATGGTCTTTATATCCGCGCGTAGGTGAGACTATGCTCTACAACTTTCGTTTAGACTCCGTTGGCAAATTATGAAATTATTTTTATTATTTATTTATAAAATATCGTGATTAAGGAATTTCTTTAAAAATTCATAACTTCTTTATCTAACGTCGGTTTTTGCCAGACTTTTTACCACTGAAATATCATTGTCGAGACCTTCGATTCTCGTTTAGGTCATTCCGGCCAAAAGTCGCTCGATCTCCGATTCGAGTTTTTTGCTGTCTGCTGCTAAGCCGAACTTGGAAAAATCTTAACTTCAATATACGAAGTCGGATTTGGGCATTCTTTTTACGTACGATCCCGGTTTAATGATATTAAATATAGTAGGAATTTAAATAGATACTTTTTGGGCATTTTATTATCAAAGTTAATTTTATTAACTCCAAGGTGGTTACAATACTTGACTTTTTAGGTCATTACAAAGATTTGAAATATCGGGTTGTTACATCATCCCCTCGTTAGAGGGAATTTCGTCCCGAAATTTTAATACAAAAGAGAAGTCTTAGGGGTTGAGGAAGAGGTGCGGATACTTCTGTTGCATTTGGTCTTCCCGTTCCCATGTGAACTCGGGTCCTCTCTTAGCATTCCATCGAACCTTTACTATTGGAATGCGACTCTGTTTAGTTCGTTTAACTTCCCTATCCATGATCTCGACGGGTTCTTCCACAAAGTTAAGATTTTCATTTAGTTTGATTTCATCGAGTGGAATTACAAGTGTTTCGTCGGACAAACACTTTTTCAGGTTCGATACGTGGAATACTGGATGTACTTTGTTAAGCTCGATTGGAAGTCGGAGTTTGTAGGCCACTAGACCAACTCTTGAAATGATTTCGAAGGGTCCAATGTACCTAGGATTTAGCTTCCCACGCTTTCCAAAGCGTATCATGCCCTTCCAAGGTGAGACCTTCAGTAGTACACGGTCGCCAATCCGGAATTCCAAGGGTTTACATCTCTTGTCGGCATAGCTCTTTTGCCTATCCCTTGAGGATTTCAGTCATTCTCGTATTTGCACGATCTTTTCAGTCGTTTCTCTGATGATCTCCGGACCAGTGAGGGTGCTATCAGGGACTAGACCTTTTGCCAATTGCATGTCGCCCACTTCTGTCCAGCACAGAGGTGATCTGCACTTACGGCCGTAAAGGGCTTGAAATGGAGCAGTCTTGATACTAATATGATAACTATTGTTATAAGAGAACTTGACCAAAGGTAAGTGAACATCCCATGCTTTACCAAAGTCGATTACACATGCTCGCAACATGTCTTCCAAGGTTTGGATTGTTCTCTCACTCTGTCCATCAGTTTGTGGGTGGTATGTTGTACTCATATCCAACCTTGTTCCCATGGATTTTTGCAATGATTGCTAGAATCTGGAAGTGAATCTATTGTCTCTATTTGAGATGATGGACATCGGCACTCCATGAAGTCGTACGATCTCCCGGATATAGGTTCTTGATAGTTTTTCCATCCTATCAGTTTCCTTGATCGGTAAGAAATGAGCGGACTTGGTTAATCTGTCGACGATCACCCAAATAGTATCTTGGCCACCCTGAGTTTTGGGCAGTTTCATTATAAATTCCATAGAAATCTGCTCCCATTTCCACTCAGGTATTTCAGGTTGTTGGAGTAGACCTGAGGGTTTCTGGTGTTCTATTTTTATTTTGGCGCAAGTCAAACACTTGCTCACATAGGTAGCAATCTCCGCTTTCATGTTTGGCCACCAGTAGAGTTGCTTGAGATCTAGATACATCTTGTCTGACCCTGGGTGTACGGAGTATGGAGTCCTGTGTGCCTCGCTCATAACTGCCTCTCTAAATCCACCAAAATTGGGTGTCCAGATCCGTTTCATGAGGTAGCGTGCTCCGTCACTCTTGATTTCTAAGTTCTTGTCCATTCCCCTAAGGGCCTCACCTGTCACGTTTTCGGGTTTCAAGGCCTCTATTTGAGCTTCCTTGACTTGCGCTGATAGGTGCGAATGGATCGACATGGCTAATGACTTCACTCTTCGGCCAGAGTACTCCTTTCGACTAAGGGCATCGGCCACGACGTTTGCCTTTCCCGGATGATAGCGAATCTCACATTCGTAGTCGTTGAGCAATTCGACCCAACGTCGCTGTCTCATGTTTAACTCCTTCTAGTCTAAGATGTGTTGGAGGCTCTTGTGGTCTGTAAAGATAGTGCACTTGGTACCGTATAGGTAGTGCCTCCAGATTTTAAGAGCGAAGACCACCGCTCCAAGTTCTAAGTCATGAGTGGTGTAATTGACCTCATGCGTTTTCAGTTGTCGTGAGGCATATGCAATAACCTTTCCCCTTTGCATTAGCACACAGCCCAGTCCTTGCTTCGAAGCGTCGCAATACACCACAAAATCTTTGGTCCCCTCTGGAAGAGAAAGGATGGGTGCACTGCAAAGGGCCTGTTTCAAAGTCTGAAATGCAGCATCTTGCTTTTCTCCCCAGTTGTAGGTCACACCTTTCTAGGTTAAAGTGGTAACAGGCTTTGCGATGCTGGAGAAATTCTGGATGAATCTTCGATAATAACGAGCAAGACCTAAAAACTGGCGAATTTCGGTTGGTGTAGTTGGTGCGGACCAGTTTTCGATAGCCTTGATTTTTGCGGGGTCCACGTGAATTCCTTCCTTGCTGACCACGTTACCAAGGAAGTCCACCTTTCTAATCCAAAACTCACATTTTGAGAATTTTGCATAAAGTCTCTCAGTCCGTAACGTCTCTAAGACTTGTCTCAGGTGTTGACTATGTTCTTCTTTATTCTTTGAATAAATGAGTATGTCGTCTATGAATACTATCACAAATTTATCCAAGAATGGACGACATACCCGATTCATTAGATCCATGAATACGGCCGGGGCATTGGTTAGTCCGAACGGCATCACTACGAACTCGTAATGTCCGTATCTCGTCCGGAAGGCCGTCTTGGGAACATCACTCTCCAAGACTCGCAGCTGGTGATATCCCGACCTCAGATCGATCTTGGAGAAGTAGTTGGCTCCTTGGAGTTGATCGAATAAGTCGTCGATTCAGGGTAGGGGGTATCGGTTCTTGATGGTAAGTTTGTTGAGTTCTCGGTAGTCGATGCACATCCTGAACGATCCATCCTTCTTTTTCACGAACAACACGGGTGCTCCCCATGGCGAGAAGCTCGGCCTGATGAATCCTTTTCAAAGTAGTTCATTCAGTTGGCTGGATAGCTCCCGCATCTCTGCCGGGGCTAATCGATAGGGTGCTTTGGCTACTGGGGTAGCTCCGGGAACCAGATCGATTCTGAACTCGACTTGTCTTGCGGGTGGTATTCCCGGAAGATCCTCGGGAAACACGTCGGGAAAATCGCATACGTCGGGCACATTCTTGACGACTTGGACTTCGCGCTTCACATCTACAACATGTGCCAAAAACGCGTGATACTCCTTGCGTAGGTACTTCTGAGCTTGGATACTTGAGATGATACGAAGAGTGGTACTAGGTTTGTCGCCCAAGACAAGGAAGGTTTCGCCGGTTGGAAGATTAAGGCGAACAGCCTTATCGTTACATAAAATGTCCGCATGATGTGAACTCAGCCAATCCATGCCAATGATGACATCGAAACTCTTAATCGAGACTGGCATGAGGTTGATTGGAAAGGGATTATCGTTTAGAGTTAGGGTGCAGTTTAAGTATATCTCCTTAGTGCCTTCGGTTTTCCCGTTGGCCATTTCTACTATGAATGGTTCACTTAATGATTGTGGTATTGGTTTTAGCATGCCTTTAAAGTCGTGACTCACAAAACTCCTTTCCACTCCACTATCAAACAAAATGCATGCATACGAGTTATCGAGAAGAAACGTACCCGTAACAACAGTAGGGTCCGCAACGGCTTCATCTTGTCCCATTGCGAAAACTTGGCCCCTTCCGCCGGTATTCCTGTTGTTTGCCTTCGGGCAGTCCCTGCAGTAGTGCCCCGTGTCTCCGCACTCAAAGCAGGCGCGGCTTACTCCGGTATTAGCAGTGGGGGCGGATTGTTGGGTTGGGTCTTTGCAATAGCGGGTTGTATGTCCCTTCTTATTGCACCTGGTGCATTGAAGGTCACGGCAGAGACCGTGGTGATGGAAGTTGCATTGGTTGCACTTTGGAAGTTTCCCATTGTATGAGCTTGTGGGGGCAGAGTTGGTAGGTACAGTAATCGCGTGGGTCGCTACTACTTGTTGTTTCTTGAGGTTCTCCTGGAGGGCTTGTCCCCTCCTCTTGTTCCAAGGCCTACTCTGGCCCTGAGCCTCCTTAGGTGGATTTGCGGTTGCTGCAATGGTACCCTGTTTTACTCTGTGGTCGATGAGTCGTTGAGCCAGGCGTTTAGCGCTGTTGTAGGTAATAGGGTTGGAAGCTAGGACATGCCCTTGAATCTGGGGTGACAACCCCCAAATGTACCTTTCGACCTTCTTTGATTCTGGGTTGACCATGGTAGGGCACAAAGCAGCGAGGTCGTTGAACCTAGCTGTGTAGGCGACTAGATCAGACCCAGTCATTTTTAGATTCCAGAGCTCTTACTCAAGCTTTTGCACTTCGCCCCTTGGGCAGTATTCTTCCAGTAGTAGAACCTTCAGATCTTCCCAACTCATGGCGTTAGCGACAGTGAGCGTCACCGAATTCACATGGCTTTTCCACCAAGTGAGGGCTCGATCTATGAAGGTGCAAGCAGCGAACTTGACCTTGCTTGTTTCTTGGCACGAGCAGATCTCGAAGACTGTTTCGGTCTTTTCGAACCATTGCATTAGTGCAATGACTTCTCCCATGCCATTAAAAGTCTTTGGCTTTGAGTTGGAGAACTCCTTGTAGGTACACTCCCTCACTTGACCACGGCCGGTGCCATGATTTGAATGATTCGAGCTGCTTCCTATACCTCCATTTGCATTGGAGTTTATTTGTGAGAGAGTTGTTGTTACTGTTGTTGTGATAGCCGCCTGGACCATGGCCGGATCATACGTTGGTGATGGAGGTGGTGGTGGCACCGTGCCCGGTCTGGGCCTCAGGTTTGGACGAGGAGGCATCGCGCTGCCAAAAGAAAATGAGAGATTATAAGTTTTGGTGGTTGCGAGTTGAATGATATTGAGTTAACTTCGTTTAATAGTTTAAGAATTTGGTTTGGCCAACACAGGGTTTTGAGCTTGATTCATAAATAACGTTTGAATAGATGTACTTATGAATTGAACGGACTACACATAATTAAAACAAGAAAGAGATATGCCCTATATATATTAAACATATAGTTGTGTTACATCCGAGTTTAGACAAAAAATTTTGACCTTTCTAAAGGTCTCCGATTACAGAAAGTTATAAATAAAATTATATTCTTATCCGAAGTCCTAATTTATAACAAAATTTGAAATCCTAGCAAGCACTACTTGCGACGTAGGTTGCGCTTGGAGCTTGACTCCGCATCTGATTGCTTCGATTCCATTAGCCGCCTATCAAAAGCGGCTTGTTGTTCCCTTAACTCGGCTAGGGCTGCAATCATTTGTGCCTGAAATGCCTCAGTTTGGAGTTGGGCATGGTCCTGAATCCCATCCAGCCTACGGATGTCAGAAGTGTGAACCTGTACTTCTACGTTGATCTCGCGGATCCGGTTGGCTTGAACTCCGGATTGATAGCATTGGTTGGCTAGTTTGCCAACCATGACCGGAAGTGCTCGGTCTGCCGATCCCCCGCCTCTAACATCATAAAAGTCTCGGCACATGTCGTAGGGAGGGCGTAAGCTTTGTTGTCGGCTCCAATGGTGGAGGTGACTCCCCCACACAGGAGTGGGTCCTTGGAAGTTCCTCACATGGACGGGAGGTTGTGGGGCCGGTGGATTGATAACCTCTGACTCTGAATCTGTACCAGAGTCATCTCCTTCATCCAACTCTATAGGTTCTTCGTCTTCTTCGGGATCTTCTTCGATCCATCCCCCATTACCTTGGTTGGGGTAGTAGGGGTCATTGGGGTGGTGGAATCCAGCCATTGAGTCTGTACGAGAATAGGGTTAAGAATTTACTATAAGCTAGAGTACATGAAATTTACCCTTAAGTTTAATGGTTGTTGATACTCAAATACTCCCTTAGTATTATTTAACGATATGTTTTTGGCAAGTTTTAAATTTGTTGTCCACTGCAGACTCTCCTCGGCACACATTAGTCGGCTCTCGGACAGATATAGTTGATCAGGCTATATCCTTCCCAGTTCCGATTACATGTCCCAAGGCGTACCTGCACTGCACAACTTATTTATAATACTTCTAAAATGGTCTGATGTGAAACTGTTATTAGTACGAAATGAATGCATGCCTACTTTAAAACTAATTAAATTTAATTTCAAAAATATGACTCTTCTCAGAGTGTTTTTGCCCAGTTGAGTTTATAGTTGTATACCAAAAAGAAATGGTTTTGATATACTTAATTCCCTATAAACAATGCTCTGATACCAATCTGTCACACCCCCTAACCAGAACGGCGGAAACGTTCGGGGGCGGAGGATGTCATATTCAGTATCATAACAGTTCATAGAAAGGAAAGTACACACCACCATACATATATAAAGGTTTTAAAAATGTTTACATCATTGTATTCATTACATGCTCAAAAGATAAATGCATAAACATCTTTCAAAAGAAATAATTAACGCCAGTGCGTTAATCTCCAAAAGTTGATTTCCAAACCTGCTTAACGGTTCCCTGAGAATACAAGTTATTTCAAAGAAAAAGTGCCAACAATTAAGTTGGTGAGTTCATAAGTGATTTAGAAACATTGAATGCCATTCCAAAATTAGTGTATATTTTCCAAGAAAATCCCTTATTTTCTTATAAAAGTGTGAAATGCATGAGAATATATGTATTGGATAATATAGCTAGTTGAATCAAGAAAATCCCTTATTTTCCTATTAGTCGTTTGTTTTGCATACAAGGAAAATCCCATATTTTCCTAAAGTAATAGTTAGCCTAATGTCCCAGACTAAAAACCGAAAGCAAAAGACATGCTTTAGAAAGTTGAAGCATAGATTTATATAATAAAACCCATTAGAAGATTTCAGTTTATTAGATGAATAATAGTTTTTATAACTACTCATTCATAAATCAGAAGTACTATAATAATTGTATATCCGATGAGTTTTATAACCATACTAAACATAATATGCCTGTAGCGACGTTCTTCAGGCGTCGTAGCCTTATGACAAACTGTCACCCCAAAGGAAGGACTGTAGCTAACAGTCAGGGTGCGGGATCATGACTTCCTGTATAGATCTATACACATTTGACACGTTCTCCGAACGGGAGACTCTGGTTATAGACATGACTTGTAGCGATACCCTAAAAAGGCAGTATTTGAAGATGTACATGTCTCATGGATTCTCAACTAAGTCTGTATTAAAGTAATAGTTTTGTATGCAAAGTTTATCCTTTTTCACAATGTTTGACAAAACATAAATCATAAGTTTTTAGAATGTATAAAACGGTTTAGCAACAAAGGATACTTTGGAATTATTAAATACTTTGTATAAATATAGTGCATGCAAAGTATGACAAAAGTTTTCACATAGTAGTACTAAATCACAAGTGATTCATTTGATAAAAACGAGTTAAGTGAAATTTTATGAAATACACGATAATAACCGTATGTTTACTTGTATTCCTCCCCTAAAAGAGTATAAAAGCATTTAAAATGTATTTAAAGTGTGTTTGAAGGGGGTATGAACTCACTTGAAAGTTTGAAGATAGCGAGATGGAAAACCGGGCAGAGTTTCGTCTCGGGAAACGGATTTTTCTCGGGATTCTCGGGAATCTCGGGAGTAAAATCGATCTTTGGGACTTGAGCAAAATGATCAGGGCTTCAGGGTGGTGCGAGCACGGAAATCGAGGCAATATCGTGAGAGAAATGAGAGAAATGGGGTGAATTTTCCGGAACCCTCGCATCTCTATTTATAGTGGTCTGGGAAGCCTCGGTACGCGGGGCGTACGCTCGTATGCGGGGCGTACTCGTGCGTCACCCGTGACCGAGTCCTCGACTGCTTCGCTTCGGATGGGACGGATCGCATAGACTCGCATAGGGGCGACGTGGAAGGACCGAGACCAAGGCCTTCGCGTACGCGGGGCGTACGAGGCTACGCAGCGCGTAACTCGGATGAGGACGCTGACTCCTCCTTCGGATATTACCAGATTTTTTATTTAAATTTATATATAATTTATTTAATAAACTTCAAAAAATCATATCTTCTTCATACGAACTCCGTTTTCGATGGTCTTTATATCCACGCATAGGTGAGACTATGCTCTACAACTTTCGTTTAGACTCCGTTGGCAAATTATGAAATTATTTTTATTATTTATTTATAAAATATCGTGATTAAGGAATTTCTTTAAAAATTCATAACTTCTTTATCTGACGTCGGTTTTTGCCAGACTTTTTACCGCTGAAATATCATTGTCGAGACCTTTGATTCTCGTTTAGGTCATTCCGGCCAAAAGTCGCTCGATCTCCGATTCGAGTTTTTAGCTGTCTGCTGCTAAGCCGAACTTGGAAAAATCTTAACTTCAATATATGAAGTCGAATTTCGGCATTCTTTTTACGTACGATCCCGGTTTAATGATATTAAATATAGTAGGAATTTAAATAGATACTTTTTGGGCATTTTATTATCAAAGTTAATTTTATTAACTCCAAGGTGGTTACAATACTTGACTTTTTAGTTCATTACAAAGAGTTGAAATATCGGGTTGTTACACTATACTATATATAACATTAAAATTCTAACATTATATATATGTATGAGTAAAAGTCAGTCTTACCGTTAGTAGGTCTCATTCACGAAGCTGGTCTATAAGGGGTGTTTAAGGAAATTGCCTATAAAATGGCGATTGAATGGGTATCCACTCTTACCCACCGCACTCTTGACTAGTGGAGGGTCGTTAGCCGAACGGGTAGGATAGGACAGAAACCTTCCATTATAAGTATAATGAAGTACAAAAGTAAATAAATGTTTTACAAATTCCCAATCTTAGTTACTTTAGGCAAAAGTGAATTGATGCAATTCCATGAAATTACACTTTGTACCCTTGCAAAGACGTTAGTGGAGTGTGTGTGGTTTACCAGCACACTAAATGATTCTAAGCAAAGGTAGCAAAGGGTGACTCAATGTTTGTCATAGTTCGGTGGAGCGTGTGTGGTTTACCGGCACATCGAATAGGTGACTGTAACATGTGGGGGCACCATGTAAGTTTGCATGGTTATTCACACCCGCTTTGTGATCCTCGGCATCCCAGTCACAAACTAGAGGGGCATATCGAGATTTAAACATGCCATTGAAAATTTCAATGAATCTCAAAGTATCTAGGAGTTTTCAATGCATTTAAAACTTAATCTGTTTTTCGTTTTTCATGGTGGAAAATTAGTGAATCGTGATTCACTTACCTTCAAATGTTCTGCAATTTGGGTTACGACATCCCTCTCCCGAGTTGTAGAATATTTATTGTGTTGGGTCCTAGCCTTAGTATTTCATTTGGGTGATTTACTAAGGACTCAATCAATCAACTAACTTGAATTCGTTTTCTCCCGTTTTTTAGATGTCAAAGTTTGACAACTATGGTCTTCTCAAATCCCGTGGAACAAGCATTCCACATGAAGATGAAATTCCACGATTCGATTGAGGAACAAGATATCATGCTTCACTTCCTCCACCTCCTCCAATCATTCTCCCTAACCCACAAGATCGAAGAATTGAAAGGTTCAATGTCACTAAAGCCCTATTGGAAATGAAACATGAAGATGGTAAACCGTGTGTGCCCATGTTCTAGGAATGAAATCACACATCGATAGGTTGATAATGTTGGGTGCGTCATTCCCTGATAAGTTGGCTGTGAACTGGGTTCTGCAGTCACTTCCTGAATCATATAATGAGTTCAAAAGAAAGTATTATATGATGGATCATGACGAAAACCTCATTGACCTAACTTACATGCTCATTGCTGCTGAATCAGAAATGATTTGGCAAAGCAATGGAGCATATTTGTTGGGAGAGTCAACCAACCATGCTTCTGAGGACGTTCTAGGAGAACCGACCTGCGTTTGCTGCCAAGAGAAAAGGGCATTGGATACAAGTATGTCCTAAGAGCCTGAAGAGTCCAGAAGATGGGAGACTCAAAGAGTATGGTTGTGCTTCAGGTAAAATCCACTATCTAACTCCATTAAATTCCTATTCGTTGATTCTTAATACATGGGGTGATAAGATTGCATTTGAATGTTTTGCAGGATCAGTGAAAAGAGAGGAAACTTGATGGAAAAGCAAGATGAGTCTAATCACAAAAAAATGGATCTCGATCGCATGGACTTGAAGATAAGATTTGAGCTTAGAAAGTTATGATAGAATTGTTAGGAATATTTGACTACATAGTTTTTCAGTTGATTTTGCATTGTAAGGACAAATGTTTTCTGTTGCTTTTATGAATAAAATGAATTCTGGTTTGACTCATTTATTTATTTATCTATTTCCTTGCAATGAAATCGTTATGAAAAATTGATGTTCGTATAACTCTACAACGAGTGGATGTGATTCTTAATTATGTTGTTTGTGGAAATGTCGAGAATTTACCAAATAAGGAGAGTTTCTCATCACACAAGTTTCGATTGGACAGAAACTTGGAATCATGCAACTTGGTTGCACGATGAATGAGAAATTTCATATTTGGAAATTAGACTAATTCGTTGACAAAGGGTCAACTGAAGGACTAGGAGATCGAGTACACAAAGTTGTGTGTTGATCAAATCCACCACAAGAGTAACAAAGATACTCGTCATGATTTACTACAGGTTTAGTAAATATGATTATACTTATAAGATTAAGTGTAATTATGAATTGATTAAAAAAAGTTTAAATCAATAGCAGAACGAATAAGAAGAATCAAGTAGGTAGAAAGATAAAAGTTTCTCTATTCTAAGAAGAAGGGAGAGTACATTTTATGCTTTATGATATGTCTTAATGATTAAGAACCATATCACAATTGATCCTCTAAGTGAATCTTAGTACAATTGTATGTCTGAGAAGAGCACTCAAGAATTGAAGAAATGGTTAAATCAAGAAGTCAATTATGCTTAGTTCCAAAACAAGTCTTAAAGTTAAGATTGTGACATTGAGTGACAAGTCTTAAGAAGGTTTATAACATTCATCAAATGTAGAATTTGGAAAAAGGTTTTCTTATTCTTGCACATTTGAAATTGGTAAGTTGTGATGTCTTGGATTAGACAAAGACCAACGAGGACCAATTTGTGAAGTGTTTCGTCTTGATAAAAGCTACACTAACTCTTGAATATTTCGTTGTCAAGAAATGTTTATTGACAAGAGAATATTATATGTCAAGGAGTCAGTGGGAGTCTTAATGATCTTGAAAGGTTTCAAGAACAAATCAGAATAAACCTTATCGATCTTCACTAGCACACGAGTTGAGGTTTAAAACCTATCATGTTGACACTATATTGTTTCTGTGCCATTCCAATTGAGTTAATTATGCATGTGAGTCCTGTGAGTTCTCATTTGAATGCATAAAAGGCAAGCACCTTGATCAATGGAAAGTACATGGATAGGAAAGGGTGAACTGCTTAACTACTTGGAAGACATGGTGGGCAGCCGTGTTACCATAAGGCAAGAAATCAAGATTGAGAAAGTTCGCTCCATATGATTTTGGATTTGTCGCAAACTTTGGTTTTGACAAATTCACATGGATAGGAACACATACACCATTAAAATCTAAGTGTCATAAGATTCCCTCCTTCATGAAAATGACTGTGAGGAAATGCCTTCACTAAGACAGATTTTAAGAAGATAGTGATTGTGAAAATTGGGTTCTCGAATTCGATTATGGTTACGGTATCCCTTTCCATGATTCGAATTGTGAGATTTGGCAATTAGTCTAAACTGTTTTAGACACACATATGAGCTATCTAAGGGAAAGGTGTATAGGCTTAGATAAAGGATCATCAAAGCATTAGGTATTAGAAACATGAATTTAAGAAATTCAATAGGTATTGTTTTTCTGAAAATTAAGTTGTTTCTGAATACATGTCAAAGCTAGTAGGAGCATACGTGTTACGTTTATAATAATCATCGTGATAGTGGGAGCATAAATGTTATGATTGTATGATTATTAAGGAAAGTATTGCAAGTTAACAATATTAATTATAGAAAACAAGAGTCATATTTTGCAAAGTCGTAAGGGTTGAATAGCTTTTCTTCTATAATTAAGGGAGAGAATATTATGCTTCATTTAAAAACTAAAGGCTTAGGTTGTGGAATGTTAATAAACTTAGTCAAGGATACATAGTGTGTTCTTAAATTTCGATTATGATTACGACATTCCTCTTCATAGTTCGAATTGTGAGAACGTAGCACATAAAATATTATGACAGAAGATTGATATAGTATCAAATCTTTATGTAAGACATTATGCATCGTGTCCCATACGCTTCGGGTAAAGGATCGATTGCAAATGCTATAATATTTGACCATTCTAAAATTTTCAAAATGTCTAGCGCATTTAGAGGGAAAAAGGACAAGAATCGGTTTTGACTAAGATAATTGAACAACTATCAAAGGACAATCCAAAGTTCGCCGATGATTGGTCGCATGTGAGTAGTTGGAAGCATGATATTGGATGGACCATATCGACATTATTATGAATAGATAAGATTCTATTAAGAATGAGTTGTCATATGGAAAATATGGAAATATTTCCATATTGGAAGTTGGATATTGAGAGTCTATGTCTAGATTAGAAAATTTTATGCAAAAGGATGTTCAAGGAATGTACTTTGAGTGAGAGACATCACGTCTATGGAATTGTATTGTAACAATCTCAAATAGAGGACTTTGTAATTTCATTGGCAATAGTCATTGTCACTTTTGTGCTATGACATTACAAAAGGATCATTGCATTAAATGTTAGAATCTAACATATTCCATAAGTGGCAAGAATTTGATATTCTTTTAGTTGTGAAAAGGATTAGGAGTTGTGAAATGAGTATAATTGGAGATGTGTTCATTTGATCTATTTCACAAAGTAAGAACCGTAGGTAAACATTGTATGCATGCTAGGAGCATGGGACAAGTGTAGTAATAATTCAAGTAAGAAGTTGATTACCCGAAACAACAAATAATGAGTAATCGATATGGTGATAAATAAGAGGTGTTTTATTTATACTCAAAGGTTTGAGGCCATATGGGATTAGTATTATTCTTGTGTTTCACTTTGCATGTTTTGACTTCCTGAATAATTTAATCGGTTGAGAACAGTCAAATTATTCGAACGGGCCACAGTCGTTCATATGTTGGAAGAAGGTATGAATGAAGACTGTCGTGAATTGGTGTGTGGATTGTCTAAAGAGCATTAGACATAAGCAAATGTTTGCTGCAACGTTCATGAGTGCTTATGAATATGATTTGAGCATTGGATTTAACCCACGCTCACTTGGATCACTTCATGAATTGTATCACGAGTGATTGGTGAGACGATAATATTGTATTTTCTTGAAACCGAGATGTGTTAGTTGTATCTTGCGAGTCGGTTGCTCGTTGATAATATGTAAACGCACCAATAACTTGGTGTTATAAAACATATTGCTGTGTGTGATTCGGTGAGTGAGTGCAAGCGAGCATTGAATCAAAGTTTATCCGTTCCTTTTATCCAAAGTAGGATAAAAGCAATATCTTTGGGCCCCTCGATGATTTAGTGATGGCACCTAAGTGCTTGGCCAAGCCGGGACTAAATTGATGTGTTCAATTGTAGTCTGTTGTCATTCGTCATAAATCGGAAGTCGGGAAATGGTATAGAGAGAATGATTAGAATTCATATCTCATATCTATACGATATCTAGAATGGAGGAATATATGATCCCTTATCTAAAGGACACGCGTATCTGATAGGATCAAAGTTGACAGCGGCTTTGGAGAGCTACGATTGCAGATCAGGATCTGAAGTCATACGCAGAATAGTTGTTAGACTTATCCAAGTGGGAGACTGTTGGATTAGTGTCTATGTCCATAACTATTTTGGTATGTACTTGACCCGATGGTGCATGGTCCTTTTGGGTTGCATTCACCAAAGCAACTTGATAGGATGAATTATGGAGAGAGAGGATTAATTATGATATATTAATATATTATGAGAATAATATATTAAAGGAGAAATCATATTGTTTAATTAATATTAGTCAAGAATTAATAAGAATTAAGTTTGTGGCTAAAAGAGATTAAATAAACTTAAGGGACTGGAATTGTAATTATAAGATAATTGCAATTGGGCTATGGATTACCTTACAAAATAAGGTTGGACGAATTCCATGGGGAAACCCATTAGAAATCGTCCAAGGCTTGTTAAGGAAGGAGTCCATGGGTTGCTTAGGGCTTAAGCATCCAAATTAGGGTTTCCTTATTAGATAACCCTAATAGCCTCTCTATTTAAAGGACCCTTAAGGTTCAAAAACGTGGTGAACTTGTTGATTAGGGTTTCCACACATTTTGGGCAGCCTCCTTCTCTTTTCTTCTTCATCCTCTTGCTCTTGGTGTTTGTGAACCATTAGAGGAGTGACATTTGTGACTCTAAGCTTTCTAAAGTCATTACAAGGACGATTTGAGATTGTTATTGCTACATAACAATCAAGCTATGATCTAAACCCTAATTCATATGTTATATTGATTATCATATACTAGATCTAGGGTTTATAGTCTTGGATGAATTGCATGTACAATAGAGAAACCTAGATCCAAGCATTAGGGTTTCTATGAGCACATAGGATGTTCTTATAGCTAAAACCCATCATTTTGTTCGAGAAGTTTTTAGTCCAATATATTTAGATAATATTGTAGATCTCTTCGAAACCTTTCCATAGATATAAAGAACGTCGAAAAAGAAGTTGGAATGAAGAAGTTACGACAGTTTGAAGTTAGGACTACTTTTTGGTATGTTGTGTATGCTAGGCATACAGGGAGTACGTCGGGGGTACTAGGGCATCTCTAGTATGATGGTCGTACCAGGAGTACGCTGGGCCAACGCGATCAGTGCCTAAACCCTATTTTTGTGGTTTGAGCCCTATTTAAGCTCCTTAGCTTCCCCAAACCCATTCCATTCTTAGTGTCCACCTCTCCAACACTCTCTCTTGATACCCAAACCCTAGTTTGAGCCTTATGAACAAAAAGAAGTTTTCCTTAAGTGCTTTGGAGTGTTCTTGGTGCACCTTGGAGAAGAAGGAACTCACTGAATAAGTGTTGGTTGCATTGGAGCTTGTAGATCCAGACCTTGTTCACCTTGATCTTTCTTGTGGAGGTATAAAGTTTGAATCCTAATGATGAAATTGTTAGATCAAGCTAGTTTTCGGTGTTATGAGCATAAAGTTTAGATCTTGAAAGTTTTTGACCTTGTTATGGATAAAGTTGGAAACTTTATCCATCTAAACATCATATTGATTCAGATCTAAAGTTTGGAGACTTTGACTTAATGGATTAAGTTGAAAAAAGATGCACTTTTGGTCTCTTTAAGACTTAAAGACTAGATCTTGTTTGTTGGGACCATTCTAATGGATAAAGTTAGAAGCTTTATCCATTATGGGGCTATTAAGAACCATAAAAAGGTGATCTTGGTCCTTTTACCCCTTTCATGCAAGATTTGTGATGTCTTAATGGAATAATAAGTTAGGGTTTTAGCTTTTAGACCTTCCGTAGCCATGGAAAGTCATAAAGGTGGAAAGTTTATGACTTAAGACAATGTTTTGAGGCTAGATCTGAGTTTGGGTTTTTATTCAAAAACCGGTTTCAAAAACATAATATTTAGCATGTTATAGAAAGATTAAACACCAACCAAGGATCATCATGCATGTTATAGAAAGATTAAACACCAACCAAATAAGAAGATGGAGATATTACAACCTTTGTAGTTCTTTGGATCCTCTAGGGAGGCTTGGAAGCTGATGAAGAATGAGGAACTTTAGAGACACCAACAAGTTCACAACTTGATTTAAGATGTTAATCTTGTAAGAAAAACTCTTAATCTATTAAGCTTGAAGTCCATAACCATTATGAACTTTAAGAGAGTATAACATGCAAGTAAACTTCAAAAGTATGAACAAAAGAGAGAGAGAGAGAGAGAGCACCAAGATCTCTCATGTTATGGTTTTGATGCATAAGAAGCAACCCAAATGAAGCACTTTGATGTTAGTCTTATAGTAGGAACAAAGTCCACAAGTCCTTAACCATTTAGCACTTTTTGACTTTAGACAAACATGTCACCCATACTTGCCAAGACTATGCATGCTTTCCATTACTTTTGATTATTTAAACATGAAAGCCATGCTCTTCCTTTTCCCTCTTCAATTTCTAAAATAAGATGCAAAAAGAATACAAAACCTTTATATTTTACAAACCAAGTTTATAAAATATAAACTTGAACTTTTTGGTAAAAGACAAAAGAATTCATCTAGTCCAAGATGATGTGCATGACTTATTAATTCATACCATATGCATAATATAATGTTACTTGCTAAGGAAAATTAATATTTTCCATGAAATAAATAATTTCCAATTAATTATAAGAGTTTATTGAATATTTATTAAAATCAGTTTCTAATAAATAATCAATTGTATCAGTTTTTTGTTAGTGTGACTCACTAGTATCATATGTTAATTAGCAATATCACTTTAATATGAGTCTTGAGAATACAAGATCTTTTAATCTTCCACTTATGCAAGACTCATTAAGACTAATATAGATAGTGGTGAACGTCTAGCAACATTTCACTCCCACATCAACATACGACTTTGTGTCATTCTATCAACGCAAAATTCCCCAAAAGCTCAAAGCTAGAATTGGTATATAAGGTAAGTTTATCAGTTATTCCTTTGTCACAAACATCATGTTAAGCATGAGATACGGATCACAATCAATTTCATATGGTGTTCAACTTTTGGTAAGGCGCCTTAGATGTCTAACTCTTAACACATAAGAGGAACAAATCCCATCTTGACTACATAAGCCTCTTGCATAGTTCATACCATACCTAAAAATGGATTTTATAACTATCCGGTTAAGGACTAATGTTTGACCATATCTAAGCATAGTACTCCTTACACTATGTATCTCACGTGTTAATGATACAAAGATAGTACATTTTAATCAAGTATCATTCATGATAACGATCCATGAGAAGATCTTGATATGGGCCAATTCAATACCAGTTCTCTAACAAGTACCTATGAAACTTGGTTACAGCCATTTCCTACATTCATCTAGTAAAAGTCAACCAATCCAATTCATACTAGTCTTACTTTATAATTTCTCCCATAATTATAATCTACTATGAACCTTTAGAATAATAAGATTATTCATGGATTAAACATGTTAATATAGAAAACAACAAGTATTGATGTTATTATCATATCCTAGTACATCAAAACATTATATAATAGTTGTTGTCACAATGTTCCATTATCCAAATACTAAATCCAAATCAAAATCTCATTTCTAGAGTAATAAAGTCTTATGGATAAAGTGTGATCATTCATACTTAGCTAAGAAGAAGGACTTTATCAATGGGTTCGACTAGAATTAATTTGTGAGAATTCTGCGAATGATATCATCTTTGTATTTGACTTTACTCTAGGTATATTTAAATATCTTGGAGTATGATTGGTGTTCTTTCGTGATATAGAGTCTCTTAGTTTGATTAAGTACACTCTCGAAATCATAAAGATTTATATGTGATCCTTGAATGGTAGAGATCAATATAGCTTTTCAATGAACTCATTCATGCAATCATATTAGATTTCAACTTCTAAAGTAGTGTATTCTTATTTTGTTTTATATTGTGTCATTTTGTTTTTCTTGGACCTCATTCCAACTAAACTTACTCTTCATCCCTCAATGAAGTCATAATCCAATTATAATTCATAATTATATACATTTGTTTAGAATCAGAATCTTATGTAGCTCTTATGAAGATTTTATCTTAAACTATGTCTTATATACATTCTCAGTTCTTCAAAGTACTCTTAGAATCTTTCTATAGTCATCCGGTGACTTAACCATGTATTCAATTGGTATATTATGATATGCCCATGGCATGATCATATACTAGGTCTTATGCATAATATGACATAAATGATGGATTCATTTTCCAAGGAAATTGAATATAAATCATTTCAGCTAGTTCAAACCTATGAGTTAGGTCCTTTTGAGGCTAGCTTAAATTTAGTGCCTTTTTGACAATGCTAAGGTTCCTCCAAAGGAATATTCTATCTTGATCTCTTCCAAGATATTTTCAATATATGCATAAAGAATATAAGACTTTTAACATTCATGTTACCTATCTCTATAGATTTGACATTCCAAGAATGTATCTTACTCTTCCTAAGTCTTTCAATTTAGAAATATATTCCGAGTCAAGGTGAAAGGGAATGGCATGGTCAGAATGTAGTTTCTCATGATTAAGTGTGTCTCATTCATACAAGATTAGTAATGTCACTATGCTCCCACTAGTTCTTAGTAAACACACATGTTCTATTCATTTTGATATAAAAACATACCTTGTGGTTTTACATTAAAATGATGATTGCAACATTGAGATGTTTGCTTTATATCCATAAGTGGAACTCAAGCTTTATATATTTTGTTAGGATAACATAGATTAAGAAAACCTCTAGGATAATCTATATAGATATCTTCTACTAGATGTCTATTAAGAAAAGCGGTCTTTCTTGAAATCTATTTGCTATATTTCATATTGAGATTATGAATTTATAATAAACAATATCCTTGTTGATCTAACCATAGCTACTTGTGAAAAAAGTTTGATCATAGTCAATCTCATAAGTATGATAAGGACCATAGTCAATGACATGAGTATGAGAAAATCCTTTAATAACAAGTCTTGCTTTAAATGTGTATAGTTATCCATGTAATATATTCTTTCTAGAAAAATCATTTACTCCTTTTAGCCTTGCTATAGAGAGGAAGTTCAATCAAGACCATACTTGATTATCAAACATGGATTACATCTCATGTTCATAACTCTAAGTCATGAATCAGATTCAATATCTGACATAGCATCTTGGTATTTGATGAATTCACTAGAAACCATCAACAAAATCTCATCAATGAGAGATTCCACATTTCTCAAGTCATGGATGATTTCTACCACTAATGTGAACAATTTGTGTTTGTGAATAGCTATTATTTAAGTTTAACAGTCCTTGTTAATACTAGTGCCAACTATAACTACATTAGGTAATGGTTCTTGAGCTGCTTCAAGTTCTATGTACCTCCCACTTGCTCTGTCATTAGAAGTTTGCTTTCTGTTAACTCAGATATCATATAAATAAGAAAAAATTATTCTTGGTGGGTTTGCTTATAATAATCTAAGCCGCATTTAGGGTATTATATAGAAATATGTATTTAGTAGATTTTGGGTTTAAAAACTATAGTCCAACATAGGATTTGAATCCATAAAACAAATAATTAAGATAGGGATGGAGCCTTTCCATACAAAATCTTATGAAGAAAATGTTATATCTACTAGTTAGTTGGTGTTTGTACTCAAGTTACAATTGATAGTGTTCTAGGTATTATCCCAAGGAAATAAAATGAGGACATTTCTACCATTTAGAAGTAAATCATACTAAATAAGATTTAATTCAACCTTTATTATTATTAAGGCCTTAAATGGTTCTTACCGATTTGTATCTCAACTTTATATTTGAAACCTTCAATAAAGATTTCACGATTATCTTTTAACATGTAAAATATAATTTATAACTACTATAGTTGTTAATAAATTTGATTAGGTATCTTATGATAAATCTTAGACATTCGATAGAAAGGAAGTCATACACCATAGTGTATAATTCCTTAATAATTATTTCTCTACTACTTAGTGAAAATATCATTAGGAAACTTTTATATATAAATAAGATTTACATATGTCAAATAAACTACATTATTTGCCTTCAAGGCCCTATCTTGAAGTTGGAATATGTGAATGTCATTTATATAATAAATATAACAATGTCAAAGATGAGTTTGATTTAAAACAAGTTTAAATCAAAAGTATTTTGCATATAGAACTTGTTATTTATAAAATATTGATATTTACTTTATAATTCTTATTAAGAGATCTATTCTCAATAAAAGAATTTTAATCATTTCTGAATATGAAGGTGATCGTTATAAAAAATGATTTAAGTAAATAATCAATCATTCATAAATTAAACTGAGATGTATATTTAGGCAAGCTAAATTAAAACATATATTGTTCCAGAACAAACATTGTTTCATAATACAAGTGAATTGTGTTCCTAACATAATTAATAAACTAAACTCCAAGAGTGTAGTTCCAACTTGATTGTGCTCAGCTGGTTACTCTTCAGTAAATATCTGCAAGCCAATTACAAATATTAGATAACATTTAAGTAGCAAGTATCTAAGTGTTATTAGAAAAGCATGAGTTCTATCTAGTAGATAACTGAAATACTAGTCTCTTCAAGACTTCCTTTCCAGATAACAGGACCAGATCCTCTTCCAGTGTCCAGTTTCTCCACAAAAGAAACAAGATCCATCTATGTGGGCCTTATTAAATTTTATTAGGCTTAAAGTGTTTAGTCCATAAAACATGGGCCTCCTAGATCACACAAGGTGATTCTTTTGGGACTTCTACTATTCCTAGTTTGATATTAGAAACATCTTTAGCATCGCATTGATGCCTTTACTAGGTATCATGTTCAGACTTATTGCTCAAAGCAAATAGTTTAGGACTTGTATTCTTAAGTGTATACAATTTCATATCTCTCACAATATTGTCTCTTAAGACATGAACTCATTCATTGAAGTTGTATATATTGAATGTTATTGTTTTATTAAGTCATTAAATAAAATGACAATTTCATAGTAATGAGAATGGATTATTTAGCTACAAAATTTTAACAAAATTCATTTACTATTTTCAATATTGAACTCTTTAATAATTAATACCCTTTTAGTTTCCAAAAACATTAATTATTTAAGTCTAGGATCCAAGTTTCGAAACAAATAAATGGTTAGGTATCATTTATCTCATCCATTTGAGTTCAAGCTGGTAAATATCGATTATCAATTATATCTTACTATATAATTCCTAGATTTATGGGATCGCTAATAACAAATTTAATTAGACATGTTTGATCCCATCTATGCCTCAAAACTCTCTTGCTTAGGTATCCTTTATCACAAAAGATAACCGATCAAATCGTCCAATTTGAAAAACATGTGTAATCGACCTATAACATGATTATAGAAATTGTGAAGACACCCCGACCATCAAAAGATAACACTAAGCGGTTAGATATCATTTATCTCACTAGTGCACACAAGAGATGAGCAAGTGTTCTTAAAAAAGGATTGCATGGATTTGAGGTTTGTAAAAGGGTCTTTTATATGTTTCATAATTCTAGTTTTAAAAACATATGATATCATGGTTATTACATGCATATAATAAACCATGGTACCAATTTTCAAAAGAAATCACCTTTTAAAGGTTCTATATAAAAAACTAGTTTTTCTTTTTTATATAATTCGACACGATTCAATTTTAATAACCGGCAATAGCAACAGCCCTTTGAGAAATTTGCTAACAGCAACAGCAACAGCAAAAACATTTAGCAATAGTTTGCAAACTGTCATAGAAAATCATGCACACCTTATTCTTGCGAAAATTGCAGTTTGGTCTTCAAAAATTGGATCCAACTTCATTTCTTCTTACATTGTTGTACAAATAAATTATTTCTAACAACTAATCTATTATTTACAAAAATATACCATGAAAACTAATCTATTTAATTTATTACATACAATATGAATAAATAAATTATTACAACTATTTTTATAAAACAACCAACACGACAACATAACAAACACAATGGTCATTGGCTAGTTTATGAACATCATACATATCAACATACACATTAAACTACCTTTGTTTTTTCAAGACAACTTTAAATGACAAAAGATGCATGAAAACTATTTTCACATAAAATAACAATTATAAAGTTGTCATAGAAAATATGTATGAACTTATTAATATACAAAACTAAGTTATTGATATTCTCAAAAAACTAAGATTTCCAAAAAAAAAATCAAAAAATCTAACCAAACTTTGTAAGGTGTCTCTTGATACCAATTGTTGGATTTGTATTCAAAAACTAGTTTCAAAAACATAATATTTAGCAACGGAAGACGTGATCATTTTTGAATAACATAAACAAGTTAAACCCACCAAGGATCATTTTGCAAGTTATGGAAAGATTAAATACAAACCAAAGAAGAAGATGGAGAAATTACAACCTTTGTAGTTCTTTGGATCATCTTGGGAGGCTTGGAAGTTGATGAAGAATGATGAACATTAGAGACGCCAACAAGTTGTCAACTTGATTTAAGATGCTAGTCTTGTAATAAAAACTCTTAATCTCTTAATCTTGAAGTTCATAACTAGTATAAACTTCGAGAGAGTATAAGATGCAAGTAAACTTCAAAAATATGAACAAAAGAGAGAGAGAGAGAGAGAGAGAGAGAGAGAGAGAGAGAGCACCAAGCTCTCTCATGTTACGGTTTTGATGCATAAGAAGAAACCCAAATGAAGGCCTTTGATGCTAGTCTTATAATAGGAACAAAGTCCACAAGTCCTTAACCATTTAACACTTTTTGACTTTAGACAAACATGTCTCCCATACTTGCCAAGACTAGCCATGCTTTCCATTAATTTTGATTATTTAAACATGAAATCCATGCCCTTCCTTTTCCCTCTTCAATTTCAAAAATAAGATGCAAAAAGAAAATAAAACCTTTATATTTTATAAGCCAAGTTTATAAAATATAAACTTTAAATTTTTGGTAAAAGACAAAAGAATTCATCTAGTCCAAAATGGTGTGCATGACTTATTGATTCATACCATATGAGTTATATAATGATATTTGCTAATGAAAATTATTATTTCCATGAAATAAATAATTTCTAATTAATTATAAAAGTTTATTAAATATTAATTAAAACCAATTTCTAATAAATAATCAATTATATCAAGTTGTTGTTAGTGTGACCCATTAGTATCATATGTTAATTAGTAATATCGCTTTAATATGAATCTTGAGCATACAAGATCTTTCAACTAAGTGCTTAATGAAGGAGGAGGATCAGGCTGCGGATGTTGGGCATACTCAACTGCCTTAAACTTTGACTCTTGTTGACTTCCATTGACTATTGAATTTTTGACCAAGTTTGACCTTGGGTCAAACTTGAGGATTTTGGGTTATTGATTAAGATGTTATCTGGTTTTGGTGTTAGGGGATTTGCGAGAGAAAGAGTGCAGAAGGGATCATATCACAGTCTTTAACGTTCTTCAATTCAAGTGAGTTTTCCTCATGGTATTCGTGGGTCGAAGGCACCAATGTCGGCCCACTAGGTTATGTATCCCGGTATATAGGATGTTGCTATGATGTGGTAATCTATTAGAGCTGTATCACGGTATTTAGAATGTTGTTATACGGTAGTGATCTAGAGATCTTCCAGTTTATCTGTTTACTGGCTATAGCTTTATCTGTTGCATATGTCGAAATAGTGTGGTTAGGTTAAGATTGGGCTACTTTGTGTTGCCAGTCAAAAAACTCGGCATGCTAAGATTGAGGCCACATGTCAACAAACTTGGATTGTTGGGTTGAGGCCAGGTGCCAACAAACCCGGTATGGTTGGGTTGAGACTAGAGGTCAACAAACCCGGTATGGTAAGGTTGAGGTCACGTGCTAACAAACTTGGATTGTTGGGTTTAAATCATGTGCTAACAAACCCTAGAAGATTGGGTTGAGGTCAAGGACCAACAAACCTTGTATGCATGTTTTTTATATGTTATCTATTTGTGTGGTGGTACTTTGGGGGAACTCACTAAGATTCATGCTTATAGTTATTTGTTATGGTTTCAGGAGATGATTGGGAAAAAAGCAAAGGCATGATCATGCACATCCTTCGGATTTTATGTTATTGAATTTTGGGATACTCTGTTTTACAAACTATACTTTTGAAACAACGTTTTTGTAAACAATTATTGTGTAACATCCCAAGTTCGGAATAAGAAGTAGAGCTAAGTGTAAATAAAGGAATGGACTCGACGAGTATGTACGCTTACTCACCGAGTCGGAGCGGGTTTGGATCGTGAATCAATTGACCAACTCGCCGAGTTGGAAGCTGGACTCGACGAGTTGGTACTGGAATGAGAAAACCCTAATCTTAGGGTTTTCACCCTATTTAAAGGACTTTATGTCCTTCTCCCAGCCTCCAAATCCCCCTGAGAGTTCCAAAAACCCTAACCTTCGTGTGAGACTTCATTATTGAGGAGATTGGAGCTTGGAAGAAGAAATTAGTAGGAAAGAGCTTGAGGAATTAAAGGTTGCTGCAAAGGAGTGGTGTAGATCCAGAATCTATTTCAGTTGGAGCAAATATTGGAGGTAATAATTTGTTGCTTGGGCTCTTTGGTATCTAGATCTATTATCATTTGAGATTTGGGGCATTTTTGGTATGATTAAGAGCTATTTCGAGTTAGAGGCTTAGATCTGAGGTTGCTACTTCAGATCTAGGCTTGTTATGGTTCATAATGTCATAAAGTTTCAGTCTTTGAGTTGTTGGTGAAGCCCATTTGTCCAAAACCCAAGCCCTGGCATGTTTTAGGCCTAAATCTCCATGGTTTCATGTAAAGTTCGCAACTTTATGTGGGGGTTATATTGTAGAAGGGTGGATCTATGGATTTGAGACTCTGCATGGCTCGAATAACTTCTGAATGGGTTGAGAACTGGAGAGCGGTGGATCTATGGATTTGAGACTCTGCATGGCTCGAATAACTTCTGAATGGGTTGAGTCACATGGGTGTACTCGACGAGTTGTATGAACATGTGCATGGACTCGGCGAGTTGGAAGAACAACTCGGCGAATCTGATGAAGATTTCCTTGGACTCGGCGAGTCTGTTCATGGACTCGGTGAGTCAGGTCATAGAATCCCAATCCCTTTCATTTAAAGCCTTGGATTAGTGATTCGGTTGGGGACTCAGTGAGTTGGTCAGGATGGAACTCAGAGATCGTTGGACTCGGCGAGTCTTGGGGCGACTCGGCGAGTTAAGTGTGTTATGAGAGTTTTTTGGATAAGGAAACTCGGCGAGTCGACGGGGTGACTCGGCGAGTAGATTCAACCAGGAAGGTTGACTTTGACTTTGACTTTGACTTTGACCAAGAGTTGACCAATTTGACTTCCAAGGGTATTTGGGTAATATCAGTATTTATGGGATTGGTTCTTTGGTAGTGTTCTGTGGTGAAGATCGAGTCGGTGGTCAAAGCAACTTGGTCTTATCTTTTCAGTCGGTAGTTGCGAGGTGAGTTATCCTCACTATATCGACAGGGTCTACGGCACCAAGGCCGGCCCTTTATCGGATGGGAATCCGGGTATTGTTTGTTATGTTATTGATTTGCTAGATCTGTATCTTGGTATCTAGGATGGTATTATGTTAGTGACCTGGTTAAGGTTGGTATCCCGGTATATAGGGTAATGTTATGCTAGTGACCGGTTAGGTCGGGATCCTGGTTAGGATATGATATGTTATGTGACCTATTTGACTGTCTGTCTGGTTAAGGATTGTTATGTGATTAATTGTTTGTTGTTCACATGTATGTTTAACTGGGGTTGGGTTGAGGCGGGTCTTGCTTTGTGTTGCAGGCCAATACCCAGGGCGGTCCGGATATTCCGAAGGCCCAACGAGCGGTCCGGATTGGCTGAAGGCCCCAAGAGGGCGGGCCAGACGTGCCGAGGCTCGGAGAGTGGACCAGGCCGACTGAAGGCCCGATGCGGGCGGACCAGTCATACTGTAGACTCAGAGAGTGGACCAGGTGGACTGAAGGCTCGGTGCGGGCGGACCAATCACAATGTAGACTCGATGTATATGGCTAGACTCGGAGGGTGGACCAGGTGGACTGAAGGCCCGGTGCGGTGGACCAGTCACATAGTAGACCCGATGTGCATGGTTGTTCTGTATTGTGATATGTTATGAGTATGGTTATATGTGGTTGGTATTTTTCGAGTAACTCACTAAGCTTTCAGGCTTATAGTTCATTGTTTTGTTTTAGGTACTTCAGGAGAATGTGGCAAGGCAAAGGCGTGATCGTACCGCTCCTCAAGTTTCATGATTTATGTAATATGGTTCTGGGGAAATACTCTGATGTTAAACTATTTTGAAAACAAATATACGAACTCAATGGTTTTTGAATGAATTAAAAATGTTTTAATTTGGCTCAAATTTTATGGTCGTTACATATTGATTTGGGGTTGTTTTGGAAAAATGAAAAATTTTACTCTGATTTTTGGGATGTTACAACGCTACCTTGATTTAGTTTAAGGTATGGTGCATTTTTACAAATGTGTAAGTATATAAAGAAGAGAAGAGACATAAAATTGACTAGTTTTTTCAAGACTTCGTTCTTCTTTTTATCTTTATAATACAGAGAGAATTATGCTCTCATTCCCTCTCCATGACTTGTGAATTGTTGTGAAGTTTAGAGAGTCATTTAATTGCTTCTCCTTTAAGGATTATTTGGTATAAGTTCTTTAAGGCTTAAGAAGTGCTAATACAAGTGAAGACTAACATATTTTTGCGGTTTACTCTTTCTCGGTGGTTACTTCTACAGAAGCTCTACTTGAAGTCTTTTTCCATCTTCATCAACTTCTAACCTCACGAGATGAATCAAAGTCTTCAAAGGTTGTGGTTCTTTTTCCTCCTATGGTTGTTTTAATCTTTCCATGTTTTCAAAATGATCCTTGGTGTGTATAAAATGGATTTACAATAATAGTGGTCATACAACCTTTGTTTCTTTCATTTTCCTCATAGTTTAGGCCTATGTATTGACAATTCAAACCTAATTCGCTTAAACTATAGCTCTGATATCAACTTGTAGCACTCATCCTTTTTAATAAACAAATTATTATGGTTTTAAAACATTTTATGAAATTTATGTCATATTTGTCAAAAATTGGTCCCAGAATATTCCATTACAAAATTACTTTATAATGATTCATAAGTTATATAAATTGGGCATTACAAGTGATATAGATAAAACCATAGTAAAGTAGTGAATATACAATCTCTATAGAAACTATGTCCAACTTCTATGCTTCAACAGTTCATTGGTATTAATACAAGCACAATCCTCTAATGTTTAATATCTGAACTTTGAATACATGATACTTAACAACAAACGTCAGACAACATTGTCGAGTTATATGGATAATACATAAACACGAATTGCGTAATCATAAGTGATGTGTAATTGGTAGTCTATAAAGTATACCTGAAAATCATTCCATAAGATAATGGTTCCTAAATCATGATTATATAAGCTTTAATACATATCCATTTTAAATTAATAAAACTGAACATACCAAACTAAAACTATTTACACCAGGTAGTGTACCTGATCATGAATAGCATAACTTACGTCGAACACATGGGGAACGGAGATGTACTACCATTGTTAAATTTGATTATTAATCAACCTCGAAAGAAATCATATAAAGGGGATTAATAAGTACCACTTAATCTAGCAAACAAATAAACTAGTAATTAAATAAATAAGCATGGGTAACTATAAAGATACTCATATTTGTATTTAATCATTCCTCATTCTGTCACAACTAGAATTTTAGCTAGGAAATTCTATTCTTGTGTGATCACCCAACTATTGTAAAACACATACCCTAAGTAAATATCACTCAGTGCTCATTTAAATTCACCTCTCATGTTCAACAAAGAGTCTGGAACCCTAAGAACCCTGGTTTAAGTCCATTATGGACTAGAATTTCCTTATTGGGCCTAATGGACCAATAAGAATTTAATTCAACTATATTGGTCTTAGAAACCCTATTTGGATTCTAAATGGACCCAACTCATAAATCTATAACATTTTGGACCATTTGGGCCTAGAATGATTCATTCTAACCCTAGGGCCTTATTGGGCCATAAATGGATTAATTAGCCCTAATGGGCCATAAAACTCATTCTTTTGCACCATATTAGGTTGTGAACATCAATGAAGGCTCAATGGCCAATGGGCCGAAAAGTATTGTTAGGCCTAGGAAATTCGAACAAAGCCAAGAAATTAAGCCTAACACCATTTTTCCTTCATTCCATTAGGCCATTCTCGGCCCAAGTAAAAAAAATAGAAAGAGAAAGGAAAAGGAGGATTGCTTAACCCTTGACACGTAATCTTTATTTGTTGGGTATCCATGCAAGGGTGCATGTACCCATGCACCTATCCCACCACCATTAGTCAACTCCATATCTCTCCCCTATCTTATTCTACTCACGACAGAGGGCAAGAAACACACACACACATTTCAAAATTTCTTTCAAACACTGAAGAGCACCCTCCTTTCTTCCATCCAAATTTTCGAGATTTCCAAGTGTTTCAAGAAGATGTTCATCAAAGATCATTAAATCCTAGGTAAGTCATCACACATCCAAACTAAGTAACTTCATTATTATGCTATATAACTCCTTCTAAACACTTTTTGTGATCATACTCTTAGAAAACCCCCTAATTTCAAGATCTACTCAAGGAAAGCTTGCTAGGGCCGAAACCTCCATCTTTTCTTCACCAAACCGAGAAAAACAAGCAAGGTGAGTTCATACCCCCCTTGTTTTCGGTTTTCATATGATTTTTTGGGGATAATGCAAGTAAAATGTGTAGATCTATGTGTTATATGCATGTCTTGTGTGATTTCTTAGTTTATTTTGTAAAAATGTGTTAGATCTTAACAATCTCGATATTTTAAGTAACATTGAGCAAAGATCCATGAACTAAGACACTTATGCATCATATTATCAAGTCAAAAGTGATTATATGTTTAAGATATAAAATTTTACAACAAAAACCTTGTTAAGGGTCAAAATTGTTAAGAAAACAAAAGATAAGGGCAAAAAGTGACATTTATGTTTTTATAGGGACCAAACAGGTCCTACTTGTATAAAAAGGGATTTTTATGATAAACATACTTTCCAAAGGGCCAAAAATGTAAATTTGAACTTAATGGGCCAAACATTTGGGCCTCACGGTTTTGGGCCTAAATTTGCGAAAAAAATGAAGTATTGGGATTAAAAATGTTATTTGGCCAAAGTTTGAGTCATAAATGTAAATAAACCAAATTTAGGGGTGAAAAATAACATTTATTTCTAAATTGGACCAAAACATGTAACTTTTATCAAAATTAGGCTGAAAGTGACAATTTTTACAAATAAGAGGCTGGAAATGATATTTTCTGCAAAACTGGGCCATAAATGTCAAAATATAAAATTTTGGATTAAATCCGTGAATTTCTAAATATTTGGGACGAAATTACAATTTTTTATAAATTATGGACTAAAGTGTTATTTTTACAAAACTTTGGGCCTTAATTGAAAATTTGAGACTTATTGGCCAAAAACGTCGTTTTTACAAAAAAAAAAAAAAAAAAAAAAAGACTTTTTTATTCAATTCGGTAATCCTCGAACTAAAACAAACAATGAAATGAATACAAATGGATGTAATACATCTATAGCTATTTTATTGGGCCTAATATTCACGTTATATGGCCAATGGGCCTCAAGGGCCCATTTAAGTGTATATTGAGCCCAATATTTTCCATGACATGTTTATTGGGCCTTGCGACCTATTTACATGTTAATTTGGGGCTGAGTTATGGGTCAATGTTTGTTGGGCCTTGGTGGTCCACTCACATGCCTATTAGGCCTAAATTACCCTCTTACATGTTATTGGGCATTTGTGGTCCATTTACATGCTAATTAGGCTTGGAATGGAATTCACATGCTAGTAGATCGTAACTATATCTTTGCATAATCATTGAACTTCGTATACTTATATATGTACCTTTTGAATATGAAAACATATAACATACACGTAAACATTAAACATCATACAAATGGTTGAGAATCTAGTAAGATATATCGGTTAGCACCTCTGAGTGTACAATCATAGCATGTAGTTATAACCAGAGTTTCCTGGAGGGAGAGCAGGAGTTTGTGTATAGATCTATATGGGGTGACCCCCCATGCCTTAGTTGTCCGCTACAGCTAGACTAGGCCAGTCTAGGGCGACAAAATCTTGAGCAATACCGGCATTTGGAAAGATGCCAAGACGGGCAACCTAGTCATTATCGTGCATGGTTATAACGACTCATATAGAGATTCAATATCAAATTTAACATTTCGAAGATTAACCCTTCGATTGTGTCAATGCAAAACGACTTATTTAACGATACAAGAACCTCGACATTGTTATAAATCAGAAATTATCGGATTTTCTGGGGAAAATATTCATATACAATTATCACTTACTCACAATACAAGAAATCTAAACTACATTCATATATGTTACAACTATGAAATTCACACATGAATTTATACTTGATTTTCACATCATTTTCAGACATTTTACAGAAAATATTGGATTTTCTGGGTTTTTACGAAAGATACAAAGACTTTTATTCAACCATACTTATGAACTCACAAACATTATATATGTTGACCATTCTCAAAATAACTTGTATTCTCAAGTAATCGTTAAGCAGGAAGATTTTCAAGAATGTATGCAATTATTTTGTGTAACATCACTCATCGTACTTTTAATACTTTGAAATTATGTAACTTATAACAATGTACTTGATGTGAACAATGTTGGTTGTTATATGTAATGTTGGTGATGAATGTGTTATGTTTCATGTATATTCATTGTGATGATAATTCAATTGTTAGTCACACGAGCCCCCAGACGTTTCGGCTGTCTGGTTCGGAGGTGTGACACATTCTAAGTATGATTTCATTTAAATGGATATAGATATGTTGTTCACCGATTCCTAAAATTGTTTAGATTGGATGGTCAAGTCACTAATCCAATGATTCTAAGTTGTCTAATAACAAAGATAGCTCCCCTAGAATAAGTCGATTATTTCATATTATTAAAAATATAATTGGTATGATTAGTCAAAAGGTTAGTTTCAACTTCTCAAATTATCTAACTTAATGGAAAAATTATGAACATTAAATCAATATTACTATGCTTAACCTAGGGACGACTACACTAGTCAGATCTGCCTACGCCTCAATTGATCAATTTCCAATTGTTAACTAAGCAGTTGATTCAAGTAACACCATCTGAATGTAATCTTAGATCATGCACACGGCTACATAACATAATACTATATCATCAACATGCCATTTTCAGTAACAAAATATAAATATAAAGCAATTAAGCACCTTTTGTCTTATTTTAATCATAAAAATGTCTTTAAAAGCACATGAAATGTCCATTAAAATAGGAATAATTTAGGACACGTCATTAAGCACATATGACTTACATAAAATCCCTTAACTATATGCAATGAAATCATTGTTAAATATTTAATAAAACATTTACACTTTTTATCTCTTTCCTGTCATGTAGTTTATATATTTATAGATATATAAGTAAGCCCACAATCTAATGGACTTTATGGTCCTTCCCATATCATATAAAAATAATATATACATAAGTTGTCGATTACATAACGATCAATCCTTAGGGTTCATCACATGAATGATACCCTATCAATCCTTATCAAATGAGAAGACAAATCAACATATTAAGGTATCCCTAAACCATACCTGACAATGGATGTATAGTCTCGGGGTATAGTTATCCCTCATCCCTTCTTAGGATATCTATAATTTCTTATCCCTTCATGGGATATCATAATTTCTCCTATTGTCTCATATGGACCTAGTCATATTTTATGACCCAAAATAATGACCACTACCGGAGAATAAATCAACCGATGAGGGCTTATAAATAGAACTCTTACCACATTCAGAGAATAAATCATCCTACAAGGTCTCGTAACAAAAACTCTAACCACTGTTGAAGAATAAATCACCCGATAAAACCCCATAACACACTGTATGGGCTCGATCATATTATATGACCCATGTCGCTGACCATTCTCGGAAAACAAATCATTTGGGTAAGGCCCTGTGTAACGCCTGTGTTTTCTGGGCTTGTCATTAATAGCAATGTAATAGTCTAGGTTAACCTTTGTAACCCATTTTGAAATAATAAGAATGTATTATTTTAGTATTATATGTTTTGTGCTTAGTTGTGTGGCTTAAATGAATTAAGAATCAAAATAAGCGTCAAAGTAAAATAGTAGATAAAGCCGATATCTTTGGATAATGTTGTAGTAGTTGAAACGAGGTTTCCGGATATATATATATAGAATGCTGAAATCCGAGTTATAACGAAGAAGTTATGATCTGTCGAAGTTTCGCGACAGAACCGGCAATGTTGAATGATGTAAAAAGTGAAATTTACGTTAGAGCGATGTTAGGTGCATTTCATGTACCCATTTTGTAGCTTTATTTCATAAAAGTACATTGCATTTAGGCTTAAACTCATGCATTTTGCATGTTTTTTCGGGATTTTTCATGAGGCAACTTCATTCAAATACTTTTGTGATATTTCAGGGAATTTTGGAGGTAGGATATTGTTAGAGGAGGTAAATAAGAGTTACGGGCAAAATTTCGGGACTTGCAGAGCACCGAGGAGCAATATATCAAAGAAACTAAGATTTTGGCTTTACAAGCGTTTACACGGCCATGTAAATGGAAGCTTTGCGTTTACGCGAGCCGTGTAAACGTAGATTTCTGCGCAGTATATTTTTGCGTTTACGCGGGCCGTGTAAATAACAGTGTTAATTTACACGGGCCATGTAAACGTAAATGCGGGTTTTAAAGCAGTTTTTCACCATTCTTAAAGGGGAGAACCGACTTTTTACTTTAGGGGGTCGACTTTTGGAGTAGAGAAGGCGAATTTCTTGAGGATTTTGAAGTTGATTAACACTTGGGAACATTTGATTTCATTTTGTAAGAACTTTAATTTCATTTTCTAGATTTGTGATCTTGTTCTAGCCATGAGTGGCTAGAACCCTAAATTCTCCAACTTTATGTCTTGACATTTGGATGTGATTTCAATCATATGACTTGATGTTTGCTTTCAATTTTCTATCTAGTGAATTTGATTTTGTCTCAATCGAATGTTTGATTCTAATTGTGATTCTTATTGGCCATTTGAATTAGGGTTAGATCATTCAAGTTATCTAATTGCAAAATCCGTAATTGTTTTGTAAATTAGACTAGGTAACAAGCACTAATCTGATTTCTATTGAATGAAATTATTGTAAATATTTTCACACATTCTTACGCTCCCGAGCTTGTGAGGAGTATTGAGTGTTGTTGGGAACATTCACATAAAGCTTAAAGCAACCTTTCAATCCAAATCTAAGAGCTTGTTTAGATTAGGTTAGTAAGGTTAGGATTAATCAAAGAGCTTGTTTTGGTTAATTATTGTGGTGAATGGGAAGTGTTAGAGCTTGTTAACACTTTCAAGTACCAACTTAGATAGAATTAAACAAATATCTTGTCATCCATGGAATCACATGGCTAATTTGTCTTGCATAGAGTTGGAGTTCTCACAAATCCTGAATTTGTTTCATTTAATTGATCATTTATTTATTGCTTTATTCTTTTGTTTAAATCATTGCATACCAACCCCCCATTTATGTGACCATTATTGTACCTTCCGCAAAAAGGTATAAACATTTGTTCCGTGTCTCTGTGGATCAACCCTACTTACCTTGTATTACATTTCTAGTACAAAGTAGTAGTGTTTAAGGAGTTATTTTACCCCTTTATTTGTTGGGTTTGACACGCCTAACAAGCGATATTTAGCCTTAGTAATGTAAACTAAAGTCGTAGAGTTCGTTAAACCGAGAGCGTGCAAAAAAAAACGCCCAAATTTGACTTCGTATGAGGAAGTTATGATTTTTCCGAAGTTTCGACTTAGCAATATGCAGCCCGAATCCTAGATTTGAGATCAAGTGATTTTTAACCGAAACAATATAAATGAGAATCTAAGATCTCATAGATATTAGTGAAACGATAAAAAGATAGGCGAAACGGACCTCAGATGAAGAAGTTATGAATTTATAACGGAGTTTTCCTGTCCTGGCCTACTAAAAATAATATATTAATAATATATTAAAATTAAAGTCAAAATTAGCCAACGATGTCTAAACGAGAGTTGTAGAGCATAATCTCACCTACGCGTGGATATAAAGAACGTCCAAAACGGAGCTCGTATGTGAAAGTTATGAATTTCTGAAGTTCGGGGCACGAAACCCGATACTATGTCAGAGTTCACGACGGGAACACTGTGTTCAGGACGTGAATTCAGAGACTTGACGCTTCCGAAGCTAGAAGACCCAAGTGGACGAGTGACGCATGCAGTGACGATCAAGCCCCACGACGTGAGCATTAGAAACTCACGACGTAAACCCAGAAAATTCACCCTATAAATAGAAATCAAGGGTTAGCCGATTTTGGTTGCTCCTCCCTTACTCTCTCACTCTCGATACTCCCTCTAAGCCCTATTTTAAGCCCCCGAAGCCCCGGTGTTCATCCCGAGACCCGAAGCGAGTCCTGAAGCCCGAAGATCCCGAGAAGAAAAGAGTTTCCGAGCCGAAGCTCTACCTGCGAGAAGCCCGGTGTGTGAAGATCTTCTAGATCTACCGAAGAATACTACTTCTGCAAGTCGTAGTGTTGTCTGATCATCTTCTGATCAAGTGAGTGTGTAGTTACTTTCTTCTAACACATAATTATGAAGTATTTGGTACAAAATACGTGTTATGTGTATATTTTGTTGATTATATGTGGGAATGTATATTCACTTTCTTCTAACTCATAGATCTGATTTATTCTCTATGAAATACGTGTTATGTGTGTGTGCCTCATCTGTTATGTGGAATATGTATTGATTGAACATGCTATACATGTTTTAAACTATGTATAAAAATATATATTTTTATATACTAATATGTTGGTTAGAACATGGGTAGATAGCTAATGTGTGATAAACAGATGAGAGGCCTCGTTGTTGTTGTTGTTGGTCTAGTTATTCAGCGGAGTATGGATAACAACCACAGACTCTTTCTAGACAGTCTTGTGGAACGCTAGCAGGCTCATAACCTATAGGTGTTGTGAACGATGTGTTCACCGGTGTACTCTATCCCCCTCATGGTTGCCTTTAGGACATTTATTGCTAAGGAAGCCCCTTTGCAGTAATGTCCATCCCGATGAAAATCCTAGATTAGGTCCCTTGTAATAAATGTTGTTTTAGGGACGTAAAGTGAGGATAACAAAAATGGGTAATCGGGTTATTGTTGGTTGGTGAATTAAATATAGTTATTTATTGTGGGTTGAAAACCCCATATGCTCACCAGGCTCCCAAGCCTGACCCACTCAATTTATTTGTATTACACGAAGTGGCGCCAGCGCATAAGATGGATGAATCGTCAAGTTCTTTTGTTTACAAGTCTGTATATGTATATATTTGTTAAATGACTTGTAATGTTATCGTTTATGCTTTATGGTCTGTATCGGAACATGACATCCCGATTTTTTATTATGAAATGAAATTATATTTCTTTCTGAAATGTTTTGATAAAAATCTATTTTATCATGTTTTGTTTTTGGGAACAAATTCCGCAACTCTTTTAAATCAAAAAGATTTACTCTGAAATTATTTTAAAAGCATAAATGAAACCGGTCTTTTCTGGCCGTGATTTTGGGGATGTCACACCCCGTAATTTGAAACTCCTACTTCATGACAGGAGGTACACTCTGTCACACCCCCGAACCAGACGGCAGAAACGTCCATGGGCTTGTGCATGACTTCATCCTTGTAGTATCATCACATAGTATATAATTGAAGCATAACATCTTCATCATTACACATGTAATATAACAACATACATTGTTTACATTGAGTATCGTGTTTAAATATTACATGCCAAAATAAGTAAAGTATGATGGAACGAAATATAAGAAAACATCCATTAAACTGTTCAGTCCAACCTGCTTCAACGGTCTTTTGAGAATACATGTTAATTTAAAAAGGTCAACATAAAAATATTGGTGAGTTCATCAACATGGTATGATAAAAATGATTTGTATAGCTTTGTAACCACAAGAAAATCCTATATTTTCTTAAAATAGTTTAGTATGTGTGCGTCCGATCATGTATTAATGCATGTGTGTTTTTGTTTGAAAGAATTCCAAACGTAAATGAAGAGATTGTAAAGAGAAAGCCCCCAGACAACCCTATGTTGCCTGTAAAAAGAATGTCGGTACATCAACCCCCGAGGTCGAGTACCAGTGCGAGTATGTTCCTGAGTAATCCAAAGAGAAAGAGAATGGTCTCCCGTAAATTTCATAACGTTAATTTATCTAAGTGAGTCATTATAACTATACTAATTAATGACAATTTCGCCTATCTTGGCGTTTTTGAACGCCGACGGAAAATAGAATAATGTTTTCGTCACCCTAGACTGGTGTAGTCTAACTGTAGCGAACAACTCAGGTGTGGGGTGTCATCTCCGTATAGATCTATACACAAACCCCCGCTCTCCCTCCAAGAGACTATGTTATAACTACAGGCTACAATCGTACACTCAATAGGTGTCAACTGACATGTCTCACTAGATCCTTAATCGAATTTACGCGAAGAGAAACATATAAAACTCATTCCAGTCCATTGAACCATGTAAGCGAACCACTGAGGCTCACTAAACATGTAAGTCATTCTAGGCTCGAAAGGAACGAGATTATATAAAACGGGCCCAAAATATATGTAAAAGGACAACCGATGCCCATTTCACATGTAAGGTATTTACGGGCCCAAATAGCATGCAAATAGTGTTGCATTAGTGTCTAAGTCCATAACTATTTTGGTATGTACTTGACCCGATGGTGCATGGTCCTTTTGGGTTGCCTTCACCAAAGCAACTTGATAGGATGAATTATGGAGAGAAAGGATTAAATATGATTTATTAATATATTATGAGAATAATATATTAAAGGAGAAATCATATTGTTTAATTAATATTAGTCAATAATTAATTGGTAATTAGTTTTGTGACTAAAAGAGATTAATTAAACTTAAGGGACTGGAATTGTAATTATAAGATAATTGCAATTTCGGCCATGGATTGCCTTTTATTATAAGGTGGACGAATTCTATGGGAGAAGCCCATATGAAATCGTCCAAGGCCTTAAGGAAGGGCTCCATGGGTTGCTTAGGGCTTAAGCATCCAAATTAGGGTTTCCTTGTTAGATAACCCTAATTGCCTCCTATATAAAGAGATCCCTTATGACCAAAAACGTGGCTAAGACTTATTCTAGGGTTTGTAGACGTTTTTAGGCAGCCTCCATCCTCTCTCCTCTTCATCCTCTTGCTTATGGTGTTTGTGAACCATTAGAGGAGTGACAATTGTGACTCTAAGCCTTCCAAAGTCAATACAAGGAGATTTGGGATTGTTATTACTACATAACAATCAAGGTAACATCTTAAACCTATTCTCATGTTAATATGATTACTTGAATGCTAGAATTAGGGTTTATAGTCTTGGATAATTTGCATGTACAATAGAGAAACCTAGATCCAAGCATTAGGGTTTGTATGAGCACATAGGATGTTCTTAGGACCAAAACTCATCAGTGGTATTAGAGACTAGATTGGTTTCTATTGTATTGATGCTTGATATGTTTCAAAAATTTGATTTTTTGGTTTCCTGGAGGCTGGACTCGCCGAGTCCATAGCTGAACTCGCCGAGTCCATGCAGACTCGACGAGTCAACTCGTCAGATGGAGCATTTCTTGGGATTTCTTGCTGTTTTTGCTTTGGGATAGTTACCTTATCATATTAGATCAATATAAATCCGATGTTATGATATATTTGACTAAATTCTTGATCTAATTGAAGATTTTTATCAATTAGTAAGATAATTCTTTCCTTATGTGATAATTGATTAATTATTTTGACTAAATTGATAAATTGTTTTGCAAGAAATCATTAAATAAATCAAATATGGATAATTATGTGATTAAATGTTAATTTAGATTATTTGTTATTTGATCCTTGTTGTTATGAAAAGTTTCATATTTTCCCCTTTAGGTTTTATAGTTTAAATTTGAACCCAAAAGTTTTGTTGTTTTGAAATTTAAATAGTTGAAACCCTAATGTTTTGAAAAAGGTTTCAAAACTTGCCCTCAAGTTTTGGAATTTAAATTTAGATTAATTGTTTAATTTTGATGTATATTTAAATTCTAAACCCTAATGTTTTGAAATGTTTCAAAACTTGCCCTCAAGTTTTGGAATTTAAAAGTTGATTAAAAGTTTAATTAGGAATGTTAAATTCTAAAACCTTATTATAGTTTTGAAAAAGTTCAAATCACACCCTTATGGTTTTATTAATTAATTAAGGTGTATAATTAAAAGAGGTTTAATAAATCCATAAAGTTTTTGGTTTAAAATTTAATTGAATTAAAAGTATAATTGTTAAATTTGACCACCTAATATTTTAAAAGTGTAAAATACACCCTATACTATATATATATATATATATATATATATATATATATATATATATATATATATATATATATATATATATATAACATTAAAAGTCTAACATTATATATATGTATGAGTAAAAGTCAGTCTTACCGTTAGTAGGCCTCATTCACGAAGCTGGTCTATAAGGGGTGTTTAAGGAAATTCCCTATAAAATGGCGATTGAATGGGTATCCACTCTTACCCACCTCACTCTTGACTAGTGGAGGGTCGTTAGCCGAACCGGTAGGATAGGAAGAAACCTTCCATTATAAGTATAATGAATTATTAAAGTAACTAAATGTTTTCATAAAATTCCTAATCTTAGTTACTTAGGCAAAAGTGAATTGATGCAATTCCATCAAATTACACTTTGTCCCCTTGCAAAGACGTTAGTGGAGCGTGTGTGGTTTACCGGCACACTAAAATGGTTCTAAGCAAAGGTAGCAAAGGGTGACTCAATGTTTGTCATAGTTCGGTGGAGCGTGTGAGGTTTACCGGCACATCGAATAGGTAAATGTAACATGTGAGGGCACCATGTAAGTTTGCATGGTTATTCACACCCGCTTTGTGATCCTCGGCATCCCAGTCACAAACAAGAGGGGCATATCGAGATTTTAACATTCCATTGAAAGTTCAATGAATCTCAAAGGATCTAGGAGTTTTCATAGATATAAAACTTAAATCTCTTTTTCGTTTTTCATGGTGGAAATTAGTGAATCGTCATTCACTTACCTTCAAATGTTCTGCAATTTGGGTTACGGCATCCCTCTCCCGAGTTGTAGAATATTATGTTGGGTCCTAGCCTTAGTATTTCATTTGGGTGATTTACTAAGGACTCAATCAATCAACTAACTTGAATTCGTTTTCTCCGGTTTTGTAGATGTCAAAGTTTGACAACTATGGTCTTCTAAAATCCCGTGGAACAAGCATTCCACATGAAGATGAAATTCCACGATTCGATTGAGGAACAAGAAATAATGCTTCACTTCCTCCACCTCCTCCAATTATTCTCCCTAACCCACAAGTTCAAAGGCTTGAAAAGTTCAAGATCACTCAAGCCCTTTTGGCAAGTAAACATAAAGAAGGAAAGTCGGTGTGTGCACACGTCCTAGGGATGAAGTCACACATTGATAGGTTAAAAATGTTGGGATCCGTTGTTTGTGAGGAAATGGTTGTTGATTGGGTTCTTCAGTCACTTCCTAACTCATATAGTGAGTTCGTAAGAGAGTACTATATGATGAACTGTCACACCCCAAAACCAAGAACGACGGAAACGTTCTGGGGCGGAGGACGTCATGTACAGTATCACAACAATGAAAAGTAGTAAACAAGCAACAACATCATCCATTGGATTAATAATAAAATTATTATACAAGTATGTTCTATCAAATTTTGATAAACACTAAAGCATAAATCAAAATGAAAGATGAGTCTTGAACAAGCTCCATCTTCCTTTCTCCTTGCATCGGTACCTGTCTATGATGACCTGAGGATACAAGTAATTTTGAAAGCGAGTATCAGCTTTGAAGCTGGTGAGATCATAAGTATTTAGTGTCTTAATTTGTATGTAAGAATTTGTATATGAACTGTAAGTATAAAATGTAGATGAACTGTAAGTATGAAAATGTTTGTAAAACAACTGTAAGCGTTTGAAAAAAACCCTAGAAATCCCTATGATTCCTACTATTATAACAGGGAGTCTTCTACCAAGACTTAACTAATCTCTATGTAGTCTTCTACCAAGACTTAACTGTTCTATATGTTCGTTTCTTGTAAAAGTGTGTAATTTTCCCAAGTGTAACTATTATTAACAAAATATAGTTTTTACATCTACAGTTTAAGTGAAAGGATCACTAAATATATGTACAGGGAAAATTAATGTAGTACTAAAACATAGCGCTATAAGAACTACTGCTGTACTAATTACCTTAAGCCGGATTTATATTAAGGCATCATGTGATTAATTACACCATATTATCGACTGGTAACAACGACATACGAATGGTCGTAATAACGGAATGACATTTGGCACCCGCAGACCTGCAGGTCCGGCTGTAGCTAGCAGCAAGGTGTAGGATAGTCAATCCAGTATAGATCTATACGCAAACTCACGCTCTCCCTCCAAGAGAATTCTGGCTACAACTCGGGCCATGACATTTAAGGCATGCTCCGATCCAGTGGATCACAATTATTAACGTATTCATGTATATGTAATGTAATGAACTGTTCTAGCTGTAATGTACGTGCTCTCTACCTAGTTGTAATGTACGTGCTCTCTACCTAGATAAGGATTTGTGAGCGATTCTGGTTGACCCTAGATGTACTTCGATTGCTCAAGAAAAGAGTAAGAGTATGTTCTCGGAAGTTTGACCTACATCCCTATGATGCAGTCCTAGCACGGAATGGAAGTATGATTGCGAAGGTTTGACCTACATCCCTATGATGCAGTCCTAGTAATGAGTAGGAGTAAGTTCGTAGAATGGTCTCAAGACGTTTGTCGTTCAAGCCGAGGTATCGCAGGTTGGTGAATAACATGATCCAACCACTGAAAGAGACTTGGAAATGTCTCCGGATCTAACTTGCTATAGTCCAATGACTTGACTAAAGCATGTTTCAGATAGACTCCAATGAAAGAATGATAAGAGTACTTGAATGAAGAATGACATAGAAGTTAGCCGACTGTCAATATCTTGGATATTCACGACGTAAAGATTCGGGAAAATGACCTTGTAAAGGTCTTACATCATATCCACAGAAGATAGTTCCTGACAGCATAAGGACCTAACTAAAAGTACTTACAGTACAAGATAATTTCATGGAAAATGACACATCAGGCAAAGATAGAAAATGATTACTTTCTAACAATGGAAGAAAAGTAAAGAGTCTACTACTGACGACGGTCACCCCTCTGGTGAACTCTCAGTTCAGCCAGTTGACGTTCTACATCAAGTAGGTGTCTTTCGTACACCCTTTGGCGTACTCGGAGCCCTATGACTTCGGCTCGAGTTTCAGCTAGTGTTTGCAGCAGGGTTTCATGGTTTCTCTCTGATCTCTCGTGAGCATCTTCTAGACGAATGGTGCGGAGGGTATGCATTCTCGCATCGGCGACAACTTCGTTAATCTGATGTAGGGCTGTCCTGCCTTGAATCTCATTTCGGCCACTCCGCGGACCAAGATTGGCAAGACTCTATCTGCTGAGCCCCCATTGCTTAAGTTGTAAAAGCTTCGGTCGCCATTAAATGGCATGGGTTGATCTTGTCCTTGGCTCCATGTTTCCAAGAATTCCACCCACTCAGGCATCGGGCCATGAAAAGCCGGACGAGGGTTAGGAATTGGAAAGGGAGCTGCTTGGGGTAGGTTCTCAACCTCTGGTTCGGAGTTAGCATCGTACGAAAGGTCTTCATCATGGTGATCATCCAAGGGGATAGGATGATCATTCTCTGGTTCTTCTCCAAACCAACCAGCTATGACTTCGTTCGGAAGATACTGGTTGCCGTGGGGATGGAGTCCAGCTATGTTTTCTATGCGAGAATTTAGGGTAAGAGAATAATTATTAGACGAACTATCTAGATAATTACTTAGAAAACCTTCATTAGTTACATCACTATTTGTGAAGTGCATACCAGCTATGTGTAATCTAAACAGGATAGACCTTCGAATAAGTGACCTTAACTCCGTATTCACACAGAATCGGGGTAAAATAAAATTTCACATATTCTAAGTCTATAACATCCTAATTACATATATCCTTAGTGTATCCACTTAGCAACTATCAACTTAGTAATGAAGATCCCATTTTAGTTCTCAAGTATAAAGTACTTATAGTAACAACAAATACTCCTATAGTATTTTAATTTTAATGTTATGTTCTATTGTTCTCATTGTTGTAGGGTTGGTAAGATTTTAGCATTGTTGCAACCACACAATTAAACTTAGGCACATGCTAGTCAACCCTCGGATAATATAGGTGATCAGGCTATATCTTCCCATTTTTGACCATATGCCTCTAAGCCCACTTGTGTTGCCCAACAATCGTAATTTTTTTGTACTGTCCTAGTGACACTGATTATAGTATGAATGCAGGCACGTATACTTACTTAAATATTTTATTATTTAAAGTATAAACTCTTGGTCAGAGTATTTTTTTTAATCCCTTATGCATTTATAATTAGTATATCTTTTATGTGTTGATATAATTAATTCACTATAAACAATGCTCTGATACCAATCTGTCACACCCCAAAACCAAGAACAGCGGAAACGTTCTGGGGCGGAGGACGTCATGTACAGTATCACAACAATGAAAAGTAGTAAACGAGCAACAACATCATCCATTGCATTAATAATAGAATTATTATACAAGTATGTTCTATCAAATTTTGATAAACACTAAAGCATAAATCAAAATGAAATATGAGTCTTGAACAAGCTCCATCTTCCTTTCTCCTTGCATCAGTACCTGTCTATGATGACCTGAGGATACAAGTAATTTTGAAAGCAAGTATCAGCTTTGAAGCTGGTGAGATCATAAGTATTTAGTGTCTTAATTTGTATGTAAGAATTTGTATGTAAGAATTTGTATATGAACTGTAAGTATAAAATGTAGATGAACTGTAAGTATGAAAATGTTTGTAAAACAACTGTAAACGTTTGAAAAAAAACCCAAGAAATCCCTATGATTCCTACTATTATAATAGGGAGTCTTCTACCAAGACTTAACTGATCTCTATGTAGTCTTCTACCAAGACTTAACTGTTCTATATGTTCGTTTCTTGTAAAAGTGTGTAATTTTCCCAAGTGTAACTATTATTAACAAAATATAGTTTTTACATCTACAGTTTAAGTGAAAGGATCACTAAATATATGTACAGGGAAAATTAATGTAGTACTAAAACATAGCGCTATAAGAACTACTGTTGTACTAATTACCTTAAGCCGGATTTATATTAAGGCATCATGTGATTAATTACACCATATTATCGACTGGTAACAACGACATACGAATGGTCGTAATAACGGAATGACATTTGGCACCCGCAGACCTGCAGGTCCGTCTGTAGCTAGCAGCAAGGTGTAGGATAGTCAATCTAGTATAGATCTATACGCAAACTCACGCTCTCCCTCCAAGAGAATTCTGGCTACAACTCGGGCCATGACATTTAAGGCATGCTCCGATCCAGTGGATCACAATTATTAACGTATTCATGTATATGTAATGTAATGAACTGTTCTAGCTGTAATGTACGTGCTCTCTACCTAGCAAGTATAGTAATGTAATCGTTCTAGTATCGTTGTATATGTTCTCTTTCTAGTATAGTTGTATATGTTCTTCTGTAGTATAGTTGTATATGTTCTTCTCTAGTATAGTTGTATATGTTCTTCTAGTAGTAAGTATTGACTCATGAATGAACTGACTCATAGTATGATATCGCGTTCTAGTAATAGTTCTAGTATCTTCCTAAACCACCCATATGGTAGTTTACTAGTAATCTAACTGGTACATATGGACATGGATGTATACCCTTGCTACCCAAGGGCATGGGATGAACTGGAAGGACCTTTTATGACTATATATGTACACATGATATATAACTAATATTTAAACGACCTTCGGACGAGTACCCGATATCCCACCAGACCACATCTCAAGCGCGAAAAGGAAATAGGGTGGATAGCCTTCCTAAGTCTTTTAAACATTTCTTATATAACTATACATGTAGAGGCATGCAATTTATAATATAAAAGCATAAATAAGTTTTGTAAAACATTTGAACATAAATATTATCTTAAGAAAAGATCGACTTGATGTCAATCTATAAAACAGTTTGAAGGCATGGGTTTGATAAAACAGTTTAGTATAAAGAAACATTTGTTTGAAACACAATTGTAAATAAGTTTGAAATGTGATATACAGAGTAAAATGTACAGTGTAATAAGGAGTTTAAAACATATAAAATGTTTATAAAAATCATTTGAAGGAAACTGTTTGGTAAAACAGCTAATGAGTAGCCAAATCATTTGAATGATGTATATTAATCACATGTGATTGATATAATAACTAGCATGATTCTACTTGTATCCCTCCCCCATAAAACACTTAAAAATAATTTAAAACATTAGTTAAGGGGTATGAACTCACCTACAGTAGGTGACTAGAATTGAACGGACTGTTATCGTAAGGAAGGATCGGACAAGTGCTTTGTGTCAAGTGAAGACTTTAGACACACACAATGATCCTAATTACATATGAAGACATATGTATATAAATAATTAGTGATTAAAACACTAATTATACAAGTATAAACATTTAAACGCGAGGAAAACATTTTTGGTCAAGTGCTAGGAGGCTAATGGGTTGCAACAAAGGAGTGCAATGCCTCTAATGGAAGTTTATGGTCTAATGCCCATATGTTTTGGAGTTTACGGCCCAGGGGAGTAAACTCCTGGCCGTAAACTCTCAACCAAGTCCCTAAATGAAGTCTAACAATTATACAACTCATGTGGTGAATTGCTTCAAGGCTTAAACAAGTGTTTGGGCTTCCTAATAACTCCATTGAGGAGTTTATGGCCCTAGGACCATATCCCATGGAGTTTACGGCCGTAAACTCCCTTGGGAGGGTGATTATGGTGTTTTCAAGTCTCTAAATTATCTAGGAACTAAACTAGGCTTTTGTACTTGGCTTTAGAAGAGTTTATGGCACCATTTGGCACCATTTTATGGAGTTCACGGCCCTAGAACCTTTTGGGTCGTAAACTCCCTTACTCTTGGTGTTCTAAGTGTGTTAGCTAGTCCAAAACTCATTTAGGTACATGCCCAAATTGGTCTCTTGGCTTAAGGAAGGTTTTAAGGGCATTTTGGCACTTAAACATGGAGTTCACGGCCCAAGAACCTCCTTGGCTGTGAACTCTCTTTTACCCTTGAATCTTAATTGTTTTGGTGTCCTAAACATGCGATGGTGGGTTCTAGTTCGAGTTCTAAAGCTTTGAGGGTCATTGGGACACTTTAGGACCTTAAAATGGAGTTTACTCCCTAAGTGTTCTTGGGCAGTAAACTCCCAAATCTTGGGGTATTAATCCGATTTTGATGTTTTCTAGTCATATACACACTAGCATACAAGTCTAAGGTAGTTACAAATCACGGGGAAAGGACTAGGTAGCATTTAAGCCACTTATCGGAGTTTACTCTCCAAGAACGTTCTTGGGCGGTAAACTCCTGAATCTCACAGATTTGATATGTAATTGGTGTTTCTAAACACAATCTAAGCTATATAACATAACTAGATCGAAGTACTCACAATTTGGGATAAAAACCCGAAGATCCGTGAGAGAGAATTTTGGCTTTTCTCTAATTGGAATTCAACTAATGAACCAATTTGGTTCAGTTTTCTATATATAGTCCTGGGATTTTTGGCAGAAAATATTTCTATTCTCGGAATGAACTCTAATATCCTAGAGTATTGGAATAACAGTGTTGCACAAAACCCTAGTGCATCCACTCTCCTAATATCTCCTTAAGTGTAAAATCCTGAAAACTGCCAAACTTATACTCGAAATTTGAGTTTTCACTGTAATTGTGCTACTTCTATTGGCTTCAAATGGTTTGTTCAGAATGGAAATTTCGGGTTGTCACATGAACTACGACGTGACCCTTATAGATCTCACCTACATGCTTATCGCTGCTGAATCAGCAATGGTTTGGCGCAATAGAAAAGCAAAGTTGATTGGTGAATCTGCCTTCAAGACCTCTGTGGATATAGACGATGGCAACAAAAGACATGCTATGATCAAAAGGTTTGATCATAAGAGAAAGGCAATGTCTAAAGTAGTTCCATGTCATGTTCCAAAAGAGTCAATTTGCTTTTATTGCCAAGAGAAAGGGCATTGGAGACGAAGCTGCCCCATTTACCTAAGAGATCTAAGAGATGGGAGAGTCGAAACGTATGGCTCTAATATAGGTAAAATCCATTAACTAACTCTTTTAAGCTTCTATTCTAGATTCTTAATACATAATGTGATAAGATTACAATTGATGTTTTGTAGGATCGAAGAAAAGAAAGGAAGCTTAAGGGAAGAAGTGAGCAGAATCTAACCGTAAAGGAATGGAATTCGATTGCATTTCTCGAAGATTAGATTCTTGAGCTACTACTTAGAGTTAGAATTAGATTGCTAAGAAAGATGTATTAACATAGCTTTTCAATGATTTCCATTGTAAGGACAAATTTTTCCGCAATAAAATAAATTTTGATTTTATATTATTTATTTATCCTTGCAATGGCGTATATGAAAAAATTGATGTTTAAATGTTTCTATTATTAGCAATAATGGATTTGGTTCTTATTTATGTTAATTATGGAAATGTCGAGAATTTACCAAATTGGGAGAGTTTCTCATCACCCAAGCTTCAATTGGACAGAAACTTGGAATCATGCAACTTGGTTGCACGATGAATGAGATATTTCATATTTGGAAATTAGACTAATTCATTGACAAAGTGTCAAGTGAAGGACTAGGAGATCGAGTACACAAAGTTGTGTGTTGATCAAGTCCACCACAAGAATAATAAAGATGTTCGTCATGATTTACTAAAGGTTTAGTAAATGTGATTATACTTACAAGATTAAGTGTAATTCTGAATTGATTAAAGGGTTTAGATCAATAGCAGAAAGAATAAGAAGAATCAAGTAGGCAGAAAGATAAAAGTTTCTTGGTGGTTGTCGAGGCCAACACAAATAATAACCCTAAATATTACACACTAAAATAGTGTATAGTGGTAAAGGGATCGAATCCACGGAGATTGGTTCAATTTATAACTCTATGAAAAATCTCTTTGTAAAAGTACTTGTAAAATGACAATAAAAATAAAATGGGGGGTTTTGGTGTTTTGAAATACTTGAAACAAACTAGAATTAACTATGATTTAAATAGACAAATGCAACAAAAATAAGAGTTTGATGTAAAATCAATAAGGGAGAGATGGTTGACTTAAAGTTTCCTCACTTTGACTTTTGATGAACATATCATTAGAATCCAATGGTGCAATACTTTGATTTAAATCCTTAATTTGGCTATAGTAATCCAAGGAGCTTGAGATTACCTAGACTTTTCTTAATTGTTGCAATGGCTAGAGAAGCTCACAACAATTTCCTTAGTCAAAGTCACTAATTCCAAATAGCATGTAATTAGTGAAAGTCAACTAGCATTAAGAACCAAAAAGTCACCAAATCCAAGAGGGGTCAAATGCTTTCACCACCATGTTGGAGGAAATGTTTTTATGATTGTGTGAAGCAAAAACAACACAAAAATCATTTGTTGCTTGCTAATTTGAGGATCCTTTACTTAATCAAGAAATTAGCCAACTAATCACCACAAACACATTTAAACTCATGAACTAAAACATACAAGTAGTGATAAGATGTTAAAACACAAAACATTCCCATAAAGATTTAAGAACATGTTCATGGATTCTTCAACATTCAACAAAAGTTCAAAGGATTAACCAAAAGTCAACCAAGATTAGTTTAGCCAAGCATGACTAAACCCAAAGAAACAAAGTTAGAGAAAATTGTACCAAACATTAAGCAAGAATCAAGAGGTAAAAATATGATGTTCTTCAAGGGTTCTTGGCCTTCAAAAGTCTCCAAAACTCCAGAGAGAATCTTCAAAAATTGGATGTCCAAGAGTCTCCAAAAGATGGGCACCAACCTTCCTCAAATAGCCTTCCAAATGGATTTCCGAAATTACCCCTGCAGGAGGTTGCGCGACCCGCGTGCTGTTGCGCGGGTGGGTTGCGCGGGTGGTCCCTGAATGTAGCATCTTTGAGGTTTTGGGCCTCCATAGCTTAGCCCACTTGGCCCAGTGCGAGCCCAATCAGCTCCTAGCCCATTTTTCTTCAAGTTTTCTTCAATTTAAGCCCAATTTGGCTTCTCCAAATGATTCATAGCTCGTAAACTCGCCCGATTAATAATCTATGCATGCTTGAATACACTCCCGCATCTTGCAAATTTAAATGTTTATTTCTCTCCAAGCCTTCAAATAATCATCAAGCTCGCTCCATGCATCATCTCCACCACCCATCAAGCCCAAAATCCTCGACGTCCTCTTATTCCAATTGCTTTCCATACGTCCCGAACATTCCCTCTCCACTAGTCTCCATGAAATCTGCAACAAAGCTCACAAAACTGGAAAGTACTCGAAATTGGCCATAAAATAACAAAAAGGAAAATATGCATGGAAATTATCTAAATTATGAATGAAATATGCTAAAATAAACTATAAAAAGAAGTAAACAAAACTAACTATCATTTCTCTATTCTAAGAAGAAGGGAGAGTACCTTTTATGCTTTATGTTAGGTCTTAATGATTAAGAACCATATCTCAGTTGATCCTCTAAGTGAGTCTTAGTACAATTGTATGTCTAAGAAGAGGAATCAAGAATTGAAGAAATGGATAAATCAAGAAGTCAATCATACTTCGTTCCAAAACAAGTCTTAGAGTTAAGATTGCGACATTGAGTGATAAGAATTAGAAAGGTTTATAACATTCATCAAATGTGGAAAGTTGTGATGTCTTGGATAAGACAAAGACCAACTAGGACCAATTTATGAAGTGTTTTGATAAAAGCTACACTAACTTTTGAATATTTGTTTTTCAAGAAATGGTTGTTGACAAGAGAATCTTATATGTCAAGGAGTCAGTGGGAGTCTTATTGGTCTTGAAAGGTTTCAAGAACAAATCAAATAGACATTATCGATCATCACTAGCACACGAGTTGAGGTTTACAACCTATTGTGTTGACATTATTTTGTTTCTGTGCCGTTCCAATTGAGTTAATTATGCATGTGAGTCCTATGAGTTCTCATTTGAATGCATAAAAGGCAAGGACCTTGATCAATGGAAAGTACATTGATAAGGAAAGGTGAGCTGCTTAACTACTTGGAAGACATGGTGGGCAGTTGTGCTACCATAAGGCAAGAAATCGAGATTAAGGAAGTTCGATCCATATAAGTTTGAATTTGTTGTAAACTTTGGTTTTAACAAATTCACATGGATAGGAACACATACACCGGTTAAATCTAAGTGTCATAAGATTTCCTCCTTCATGAAAATGATTGTGAGGAAATACTTTCACTAAGAAAGATTTTAAGAAGATAGTGATTGTAAAATTGCATTCTCGAATTCGATTATGGTTACGGTATCCCTTTCCATAATTTGAATTGTGAGGTTTGGCAATTAGTCTTAAATGTTTAGACACACATATAAACTATCTAAGGCAAAGGTGTATAAGTTTAAGAGGCCTTGATAAAAGATTATCAAAGCATTAAGTATTAGAAACATAGATTTAAGAAATTCAATAGGTATTGTTTTCTGGAAGTTAAGATGTTTATGAATACATGTCGAAGCTAGTGGGAGCATAAGTGTTATGTTTTATAATAATCATCATGATAGTGGGAGCATAAATGTTATGATTGTATGATTATTAAGGCACGTATTGCAAGTTGGCAATATTAGTTATAGAAAACAAGAGTTATACCTTGCAAAGTCGTAAGGGTTGTAAAGTTGTTTTGCTATAATTAAGGGAGATAATATTATGCTTCATTTCAAATCTAAAGGATTAGGTTGAGAAATGTTAATAAATTTAGTCAAGGGTACATAATGTGTTCTTAAAATTTCGATTATGATTACGGCATTCCTCTTCACAATTCGAATTTTGAGAACATAGAAAATAAAACATTATGCGTCGTGTCCCATACGCTTCGGGTATAGGATCGATTGCAAATGCTTTAATGTTTGACCATTCTAAAATTTTCCAAATGTCGAGCGCATTTAGAGGGAAAAGGGACTAGAATTGGTTTTGACTAAAATAATTAAACAACAATCAAAGGACAATCCAAAGTTTGACGAGGATTGGTCGCTTGTGAGTAGTTGGAAGCATGGTATTGGATGGACCATATCGACATTATTATGAGTAGAAAAGATTCTATTAAGAATGAGTTGTTATATGGAAATTATGGAAATGTTTCCATATTAGATGGACCATATCGACATCATTACGAATAGATAAGATTCTATTAAGAATGAGTTGTCATATGGAAAATATGGAAGCGTGTCCATATTAGGAATTGAATATTGAAAATCTATGTCTAGATTAGAAACTTTTATGCAAAAGGATGTTCAAAGGAATGTACTTTGAGTGAGAGACATCATATCTAAGGAATTGTCTTGTAACAATCTCCGTTAGAGGACTTTGTAATATCATTGGCAATAGTCTTTGTGACTTTGGTGCAGTGACATTACAAAAGGATCATTGCATAGAATGTTAGAATCTAGCATATTCTATAAGTGGAAAGAATTTGATATTCTTTCACTTATGAAAAAGGATTTGGAGTTGTGAAATGAGTATGATTGGAAATGTGTTCAATGTGATCTATTTCATAAAGTAAGAACCATAGGTAAACATTGTGTGCATGCTAGGAGCATGGGACAAGTGTAATAATTCAAGTAAGAAGTTGATTACCCAAAACGACAAATAATGAGTAATCGATATCGTGATAAATAAAAGGAGTTTTATTTATACTCAAAGGTTTGAGGCCTATGGGATTAGTATTATTCTTGTGTTTCACATTTGCATGTTTTGACTTCCTGAATAATTTAATTGGTTAAGAACAATCAAATTATTCGAACGGGCCACAGTCGTTCATATGTTGGAAGTAGATATGAATGAAGACTGTCGTGAATTGGTGTGTGGAATGTCTAAAAGAGTATTGGACATAAGAAAATGTTTGCTGCAACGTTCATGAGTGCTTATGAATATGATTTGAGCATTGGATTAAACCCACGCTCACTTGGATCACTCCATGAATTGTATCACGAGTGATTGGTGAGACGATAACATCTTATATTCTTGAAACCGAGATGTGTGAGTTGTATCTTGCAAATCGGTTGCACATTGATAATATGTAAACGCACCAGTAACTTGGTGTTATAAAACATATTATTGTGTGTGATTCGGTGAGTGAGTGCAAGCAAGCATTGTATCAAAGTTTATCCGTTCCTTTTATCCAAAGTAGGATAAAAGCGATATCTTTTGGCCCCTCGATGGTTTAGTGACGACAAACGTAAATGCTCGGCCGGGCTAGGGCTAATTTGATTTGTTCAATTAGTCGATCGTCATAAATCGAGAATCGAGATATAGTACAGAGAGAATGATTAGAAATCATGTCTCATATGATATCTAGAATGGAGGAATATATGATCCCTTATCTAAGGACACGCGTATCTGATAGGATCAGAGTTGACAGCGGCTTTGGCAAGCTACGATTGCAGATCAGGATCTGAAGTCATACGTAAAATAGTTGTTAGACTTATCCAAGTGGGAGACTGTTAGATTAGTGTCTAAGTCCAAAACTATTTTGGTATGTACTTGACCCGATGGTGCATGGTCCTTTTGGGTTGCCTTCACCAAAGCAACTTGATAGGATGAATTATGGAGAGAAAGGATTAAATATGATTTATTAATATATTATGAGAATAATATATTAAAGGAGAAATCATATTGTTTAATTAATATTAGTCAATAATTAATTGGTAATTAGTTTTGTGACTAAAAGAGATTAATTAAACTTAAGGGACTGGAATTGTAATTATAAGATAATTGCAATTTCGGCCATGGATTGCCTTTTATTATAAGGTGGACGAATTCTATGGGGGAAGCCCATATGAAATCGTCCAAGGCTTTAAGGAAAGGGCTCCATGGGTTGCTTAGGGCTTAAGCATCCAAATTAGGGTTTCCTTGTTAGATAACCCTAATTGCCTCCTATATAAAGAGATCCCTTATGACCAAAAACATGGCTAAGACTTATTCTAGGGTTTGTAGACGTTTTTGGGCAGCCTCCATCCTCTCTCCTCTTCATCCTCTTGCTTATGGTGTTTGTGAACCATTAGAGGAGTGACACTTGTGACTCTAAGCCTTCCAAAGTCAATACAAGGAGATTTGGGATTGTTATTGCTACATAACAATCAAGGTAACATCTTAAACCTATTCTCATGTTAATATGATTACTTGAATGCTAGAATTAGGGTTTATAGTCTTGGATAATTTGCATGTACAATAGAGAAACCTAGATCCAAGCATTAGGGTTTGTATGAGCACATAGGATGTTCTTAGGACCAAAACCCATCAAATAGTATCCAAGGTTCGTCGTGCATGTTAATGGGTCAATGAGGCCCAATAAACATATAAATAGTATTCAGGACCTATCAAACATATAAATGGGCCACTAAGGCCCGATAACATGAGAACGACAAAATTAGCCCGTTTGTTATTATTTTGCTAATAGTAACTCAATTATTTGCTAAAATGGTATAAAAGCCCACTTTTTGTAAAATTGTCATTCTTGGCTCATTAAGCCAAAAATTTACAATTAAGGCCCAAGTTTAGTAACAATAACATTTTAGGCCCCATTTTGGACAAAACTTGTATTTAAGGCAAGTAATTGTAAATATAACATTTTTAACTCATTTTTGTCAAGAATATCATTTTTGGCTTGGTTTTTGTGAAAATATACATTTTCGGCCCATTTATAGAAAATTTCATCTTTTTGGCCCAAATGTTCATAATTTTGCAACTTTGACCCTTTTTATCAAAAATTTACATTTTTTGACACAACTTTCTTGAAAATGACAACTAAACCCACAAAAGATCAACATTTTCAAATTTTGGGCCCAAAACCGTGAGAAGCCCAAATAAGGCCCATTTATGAAAATATTTACATTTTTGGTCCCTATAAGGTCTCAAATGTCGAGAGTAGCCATTATTTAGCAAAAATTTCCTTTTGAACCCCTTACTAGCCGTGAGTTACATAAATAACCCATACCTTGTCATTTTGGCGATTTTAGCCCCTTTTATGAAGTTTTTCTTAGATTCAAGTATCCCAAATGTGTTTTAAACCTTTTTCTAGTGCGATATGTTGAAATAAGTGTTATGTTATACGAACATCATCATATTTTAGTAGATCTTTAAGTTTATGAAGTTTACAACACATAAACACATATGTAACTAAAGAAAACACACAAAATCATGCATACACACATAGATATACACAAAACAACTGGTAATCTCCCCCAAAACAAAGTAAAAACTGAAAATAGGGGGTCTGAACTCACTTTGATTTGAATTTTTCGGTTTTTGATTTAATTTATGAGGAGATCTTAGCCCTAGATGTGTTCTTGAGGAGGTTTTCGAACTTAGAGGGTTCTAGGAAACATGATTCACGAAAAGCATGTGTGTAAGAGGAGTGATTGAGTTTAAAAGAAAGTATATTAACTTTATTTTGTAAGATCTTACCACAATATGAAGCTTGAAGTGATCTTCTTGAAAACCCGCCTAATACTCACAATTTTTAGGAGGGAGAAGAGTGGAACTTTTGTTGGGGAGTTTGAGAGAATATTATGCTTGAAAATAAAGAAAGAGTTTGGTGGTGTGGCCCTTATGGCCGAGAGTTAAAATGAAGAGAGAAGAGGAAGGAAATGTTGAAGTGATGTTGCATGGGTGTATGTGATCTCCTTGTTATTTGATGTGTTATAGCATGGAAGTCCACCATACAAAGATTAGGTGGCACTTATATATTTAATCTTTTTTTTTAATTGGGCCGAGAATGGGGCAAGGAAAAAGGAAATGAGATAGTTTGGGCCCTTTTTTGACTTAGTTCGAATTTATGAGGCCCAAAATAAAGATTTTTCGGCCTGTTGGGCCCTTATGAGGGTTCACGGCCTAATTAAGCCCAAGAATATAGTTTACAGCCCATTAGGGCTTATGAAACCATTTATGGCCCATCATGGCCCATTAAAGATAAGATGAATCATTTTAGGCCCACATGACCCAAAATACTTTAGTTTCATGGATGTGGGTCCAATTAGAGCCCATATTGGGTTCCTTGGCCCAAAATAGTCAAATTGAAAGTTTATTGGTCCATTAGGCCCAATAAGAGGATCCTGGTCCGTAATAAACTTGAATTGGGATTTTTAGGGTTTTCAACACATAGTTGAATATATAAGGTGTATTGTATTTGGTTTTGAACTTCACTGAGGAGTTTTGATTCAAATAACTGATTTTGATCAAGCTTAGAGTATGATATTTGCTTAGAGAAAAAGTCTTACAATAGTTGATGTTTACATGAAAATAGAATTTCCTAGCTGAAAATGCTAGTTGTGACACATTCTCATCAAAGTCTCTTTGGTCCCCATGAAGACCCCTTGGCAAACCAATAATTACTTTCACTTATCTTTTACTATGCAAACTTCAGTCCATATGCGGACTCCTAGTAAAATAAACATGTACATATACATTTCATTCAATGATGTGTGGCTACATGTCATACCATACTCTCCAACTACTTATAATAATATGCATAATATAAGGAATTTTCACTCATCGCCATTTTACTCAATGTTATATAAGTACACACATAGACATGTCATTATACTTTACCCATGGCAAAAACAATGAGTACATTTCACTTAGCATATGAACACATCAATGAGTATAAATTGCATTTTTCAATACTTAATTCATTAAGTATTCAACCATGTATTCCTGAACACATATGTATTCTTTAAAAAGAGTTCATATAATCAACTTGGGATATCCTCCCTTTTCATAATACAAAATCCATTAAAGACGATATCACATATATAATTTCATGTCGTATCACTAATCCATAACTAATTATTGAGCAATGTTATATAACATCATACTTTTCTTATTCAAATAATTATGGAAACACAACCAATACTAACTATAAAGTACTTTAAAACACCTTGTTAGTTAGTGAAAACTAACTACCACTTTGGCTTTTAGTCCCCACTTGATGCACATGAATTGTCTTCATTGCCAAAGCTTATTCAAAAAACATATTAAGCTCCTTAAAACTTGTCTCGACTCATCAAGAGATTAATCACTATTCTTAATCAAAAGAATCACTTGGTTGATCACTAACTTTACTTGAAAATTCTATGTCACAAACTAATTAAGCTTCATATATATCACATCTAAGTGAATTAATTCGTTAAGTCAAAATAATTTCACACTCCTATTAATTTCACTAGGGTTTATAACCTTAATTAACAACTTTAATAATTCAACCGTAGAATTCGTTAAGTAAGCTCATAATCATTTTTCTCATACTAGTAACAACATGGTATTATAAATTTAAGCTTTAGTTCGAGTTTTAACAAATCTTGCAATCTTTACACTAATTGAGCTCAAATAGCTAATTACAAAGGAAAGATGATACCTTAATCCACTTAATGGGTTAATTGAGCTTAAAAATCCCCTTCTTCCCAACTGAAAATCACCAGAGTATAGCTCTGGTTCGTTATTGAGTAATTATTCTCCAACAAATTTTGTTTCTAACAGGTCATACATGCTTGGAGTCGGTGTGAACGTGTCGCGTTTAGCTAATAGACGCGTCGAGTCTGGTTAAATGACTCGTATGTCATAGCAACGTACTATCTACGTGTCGTGTCGTATCTCGATTTCACGTCGTGTCTTCCAATTATACAATGCCCTTTTTGAAATAACAACTTAATTCAACGTTTACGCCAAACCCTTGCATAGACGTGTCACGTTCATGAACTCGACGCAATTTGTAAACTGTTATTAGAAGTTCTGCATGACTAATTTCATTTCGGCTTTTCCTTTTTCCATTCCTACTTCAATTGAATATAACTCTTTCACTTTATGTTTACTTGTTTATTTTTATGTATGTTTTCTACCTATGACTTTGATCTTATAAAATACGTTTTCATTCAACAATATATATTAAAGTTACTTAATAGTACTGATATTTTATATTTATCTATCAACAAATACAACGATATCTAACTTTTATCAATATAATCATCAAAATTCAACTTAATTAATTAATACTTAAAAGTGTAACTATACTACTCTACTAATCTACTAATACTAATATGATATTGATATAACCTCACAACTTACATCCCAATTCCCAAATAATTCACAAAGAAGGGTACGATGGTAAAAAGGTGGGACTAGGCAAAGTGGCAAACAATCGCTTTGCACTTGTATATATAAAAATCACCCCTTAAACGCAGTCCCTGAGTTGTAACACCACCCCCTCGATCTTACCACGATTTTTCATCTTCCCTTCCTCCTGTGTTGAAAAGCAATGGCGGATCAGCTTACCGATGATCAGATCTCCGAATTCAAGGAAGCTTTTAGCCTATTCGATAAGGACGGAGATGGTCAGCTCCCTCTCTTTCAATATTGTTTTGCTCTTTCTTCCGATTTCTCCATTTACGTATTTGTTTCTTATGAATTAACGTATTTCACACGAACAAGCGGTTCATGAACCACAATATTGCACACAATCTTCTCCTCATACCAGATCTGATCTCTGATTGGCGATTTTGATACGCCTAAAATGCAATTGGGCGAGTTAGGGATTGTTATGGTTTCAGTAAAAAATCAAAGACCAATAAGAGTTCGCACTTGGATCAGTTTCGTTTGTTTTGTGTAGAGAAATCTTTCGTCTGTAGCCGGATCTCAATCAATAGATGAAAGCATTGTTTTCAAGCTGTAATATAAGATCACATATCTACTTTATTGATGGAATGTGCTTAGATCTGTAGACATCAGTTTGTGTTAAATTCTTTCTCGCTTTGTTATTTCCATTGTAGTGATGATTTATTGCCATTGATGCAGGTTGTATCACTACTAAGGAGCTTGGAACCGTTATGAGATCTCTAGGACAAAATCCAACAGAAGCTGAGCTTCAGGACATGATCAATGAGGTTGATGCTGATGGGAATGGGACCATTGATTTCCCTGAGTTCCTGAATCTGATGGCAAGAAAGATGAAGGACACAGACTCTGAAGAAGAACTCAAGGAGGCTTTCCGGGTGTTTGACAAGGATCAAAATGGCTTCATTTCTGCAGCTGAGCTTCGCCATGTTATGACAAATCTTGGTGAGAAACTGACTGATGAGGAAGTTGATGAAATGATCCGTGAGGCTGATGTGGATGGTGATGGCCAGATCAACTATGAGGAATTCGTGAAGGTGATGATGGCAAAGTGAGAGAACAAGGTTCGATCTTTAAAAAAAAAAAAAGAGGTAAGAATCAATCTCAGTAGAGAAGTTAACATGGTGGTTTTTTAAGATTTGGTATGATTCTATTTGTGCTTAAGATTCAATTTGTATTCTTATTTTAGAGGTTGTTGGGTGCTTTTGGTTTATCCTGTTTCAAATTTATTTCTAGTCCAACTCTGTCATTTGCTTGCATGTTTCCACAGTGTATCTTATTTACTATTAGTAACTTGAGTTAGTTCTTTCTTAGATGCCATTTTCATTTTCCTTCTAATTCTATTTTGTAATTGGTTACAAGCCTACAACAATTTGGATTATTTGTTTGGTCGAGTCTTTCTTGATTTCTTTTTCATTATTGTTCATTGAAATCGTTGGTTATATGAGACTACAAAAAGTACCTAAAACAATCGACTGGTTTGCAATAAAATGTTAGCAAATTAGCATCTCAACGATTTGATATCAAGTGAATGTTTTTTTTTGAGTTATACAACTAACTTCATCTTTAATCAATGATAAATAATATTTCATTTTATTGTTTGATATTAAATATTATATATTATATATTTAATTATAATATAATATTTTTGGTATCTTTTTTATAACTATATCCTTCTTAATAAATGAAAGTTTTTTTGTCATATGTTCTCTTCTCTTTCATTTGAACACACGAGATTTTCTAGAATTTTTAAATTTTCTATTTTCTACTTGTCATTTTATTGTATTTTTTATTTTATTAAATTATAATGTTATTTTAGTTAAATTAGTTTGTCGTGTAATATTTTATTTTAATAAACTTGCGGTATAAAACATAACAAATTTAGATGAGGTGGTTTTATAATATACTCTTCAAGGTGGTTTTGTAATATATTCTTCATAAACGAGGATAAATTATTTAATTATAGAAAATAAAAGTTTTTTAAAATGTTCATTGGTTGAAAAGAGTTTAAGTTAATAAGTTTTGTGTTTGATAAGTTAGTAGAAAGTTGATTTGACAAAAGAAAAATACTATATATAAGATTGCTTGTTTATTGGGATACTCTTTTGGATCATATAAGATCATCCACAAAATATATATATATATATATATATATATATATATATATATATATATATATATATATATATATATTGTAGAGAGAGAGAAACAAATTGATTGTATGCTATGCTTTGTTGTGTAGATCACAAATCACCACGACTACTAGCCAACACTAAACATCGGGGTGATGTTCATTAGTGGTTCGTGGCCACATCAACCACAAAGAGGCTCGTAAGCATTGTAGTTGATCTAATTTAATTGTCATAATTTTTTTAGAAGGCTCCTAATTTGTTTTCTGTAGATGGTAGTTTAACCTTTTATGTTGTTCTTATAAGCTTCATGTTTTTCTTAACTTATATGTAACTTAAATTCAAATTTATCTCAATAGAAGGTTTTTTTTCATATTGATATGATCATATGAATACCATTTATTATAGTATAAAAATGATAAATTTTGGCATATCTGTCTATATTTTTCATAAAAATAAAAGCACTAATTTTTTAACAACTTTAAAAATCAACAAATTTCAAAGAAGCTTTTTTCAAATTCTACTTATATATCAGTCTGTATACTTGTTTTTAAAAAAAAAACTGCAATAAAGTTCTTACATATTGGCCTCATAATCGATTTAGTCCTTATATATATTTTTTTTATTTAATTAAATCTCAAATACAGATAATCATATTCAATTTAACCCTTTGACTCGGTCAATAGGTCATCCAACTTTCAAAAATTATATTTCTGGCCCAAATTTCAAAATTTATTACAAATTTTACACTTTTGGCCCAGATTTTAAAGTTTTTTACAAATTTGGTCCAAAATTTACCCTTTTGCCTAACTTTTAAAATTTTATTATGAATTCATCATAACTTTAGTTTTTTTTTACAACTTTTTTTCTCAAAAATTTGTTTATAATATGTTTTTTCTTTATAAACTCATATTTATACAAAAAAATATATTTTCACATAAAAATCTTATTTTTTCTATATAAAAAGTTTTGTGTATATAAAATATCTAGTTATAAAAATAGGTTTGGATTATTTGTGTGATATATCTTAAAAAATCAATTAAGAAATTAAAAGTAACCCTAAATTATAAAAACATGTTTGGATTATTTGTTCTTTAATCACATTTATATGAAAGTTTAAACTAGTTACATTATATATGAAAGTTTAATATATATATATATATATATATATATATATATATATATATATATATATATATGTATATATATATATATATATATATATGTATATATAATAATAATAATAATAATAATAATAATAATAATATTATTATTATGTTTTATTCGTAAGAATTTTTTTAAGAAAAAAGTTAAAATCATAACTTTGATATATTTTTTTAACTTTTAAATAAATATATTATCTAAATAAAACATATCCACCCATGGCACGTGTCCGATCTAGGTTGTGATTTTTTATTGCCAATCAACCTCTTCTTACTTGGATTATTTAGAATCTTGTATTTCCTTTATTTTTTAATGTCTGTTATACGGAATACCGGTTGCAATTTATTATCGATAAACATGTTTTTAGGGGAGTGAGAAATGATCAAAAATACAATAGCAATATAAATATATAAAATATTATAACTATCAATAACACAATAGAATACTTTAACTAAAGCTCTAAAGAATTTACACATGAGTTTGGTTAAAAAAATTACTCAAACACCTGAAACACGCTTGAGTTGAGCTTAACAAAGAAAGTATCACAACCTACTAAAAAACATGATGTTGAAATTTTTTAATAAAATTGTTTTTTTCTATGAACTACAATTAAGAACTGACATTATTTGTCCTATAAATGCGATTAAAGAACAAATAAATAATATTAAAATGAGTGTAACTAATTTTTGACAAACTATAATTTGATAGTATAATTTAGGGTTATTTTTAATTTCTTAATAGATTTTTTAAGAGAAATCACACAAATAATCCAAACCTATTTTTATAAGTAGATATTTCATATACAAAAACCTTTTAAAAAAAGTTTTTATATAGAAAAAATAAAATTTTTATGTGAAAATATATTTTTTTTGTATAAATATGAGTTTATAAAGAAAAAACATATTAGAAACAAATTTTTGAGAAAAAAAGTTGTAAAAAAACTGAAGTTAGGATAAATTGATAATAAAATTCTAAAATTTGGGCAAGAAAGGTAATTTTTGGACCAAATTTGTAAAAAAAAAGTTAAAATTTAGGCCAAAGGTGTAAATTTTGGACCAAATTTGTAATAAATTTTGAAATCTGGGCCAAAAATGTAATTTTTGAAAGTTGGATGATCTGTTGACCGAGTCAAAGGGTTAAATTGAATACGATATTTGGGACTTAATTGAATAAATATATATATATATATATATATATATATATATATATATATATATATATATATATATATATATATATATATATATAAGGACTAAATCGATTATGAGACCAATATGTAGGGACTTTATTGCAGTTTTCTCTTTTTAAAAGTATAAAAATGATAAATTTGGACATTTTTATGTTTTTGGAACAAAATAAATCCATAACAATAAAAAGTAAATAAAAAAGTATGATATTTGCAAATAATTCTTATATGCTTTGTAACTATATATCCATATGTATATTCTTAGACCATAGAAAATTATGAACTTTGATATTTTATAAAAAAATAAAGTTTTATAAAAAAAACAAAACAAAACATTATCCATTAATAAACAATTTTTTTTTATTTATTTTATCATATGTGTTAGCCCATATTCTGTACAGGCCTAGCCTACAATAATCTTATTTTAGTTTAGGGCTCTGTATTTTATTGTTGTACCCATGTACTATATATATATATATATATATATATATATATATATATATATATATATATATATATATATATATATATATATATATATATATATATATCAGTTATAATGTCAATACCCAATAAAGGTGATATTTTTCTCATAATCACATGGTATCAGAGCTATCTCCCTTACGCATTTTTCCTAAAAAATCTCTAACCCTAGCAACTACGCCTCTCATCACAAACGTTTTCGCTGTTTGGATAAGACTACTGGTCGTATTTATATCTCTCGTCATGCTCAATTTGACGAGACTTTTTTCCATATGCTATGGGTATAAACGACTCTACAGATCCATCTATATTAGCTGTTTCGATTTTTCAAGATCCTCTACATGATGATTCTTTATAGCCTGGTTTCTCCCAACTGCCGAACACATCTCCATCGACATGCCCGTGTTATATTTGCACATCTCCTACTGATGTTACTCCTATTTATGAGTCATCAGAATCAACTGCGACCTTCTCTCATGTTTCTCCAGCTATTGAAATTGAGAATAAAAATCCGGAACCAGTTGGCTCTCATCACCCCCATGCAAACCAAATCACGTGCTGGTATATCCAAGCCTAGGATTTTTCCAGATTACGAGCCACACGGCCTACTTTCTGCTTTACTGGTCTAGTCAGAACCCAAAGGCATCAAGTCTGCCTTAAAACATCTAAGTTGGGTTGCAGCTATAGATGAAGAATTACAGTCACTAAAAGACAACCAAACATGGTAACTTGTTTCTCGTCCTACTGGTGTCAACGTCATGGGTTCTAAGTGGGTCTATCACACTAAGTATCTTTCTGATGGAACCATTGATCATCTCAAAGCCCGATTGGTTGCTCAAGGTTTCTCTCAACTTCCTGGGTTCGATTACACTCATACCTTTAGCCCTATCGTCAAAGGTGCTACTGTTAGGACCGTGCTTACTTTAGCAATTCAACGAAATTGTCCCCTTCACCAGCTTGACATTAAAAATGCTTTCTTAAATGGTCACTTAGACCAACCCGTATTTATGGAGCAGCCACCTAGTTATATTGACCTATAGTTACTTGATCATGTTTGTTGCCTTCGAAAGGCCTTATACGGACTTAAGCAGGCTCCCCGTGCCTGGTTTACTAGGTCCAATGCCTATCTTACTCAACTTGGTTTTCGTTGCAGCCAAGTTGATACTTCTTTGTTCATTTATGATTGTGGCCCTACTCTCCTTTATCTATTAGTCTATATAGATGACGTCATTGTTACTGGTAATGACTCCGACTTGCTTCGTTCTTTCATTTAACGAACTGACAAAGAATTTTCAATTAAAGATTGGGGTCGTTTGAGTTATTTTCTCGGTCTTAAGGTCACACACACTTCAGACGGTCTCTTTCTTGGTTAAGAAAAATATGCCAGATACATTCTTGATCGGGCTCAAATGCTCTCTTCAAAACCAGTAGCCACTCCCTCGGCAGCCGGTTCCCAACTTCACAGCAACCAAGGATAGCCATTTCGTGACCCTACGCTCTATCAGTCTCTTGTAGGGGCTCTACAATACTTAACCATCCCACGCCCTGATTTATCCTTTGTTGTGAACTCAGTCAGTCAGTTCCTTCAAGTACCTACAGACACTCACTTCTTGGTTGTTAAGCGTATCTTACGATACGTGAAGGGTACGATCCACTATGGTCTAAAATTTGGTCGCTCCGTTGATCTTCCAACTGTCCATGACTTATATGATGATGATTGGGCTTGTTGTCTAGAGACTCGAAGATCCACATATGGTTATGCTATATTTTTGGGCCCTAATTTGGTCTCTTGGAGTGCAAAGAAGCAACCGACTGTCTCCCGTTCCAGTTGTGAGTCAGAATATCGAGCTCTTGCAAATACAGCTTCTGAAGTAGCATGGCTTGTTCATCTTCTTCATGATTTGCGTGTTCAAGTCCCAATCTTTCCTTTGTTATTATGTGACAACAAAAGTGCCATCTTCTTGTCTCAAAATCCTGTAGCTCACAAGCGTGCCAAACATATCAACATTGACTACAATTTTGTTCGAGAACAGGTTGCTAGTGGAAAGCTCAAAGTTCAATTTGTCACATTTCACTTGCAGGTTGCTGATATCTTTACCAAAAGACTGCCACGACCATTGTTTATGTTTTTTCGTTCCATGCTTCGAGTTGGTCTTAACCCAACGCTTCGCTTGAGGGGGGATGTTAGCCCATCTTCTGCACAGGCCTAGCCCACAATAATCTTATTTTAGTTTAGGGCTCTGTTTTTATTGTTGTACCCCTGTACTACATATATGAGGTATAATGTCAATACCCAATAAGGGTTTTTTTTCTCATAATCACAATATGTACATAATTTAATAAAAAATATATAAATATTGATATGTTTGTTTCTCTTTTTGAAAATAAAATAAACTTATATGCATTAGTACATATGTATATTTTCATGAGAACGATACATACATACATACAAAATATAAAACATTTCTTTGAAAATAACATTTTTTGGAACTTATTTTTTACTTTTATGACTTTATTTTATTCAAAAAGAAAATTCAGAAATGTCAAAGTTAATATTTTTATGCTTTGAAAACAGGTATAGATATTGATATACGACTTCAAGTTTAAAAATATTTATTTGGATTTTTTTTAGTATTTAACGTTAATTATTAAAAAAAATAAGTGCTTTATATTTATTTGGAACTTATAAACAATAACACCAAATTTTAAAATTTTTTATGCGCTTATCAAATCTATAAAATGAAACAAACAAATACCATATGGTAAACAACATTGTCGTAACATAATATTTGTTTATTTTTTATTTATTAAAATATTAATATCAAGTAATCTTATTTTTGTAAATATATGAAATAAACTTAAAACTGAAAAATAGTTAACACAATTTTTATGAATTATTATTCTCAATGTCTTTAAGTTGGTAATAAACTGATTTTATTATATAAAATAAAAACAACTTTTTTTACATATATGCCAGGTGAAGTTATTTCAATATTTTACATTTTTGACCTAATTTATAAATTTATTATAATTTTTTTCTAAACTTTTTAAACTTTTTATTTACAAATTCGTCTGAAAAATAATTTTTCTTTGCAAATTTTAAAGACTTTTTGTGAAAAAATTTATTAAAAAATTACAACTTTTTGTATAAACTTTTTAAACTTTCTTTTTTACAATCCGTTCTACAATTTTTTACAACTTTTGACTTTTTTTTTTGTACAATTTGTTTTTACACATTTTAATAGAATTTAGATTAAAACGTTGATTTTTTTTTCATTTTTAAACTTTTTTACAACGCATATAAACTTGTTTAAAGCCAACATAAAAATAATTCAAATATGGAAACAGATCTAAACACATATAACTAACCAACACAATAGATTAAAAATAGATTAAATCACAGAACGAACTTTGTTATGAATAGGGATAATAACTTGATAGGGTAAGATATTTTTTGAAATGTACACATTTAGTCCTTATTCTTTTTTTCTTGTAAAATAAACTTTTATATTTTATTTTTTGTAACAATGCAGTCTTTGTGACCGGCTATACCCGGTATACCGGTCATATACGAATTTTCTTTTAGGGAAAATGACTTGATATGGTAAGATACTTTTTGAAATGTGCACATTTAGTCATTATTCTTTTTTTTTTTTGTAAAATAAACCCTTATACTTTATTAATATGTACACATTAGGTCATTTTCACCGGATTCTACAGGTTTTGCTGATGTGGAAGCACAAGTGGCGCTAAATAGTAATTAATTAGCTTAGTCACCGGAGGTGGGTGATCCTCCAGCAACAAGAAAAGGGCGGCGACCCTTCTCTTTCTCGTCTCTCTTCCTTCCAGTCGAACAACAACAGCCAAACACTCTTTACCTGTTGTGTTTCTCCTATATGTCTCTCTTTGCCTCCATCTTTGAGATATGTTGCCAGAAAAAGAAGAAAGAATCGACGAGAGTGCTACCAAAGCAGCTCCTCGCAACCAACTACCGTCTCTACTTCCTCCTGCCTCCCCCTTCGACCTTGTTGTTTTTGCCATCATTCCTCCTTGCTACCAGTGATGTGTAGGAACACACAAAGGAGTCGTCGGAGATCGGGGTTCTCCCTCTTTTTCATGATGAATAAAAGTTGGAAAAATTTCGTTGTAGATATGTGGATGCCACTTGGGTATTTCATTTCAACAAAATAAAAGAAAGGGAAAATGGCTTGATAGGGTAAGATACTTTTTGAAATGTACATATTTAGTCCTTATTCTTTTTTTTTGTATAATAAACCCTTCCACGTCAGCAAAACCTGTAGAATCCGGTGAAAAGGACCTAATGTGTACATATTAATAAAGTATAAGGGTTTATTTTACAAGAAAAAAAAATAAGGACTAAATATGTACATTTCAAAAAGTATCTTACTCTATCAAGTCATTATCCCTTATGAATATGGATGGAAAAATTACATAGAGTGAAACTCGTAAACCAACAAACACAATTACATAGACCAGAACTTATAGAATGAGAAAATATAAATTAATAATCCAAAACTTGTATGAAAATATTAAAAAAAAAATTCTAAAACAAACATAAAAATTGTAAAAAACTTGTAAACATAATTATAAATGTTTAAAAAAATGTAAAAAATGTAAAAAATAAAAGTTCAAAAATGTTGTATAAAGGTTGTAAAAACTATTTAAAAAGGTTTTGCAAAGAGTTATAAAATTTTTTCGTAAAAAGTTCTAAAAGCGTTGTTTAAATAGTCTTAAAAAAATAAATTCATAAAGAAAACTAATTTTGGGGCCAATATAGAAGTTCAAAATGTTTTTGACGAAGATCATAACAAAAATTAAAATTTGAACCAAAAATGTAAAATTGAAAAATAACCTACTACACTTGGTAAAGCAGGTATTTTTTTTTTTGGGTATTAAGATGCAAACTCAACAAAACTTAAGAACATAATATAGGTGATAATGCTCAAGATATTAAACAAGAACACACTGAAATTTAACGTGGTTTAATTGCCAGGATAATCAAGTTAATGTAACTAGAGATATTCTTTTATCAATTGATGAATGTTCTACACTTCACCCCTAGGTGGAATTGCCTTCGTCTTCACTATTTAGGTCGAACTCCATATCTTAATAGTTGTTTCCATTTTACATAATAAAATAGGTTTGTTCGTAACTTGAGTATGTTCATTTCCAAAAAAAAAAAGGTAAACCAAATCAAATTTTATTCGAGGATAATTTATATAATATGTGTGAATGATAAAAATAAATTAGTTAATTTCTAAATAAACTTTTGCAAAAGTCAATCATTGGATAGGGTTTATTACAATGATTTTTTGAAAAAAAAAAAGTTAATGGAAAACTGTGACAAAATTAATAAGTTTTTGAGACGCTGACCTTTTACATTGAAGATGTCCTTGCAAGATTTTTCTTAATTTGCCTATTTATGTGTTGTTTATATAAGTTGTCTATTTGTTAAAAACTCAATTCACGATAAGCATTTAATAATAATAACATGGGAAGAGCTTGTAAATTTACAAGATATTAACCAATCTTTGGAAATACAACTTTAAAAAAAAAAAAAAAAAAAAAAAATTCAAGAGATTATTAGTTTAAAAACCATTTAAAAAGCTTATATTACGAATATTTAGTTAAAGTTTAATATATTTAGGTAGAACAATTTGTAACATGATTATTGTTTTATGATGATTGATGCCTTTGTTATTGGTTGCGGCCCCTTTTAAGAATAATAGAATTCTATAAAAAGGCAAATTGAAAAGAATGATACCATGTAAACTTACTTTCGGTGATGAAATAAAAATCAAGCAAAATGCTTGAATTCTAGATTTTATTCTCAACTAAAATAAATGAATGATTGAATTAGAATTCAACTGCCTGCCTTGACATGTGGTGCTGGTAAAGAGCAATGCCTTAAATTTCTGTTTGAATCGGCCAATCTAACCGACTCGATCAGATTCGTGAAAAAGACGGTTCAAACTAATATTGGTTTGATGTTCAATTTTGGACCAAAACAAACTAATCGATTTTTACAAAAAAACGGTTGAACCAATTAAAATAAATATAAAACACATGAAAAATATTATATCTACTACTTAAGCATTTTAAGCATTTTATAATAAAGTTTTGTTTTATCTAGTTGCAATTTATTAAAAGTTTTGTTTTATCTACTACTTAAGCATTTTATAATAAAATACAAAAGACAATAACAAGTAGTAATTTCATATATACAATCAGGTGAAAAAATATAACATTTATATAAATATAAAATACAGAATCATCTGTACTACTATTATTATATATAGGTGTATCAAGTAATGTATAAATAATGGTGTCCAACAATCATTTGCATAATTATTGTACTTCTTATTTGTATTATCATCATTATTTTCAGCATCTATTTATTTATTTTATTGAAACAGGTTGTATATATTCGGACTTAAAAGATATCAATATATCAAATGACAATTCTATGCACAAAGCAATCCCTTTCACCAAAATTTAGAATTGCACATTTGTGGTCCCGGATCGGTTTCGGGTCGGTCTCGAAACAGCCCGGTCTTTTTGCAGTCGGTTTCGAAGCGGTCTGGTCTTTTTTCAGACCGGTCCCGTCTGGTCTAGGGCCGGTCTTTTTTCGGTCTGTCTTTTTTTAGACCTGTCTCATTCGATCTGATCTTTTTTGGGATCGGTCTTAGTCATTTTTGGTCCGGTATCGCGGTCTTTTTGTGCACATTTTTTAGTTTAGTTTTGGGGTTTTTTCGGTATGGTTTCGGTATTTGTTGGATTTTTAGTTTCGATTTCTAGTTTTTCCTTAACAAATATTTGATTAACACCAAAATAATAGATTAAACTTTATTAAAATGATACACTAAAGATTTATAGAAGAAAAAAAGAAAAAAAAAAGTTAGATGGTGTGTGATAAAATTATGTAATTAACACAAAATTATATATTTATAGGGTTGGTCTCATACTGGTCTTGTGTCGGTCTGGTCTTTTTTGGGACCGGTCTTAAGACCGGCCTGGTTTTTCTCGGACCGGTCTTGGACGGTCTCGAGATGGTCTTTTTTAGGACCGATCTTTTTCGGTCCAATTTCGTTTTAAAACGGACTGGTCTAGGTCTTTTTTCGGATTCAGTCCAAGACCGGTCCTTTTATATAGGTCTACACCAAATCCACATCTACTATTCCAATCCAATGCATCTCAAAGGATTAGGGATTGTTTGATATTAGGCTAACTGGGTCCGATCAGCTAGTTTGCTAACCTAAAAATCAATTGACTCGGTTCATATATCCGATTCGATCAGTGAAAAACCACTGATTGGTCCTTGAAGAAAATAAATTTGACCGAGACAAATACCTTCGTTGCCTTTTCTATCATTCTCACGATTGGCAACCCTTCATCTCCATCTCAGTTCTGGATGTAAAACTTCTCCAAACTCCGACATTTCTCCTTCCTGCCCCTCTTGCCATCAATCTCTATCCAACGACATCTGGCTTCGAGGAATCCCCTCCTCTCCGACAAAGAGCAACACCTCCAGTAAATCTCTTAACGATTCTGATATCATTTTTTTATTGTTTAAATACTCTATCATTGGTGTCGCTGCATTTTTTCCATTAGGGTTTATCCATCTTTTCTAGTCTATAATATGTGGTTCTTATTGAAGTCTTGGGAGATAGTGAAGAAAAGTGAAATCAAATGATCTTTGTTTTATTTTTTGGGCAAATTGTCAGGGAAACATGATTTGGTGTGTTGTTATCTATGTGTGCTTGTATTGAGTTGAATTTGTTGTGGTTTAAAGGAATTTCATATTATAAACACTGTAACACCAACAAATTAATTGGAACGACACTTTTGTTAGTTTGATTGTGGTGTATTTTTTAATTGTTATATTGGGGTAATTGATTCAAATATTGATACCGAATGGGTGTTTGGAATCCTTTTAAAATGACTTTTAGGACTTTTGGCTTTTTCAAAAAGCTAAAAGTCTTTAAAGATGTTTGGCATTTCAAGAAGTTCTTTTAGATCAGCTTTTTGGCAAGAACAAAAATAAGCTGTTTCAAAAGTCATGATTTGTGACTTTTTGTAACTTTTAGGTTTTTAGCTTTTGAAAAGTCAAAAGATAAACAAACACATTTTAAACCTTTCTTTTGTAAAAAGCCAAAAAGTCAAAAAGGACTTTTATCAGAAGAACTTTTTGTTGGATTAGTGTCTAAGTCCATAACTATTTTGGTATGTACTTGACCCGATGGTGCATGGTCCTTTTGGGTTGCCTTCACCAAAGCAACTTGACAGGATAAATTATGGAGAGAGAGGATTAATTATGATTTATTAATATATTATGAGAATGATATATTAAAGGAGAAATCATATTGTTTAATTAATATTAGTCAATAATTAATTAAGAATTAATTTTGTGGCTAAAAGATATTAATTAAACTTAAGGGACTAGAACTGTCAATTGTGTGATAGTTGAATATTGGGCTAATGGACTCCATAGAGGATGGAGTGGACGAATTCTATGGGGAAACCCATTAAAAATCGTCCAAGGCCTCTAAGGAGGGAGTCCATGGGCTGCTTAGGGCCTATTGGTTATGCACATCAGTTGTCCATATGACTATTGATCGTGCTCATCAATAGTCCTATGGACTGCTGATTGTGTATATATGCAAATTTAGAAAATAAAAAAAAATGTTAAATCTTTTTTTAGCCTACATATGGCTTAGATGCACCATTTCGAGAAGATTTGTGTTTTTGGTTTTGAAAAATGATGATTTGATTATGAGTTAGCAAGTTCACATGTTTTTTTTTGTTTGCACAACTCATCCCCATATATATATATATATATATATATATATATATATATATATATATATATATATATATATATACTCTATGTGCCTCACTAGGCTTCCTGACTTAAACATACTATTTTAATGTGTGTCTTAAGTGGATACTATAGTATTTGATACTTTAGAGAGTGCTTGACATTGTTTGCTATTCCAGGAGGGTTTTTCTTATGGTTTGATATACACAAGTTTACATCCCGAGATAACTGAATTAATAAATGTTTATTTTAAAAAATTGAAATCTAGGATTTGCCATTGTTAAACAAAAGAGTTTGTTATAAATTGGTTTTAAAAGTAACCAAAAATGAGGGATGTCACAATTTTCATATAAATTTTCCATGAAGGACATAGGGGAGGCTAATATAATCCTTTGAATAAGGATTGAACTAATTAACAAAGGGATTGCTATTATAATTGTTCTCCCGTGAGGATGCTTATGGATCCAATTGTAAAATTAATTCCAAACACGAGCAATACTACTTCATAATTGGAATACTCCAACTCTATTTGTTATTTGATGTTGTTGCTTGTAATTCAAAAATCACATGGATACAAAATGAACTTCGTGACTATTCCATAAACATGAAGATAATTCCTTTAATTTGTGAATCATAAAGTGTTATACGTATTTGTCACAATCCATTGCAACATTCGAAGACAAAGCATATTGCAATTCTATATCACTTTATCAAAGATCTTGTGGAAGAAGGAAACATCGAAGTTCAATTTTTTAAAAGCAAAGGATCAAATCATAGATATATTCACTAAAGCTTTTGATGAGAAATCTTTCAAAAGAATCTTAAATGGTCTCGGCTTGATGGAAGCATGCTTTTTTCCAAATCAAGATAACTTTTCTTTCTAATATGCTTTATATTTTATTTTGTTTTTGTCATAAAACATTTTTGAAAAAGGTTGAAAGTACTGTTAACATTTGAAGGCTTAGAGTATCTTCAAGTATCTTTTACAAATCATTTTTCGGTTCACATTTTTCTTATTTGGGAAATTTTCACACTGTCAAAACTATTATTCATTCTCGATATTTCAACTACCATCGAGTATGCTAAAAATTGTAAAAAAAATTATCAACAATGTCATATCTACTGTTCACTCCCGATATTTCGGATGCCATCGGATGCTACAAACTTTCAAAATTTTCGCTGTTAGTTAGAATTTCCTATGCTTTCATTATATTTCATGTATCTCAAATGAAAACAACAAAAAATATTGTTTCTATATACTTTATTGCTTTGTGACATGTTTTCTCTTTATCATTCATTATGAATGTTTAAAACTAATCATGAGGGATCTTATCACAATACATTCTTTAAATATCTTTGATCAGGAACTAGAAATTTATTTGAAACAATCATACAAAATCCATTTTTTTTATCACCAGAAGTGTTTGTTCATGAGATATTGGCATAAACAATTACATATTTGGTAATATCACTTCGCGCATATAAGTTTGAGGTTAAGGTTGACATGTTTTCATTATTGATGCATCAGTAAAGCCTTTAATGGTGTGTTTCTTATCAGGATACTTTGTGGTTCGTTAATTCACTTTCATAAATCATTAACATGAACTCGAAGAGTAGTTTTTAAGACTAAAATTGCATGATTTTTCTTGTCTTGAAACAGTTCGATATTTTTTAATCAAATAAGTTTTTGTATTAAACATGAGGATCACAGTACAAGATAGGTTTTAGGATTTTGAGCAAAGATAAAATATGTGGTTCTCACGTAAGATCTTTCAAGTGGGAAAAATTTCCAATATTCTTTATGAAGGACAAGAAGGTGGTTTTGAAGAAACAAACATAGGACATTATCAGTCTTATAATTTTAGCGGATGAGAGATGTTAATTTTAGAAAATTAGCTCATATGGTTTGCCTGAGATGTGGTGAAATGGAGTTAAAGAGCTCATGTAGATTCATTTTTTGACATTATTACTTTGTTAATGTTGGTGGGTCTTGAATATACAGATCATTTTAAGTATGACATATGTTCATTACCTTTTTAATGCTTGTTTTACTCGATAAGTGTGTCAATTTGCATGTATTAAATCTTATATTATTGTGTTTTAAGGTTTATTGGTAACTTGTTTGGCCTGTATTTATTTTTATCTAGGTTTGTTTGATGTATCTTTGGATCAAGTTCCTGTCATTCGTCAACTTCTTGATGATTGAGGTTAGGCCATATTTTCTTTCAAGTGCTTGGAGTGTAGAGTCAGTTTAAAAAATGTTAAGCAAAAATATAAATTCATTGAGGTTTGTTTGTATATTTGTCATATGATTTGACAATCATCTGATGTTGAGAGAAGGACTAGTGCTTTTGGTGCTTACTTCATTTATTGTTATTTTATCCATAGCCTATGATATGTATTAACGTATTGTGTTCAAAGAAAAAAAAAAGATGGACACTTTTCTGACAAGAAAGTAAATTTGCAGATTCACAGAGGGTCGGGATGCAAGGAACGTCAAAGGAAATACATGCATGATCCCTTCCCAGATCATTAGATTTCATTCTTTGTCATGACATTGTTGAACATGCTCCAGGAAGTCGAGTTGCATATCGCATGACAATGTTTTTTAGACAATTAGATACACTCATCAGACTCTTAGAGGCAGTTGCCAAATGTCACATGGATGATGAAGTTCATTTTTAAGGAACAAAACAACTTGTAGGCCCCATTTTTTTATACAAGATAAGGTTTAACATGCATTGAATTAGGACGAAAACTCAGGTCAATAGCACAAAAATTTATCTTTTTTGATGGGATAAAAGTTACAAGTTTGTGGCATCACTATCTTAAAGGTTGTTTGATAACCTATGAATGCATTCAGAGACGACCTCTGAATCAGTTAGCATTCAATGTGTTTCATGCAACCTCTAAATGAAAGGAAGCATCATAGGCTATGAAAGATTTAGGGTCAACTTGTAATTAGTTAAAGTATAAAATGAAGACCAACCCTTCTATGGTTTCATTTGGTCACTTTTGGTTTAAAATAGATTAAAGAAGAAAGGAGAAATTGGCATGTTCATGGTTGTTTGGATGAAAACATAAAGGAAGTTCATTTTTGACATATACTCTTAGCATCATGGGGTGTGATTTCCATGATATAGGATCATCTAGGGGTGGATCTCTATCTATTTTATAATATAAAATGAAGACCAGTCCTTCTATGTTTCCTATGAATTATGTATTATCGAAATACATTACAAGGGTGACAACAGTGTTCCCACTAACATTGACACACATATAGCTCATCTTTGTTCCTCAAAAATTCAAACTCCTTAAATTCTCTCGTTGAAACAAACTCCGTATTACAGATTTAGTCATATGATCGAATCATCTAAAACATCGCCACCTCTTACTTGTTGCTATTCTCTTCACAAAACAGCATTCTTCCATATGCAACTCTATCTCTATCTCTATATACTTATATAACAATTGATTGGAAAATAATGTGAAAGAGAGAGATCGCAGAAGAGAAGATAACGACTTATGGGACTGAGTGAGTGAGTATACAACTCTTGATGGTATAATGGATATCATTAAGCTGAAAAGTGGTGGGCCATGAGCCCTTATAGGGTGTCACGTCTGGATAATGGTTAGGGATAGATGCACAAGGGTTGCTAGTATTCTTACATTCAACTTATACATACCTCCATGTACATGGCATTATATATAACAAGCTTGTATCCATTTTTTCTTATGAAGATTTGGCAAAAAGAGGAGAATTAGTAAAATTAATTATAACCATGTTTAAACCAAATTTTGGGTGAAAGAATGGTGTAAAGAGCAAGCATTTGGTTTTTACCAACTCTTAGTGTGGACACAAAAGAGGAAGATTAGAATATTATGCCAATGAAAAATATCACTTCAAATTTAGCCCATAATATACTTTTACATAATCTAATTTTGCATGTTCATGTCATTGTTGTGCACCGATATATAGGAAGTGTGCATGAGGGTAATATAACCAAAGAACCATAACCAAAGTTGATGTACAAATTTTATGAATTTTATAGATTCTTAATGTATTAAGAGGCTACCAAACAACCATTTATACTTGTTCGTTGTGTTCATGTTATTGTCGTCTCATCGCCTACAGTGCATGGATGCCACTGATGTTTTTTTTAGACAAAATTGCAAGAATGGTCCCTGTGGTTAGGTCGAAATTGCTACTTTGGGCCAAAAAAGTTTGGACTAGCATTCATGGTCCAAAGGTTTTCATTTTCTTGCCACTTTGGTCCAATTTACTTTAAACTTTTTTGTAATGACGATTTTTCCCTTGGATTTTATTTTTTTTCAGATTTTTATTTATTTAAATACTTTTATAATTAAAAGAAAAATAAAAATATACATATATCTCTCCCTCCCTCCCTCCCTCCCCCCCCCCCCGCCCCTCTCTCTCTCTCTCTCTCTCCAATGTGTCTTCTTCTCTATTGTGTCTTCTTCTCCACCCAAAAAATGCTTTTCATCCTATTCATCTTCAAAACAATTTCTTTTTTTAAACCCAAACGCAAAATCTAGAGCTTGAAGCACCGATTTCGTAAAAGAATCCTAGTAATTACTTCTCAAACCCTCCTCAACGAACTTAAATCCCCAAATCAAAACCAGAAATTGAAGTGGAAACAAGGAATGGCCATCGATTTAATCACTGAAGATGGAACATTGATTTAATGGCGGTGGCGGAGCAAATCAAGCACTTGAGGTTGAAGGAGGTGAAGAACAGGCAGAGGAAATCACGTACCCATCATCTCCTTCATGGAGAACCCAAAATCTGGGTTCATTCTTGGATCTACACAACTGGCATCCCCAATTGACGACTTTTAACCATATGAATAATGGTTTTAACCCCATTACATACAACCACGATTTTGATGGGTTCGTTTCTTTTATTTACGTTGATGTAGGGAAGAGGGATCTGTCAAAGGTGTGACCAAGTTTTCCAGTTGGAGATGAAAATGAAGACTGAAAGAGGGGTTGTTGTCCAAACGCGATATTGATTCTACTCATCAACGTCATTGCCTTCTAGGGAACAATTAAAACAACATAGACATACCTCGTGTTCTTTAGATTTGGAATATTGAAGAAGAAAGGAGTCGTCAGAGTTTTCAAGTTGGTGATGTATCGGAACCATAAAGTTTCTGATAGAGAACGAGATAAGAGAGGGACATGAAGAAGGTGGAGGAGAAGAGAGTTAGAGTTTTGGGTGTCGAAAGATGTGTAGTGGTGGCTGAAAAGGGGGTGGCGGGGATGAGATGTGTCAATGAAGGTGAAGTTAGGGTTTCGACACTATGGTTATGACGGCCGACTCTGGTGATTTGGGTGGTGTTTGTCAAGTAAGGAAAAAAAGGACAATAAGTGGTTTTAAGAGAGAGAGAGAGAGAGAAAGAGAGAGAGGGGGGGGAGGGAGATATATATATATATATATATATATAATTTTTTATTTTTCTTTTAATTATAAAAGTATTTAAATAAATAAAAAACTGAAAAAAATTAAATCCAATGGCAAAATCATCATTACAAAAAAATTTAGTAAATTGGACCAAAGCGGCAAGAAAATAAAAACATTTGGACCATGAGTGCTAGTCTAAACTTGTTTGGTCCAAAGTAACAATAGTCTTTTTAGGTAAGTCAGGGACCAAGCGCGTAACAAAAACAAAAAATAGGGACCTTTCGAGTTAAAAAAATAAGTTAGGGACTAAACATGTAAATTACCGTAAACCATAGGGACTATTCGTGTAATTTACTCATAAACTTATTAATTTTATGTGCATATGACCATTGCAGGTTGATATATCTACACACAAATAGCATCCTTGTCATCTACTAAAAATTAAATAATGCGACATAAATGTGATCATATTTAAACAAAAATCGATGTAATTAAAGACTAGAAAATTATTATATTTGATTAATAATTTTCATCGAGTCTAATATAAAACTCCAAAAAAAAGATGCAAACTCAGAGCATGTTTGTTGGAAATACTCCAAGTATATATTCAACTACATAACACATAAGGTCTTTCAAGCTTTTGAATTTTTGAAAATTACAAGTCATGAAAATATAACCAAAAGGGCGTTTATTGTTTAATGAGATGCTACTGTTTTTACAGAGATTTTTCCTATAGAAAATTAGTCATTTCATAACTACAACCGGGAAGACTTCATTACATGTCAAACAACTCATCAGTTTCTTGTTTTTCAACTTAAATTAATAGAATAAACATAAATTTAAAGACACAACTTTGCTACTACAACTAATCGGTAAGAAAATGCAAAGAAATACAAGTTAAGTGGCCTCTTGATAACAAGATCTTAATGGAACTTGATGTCTGTCTAATCTCTCACTTGTGTTTGTTGGATTTGTAAATGATGAAATGAAGAAAGACGATTCATTCACTCACGAGGGCGTGCAAGCCATAACGAGCTAAGAGCTCGAAGCCGTGAGAAATAATCATTAATGGCTATAAGTGCTCGAGCCGATTGTCTTGTTGTTAAGATCCTATGCATTTGTTGCAAGGTTTGTTGCCTCAAATTGTCTGCCTGTTTAATATTATAATATAACGTTGATTTAGGATTTAAATTTTTTGTCACACATTCACACAATACTTATATGATTCTCATATGAACCTAATTACGTATATAACTGTTAAAAAATAATAATAATAATAAATATGACCTGTCGAATGAAGCCCTCGAGTGTTCCAAGTTTACCCATAGCCATAGCCATTTGACCCATGTAATTGGCTACATTGCCTGAGGAGCCGGAGGATGAGCCAAGGGAGCCGGCTAATGTCTCGGCTAAAGACTGTTGCAATGCATCCATTCCTTGTGATAACGCGTCTTCTGCTTGTTGTGATGTTTGTTGTAAGTTATTGATTGCTAATAACTGTTGCTCTGTTAATGGCTCCAATTGGGTTATAAGTAACTGCAAAGTGCAAACCAAACCATAATCAATTTTCAGACTTGACAAGAAAAGTGTTGTTGATTCTTGCATTTAGAGGGGTTATTAGGATGATGTTAGACTTACTTTGAGGAGTTCTGAAGAACGGAATCCACCTAACCAAAGAAAACATCTTTCTGCAGGGGTTTTCCACATGCCTGATAAAATATGGAAAACATCTGCCTTTGCAGCATCACCTTTTATTCTAAAAATGTCTTCATAATGTGTGATGACTCCATCAACAATCAGGCGAAGTTCTCCATCAGCAGCATGTGAGCTAACAGCTTCTCTCAGCTCACTGATTCGCCTATTTTGCTCATCTAGCCACCTTGAATACTCAACATGAAAAGATGACGCCCCTACATAGTACATTGTTTTCTTCTTTTTATCATCGATATAAACTAATATAATCATTAACTCGGAAAAAATAATGTTCAAAACGTATTCTTAATAGGGAAACCATCTTTTTTTTTCTATTAGATCGTTTTTTCTACAAATTAAATCACAAGAAACATCAATGAATAGCTTATTGGATTGAGTCATGTCCTCATTAAGTCCACTAAGTTATGAAAACAACACCTAAGTGTTAGAGTATGAAGAAGTTAACAAATTGATTACAATTTTCTTTTCAAGGGTTGTATATTATATAAATTTATTTATGTCAATTTTAAAGCCAAAACTACTCATAAGAAAGATATAATGCAACATGATCATACCATTTCCACTGGTTGATTGAGATTGTTCTCCTGAACTCGAAATGAAGATGCCCTTTCAGCAAAGGAGAAGTATTAAGCAACTTTTCAGGTTAAATGCAAAAATAACAACATACTTTCTTTCATTTGGTGTGCATTGGGACAAATACATGCTTCTGTGAAAAAGACATAAATGCCCTCCTAATCCTCGTCTTCTTCTGGATCTTGTTATGTGTAACAAAGCTTTCTAGAGCTGTTGTCCACGATGAGTATGAGGAGGGCATTCACGTCTTTTGCACAAACAAGAGATCAAGAGCAAATATTTGTCACAGTAGTACAATTTGTTTTGTTGTTTGTAGATAAGATTGATGAAACCAAACCTGCTGCCTAGCTCTCTGAAGCTCCTGTTCAAGTTGGCTCAACTTCATTCTGCTACTTTCAAGTTGTTGAACATAAGCCTAAAACAACAACCGAATATACTTAAATAACTTCATTACAACATCAAATAGTTGGTGAATGAAAGGAATGTCTGGAATTGGTCATGATGGGAAAAAGGGTATAAAATAATTCAACAATAAGTTTGGCACATAGTTCAATGATAATGTTTAATTATTGAAGAATATCAAGAAGATAGTGTTTCCTTTATTCTACTTCTTCTATTTATGTAAGTTATTCTATGTATGATTTTGTTTTTGGAAATAATTAAGCTTTTCAGTCTTTCTTTGAAATTATTGATCAAATTTCTAAAATTGCCACTTTTAGTATGGACAAAATTAAGAAAAGTTTTGGACCAGAAATGAAGTTACTATGTTCAATTAATAATCACCAACAGGCAAAAAGGTAAATCAGGATGGATGGAAGAGTTGACATAAAAGAAGATGTTGCATTTTTTGGGAGAACTTAAAAAGGAAAATGTTGCAATTTTATTGGATGAAGGGATTAATGATCTAATAAGGACTTTTACAAATAAGCATAAGTTGTTTTAAATAAACAAATTCCAAACACCCCCTAAGTCTTGTTGTCCCAATACTAAATTGTATACATTATGTTACAACACGAAATGATTTAAAGTACTGCAAATATTTCCACATTTATAGCAACTTAATTGCTTAAACTTCACAAATGTTGCATAAACTATTTGTATTACACCATTAGTTCTTTTTTTTTCTTTTCAAGATACACCACATTCATTCACTTTCTACTTAAAAGAGGTGTTTTAATTTTTTTTTTAAATGGGACCTTAGAAACAACCATATGGGCAAACTTTAAAGTAGATTTAGTCTTTAATCAATGGTCATGTATGAAAGAGTAACATTCAACATGCCCCATATAACCCTTTAGAGAAATGCAACAAACTACATGAATTCAAATCAAAGATTCAAGATAAATGAAGAAATGAGCAACAAAAAAAAGCTTACTTTCTTCCGCAAACGACTTTTTCTTGCAGCTTCACGATTTTGAGCAAGTCTACGAAGTGTCTGAAGATTCATTACAGTTCAACAACAAATTAGTATTTTTCTTTCAACATTTTCCTTTTTCCTTTTGTATCTATTAATCATAGCATTATAGCAATCACTTTAAAAAAAATGGTAAAATAGCACAAACATAAAAACCTTTTGGTCCCTTGACTTGTCACTGGCATCAGAAACCACAAGCCCATGTGAATGTGATTGACCACTATGGAACTGCATCATAATCACATACACAACATATTAGCAAAAAAAATCCATTTAATCATATATAAAGTTCATGTTTTGCACCCTAATTATAAAACCCTAAACCCAAAGTTACAGACTACCCCAATAACTTCTCACTTAACTTTATGCCACAGTGGAGTATGAACTGACATGAGAAAACAAACATCAACTTTTTAAGTAAAAAGGTTTAATGCAGATCATGATTCATTGATTCAAGTTTCCTATAACTTTTATATAGAAGAATAGAATGAAGAAAAGGGAAGTTTCAAGTGAAGTGGTTAAAGTATTACCCCCAAAGCCTTGTCATCAGTGTCCCCATCAGTGGAAGTATCAGTCCTTGGACTGAGTTCTGCCATCATGGATTCTTGATAAAGAGCGATGCTGAATCTTGCAGTGTTTTATGAGAAATGGAATAGATCACAGTTGATAGCTGCCAAATAATAACATAGCAATTAATTTAAACATACATCCGAATATCCTTTTGTTCGTATGTTAGGCTCTTCAATAGTTCATATGGGGCATTTGTGGTATAGGAAAATGATCAACCAAACTTGCAGAAATTGTGTTTCCGTATCATTTGCTTAATATGTCCCTAACTTCCAACAAGTCAATTGAATATGTTAAGCTACTCTATGTATGCTTTGGATAAGAAGCATCGATCAACAGTTTTTCTTCAAAATCAAATCACATCAATTTGAAACTTAAAACTAACATGTTGCGAATCTAAAGTCAAAGTGTATCTCTTTTCAATGGAAGCCAAAGAATTGCGCCCAACATGGGTTGACGGTTGAGAACAGTTTGCAAAGTTAAAGACGAACTTTTTTGTGTGGTGAATATATATGAGCTCTGATAAAGACAATTGAACAACTCCAAATCAGGAGCTTATGGCGTGCGAGTGTGATTGAAAGTGATTAAGGAATTGGAGGGCTTACAGTTTAGTTTAGTAGAAACCCAAATCCAAAAAGTATAGAAGTCTTGACTTGATTATTGAATAATCGAATCACAAGTGATGGGGTGTTGCTGATTCTTTCTTCTTCGTTAGTCACTGTGATGCGGAAGCCTTACGAAAGCAAAGAAATGGAGTTGAGAATAGAGATTGGGGAAGAGAAAGAGGGGGGTTTGATTGTGAAGGTCCAAGTGTCGCTACTTTTGACTTTTTGATCCCAATGTCTTTTCCTTCCCCAACCAAATTGTATAAAACAATAGCATTTTTTTTTCTCTAATCTTTACTTTAAGCAATTTAGGTTTCTTTAAAAATTAATAACCCTTTTTTTTATATTTTTTTTTCATTATAGTTGATGAATTAATAAAAAAAAAGTTATATGTAAAAAATAGTAATATATTTGTGTTTTCCTTATTCATTATAAAATGGTAGTTTTGTTTTCGTTATTGTATTTTGAAATTTATATTTATATTATAAAATATTTTTTTAACTATAGTTAAGTTGAGATGCCAACAATACCTTCATATTAAAAATATATATATACAATATTATAATTTGATAAAATCTTAAAATGCGATATAATAACTAATAAGATGTTAATTATTGTATAAACCTCAACACAAAAAGGAATGTCTAGGTCCACATTGTCGTGAATTACAATATCTCTTTCTTTGGTTGCTTAAAGTATAAAAATATTTATAGAAAATAAAATAATAGATCCATTATCTTTAATAAAACAATAGTTATTCAAATAAATTAATATTTTTTCTTTTGTTGCTTATAGCTCCATGAATTTTGAATATATATATATATATATATATATATATATATATATATATATATATATATATATATATATATATCCTTCCTAATAAATAAAAATTATTTTGTTACTTGTCATCTTCTAATACTCATGGCATATGGTTTTTTCTTATTATTTTCTTTTTATCATTTTTCTACATGTTATTTTATGGTTTTTTTTTTATTTTATTGAATTTCATACAAGATGTAAAACTCATGTATTACATGAGTTTATTTAAAAAAAATTAAATATGAAATTCTAAACATTTAAAAGTTTGAATTTATAAGAAAATTAAAAATATATACTGAATTATTAAAATTAATGTGTTTGTTTCTTTTTTAAATTTAAACAAATAATTTAGATAAATAAACAAAGAAAACTAATGAGGTTTTAATTTACAAATTTTAAAATTAAAATGAAAGTCAATTAATAAAATTGATATGCATTTATTATTACGTTTATTATAATTATTACATTTAAACATTATGTGGTTTTGATAAAATGAAAAAAAAAAAAAAAAAAAAAAAAAACAAAATGTCATGTAGAAAAAAAAAATTGAAAATAACCACAAAATGACATATGGTCAAATCAATGAGAGTATGACATGTGGCAAAATAATTTTTATGTATTATAGTAGATAGTATTTAATGTAATTAATAAATGTATATCAATTTCTGGACTTTTCTTCTGATTTCAAAATTAATAAATTAAAGCTTCATTAGTTTTCTTTATTTATTTATCTAAATTATTTGTTTAAATTTAAAAGAAAAAAATCTTAATTTTAATAATTCAATTTTTTTTCTTACAAATTCAAAGTTTTGATATGTTTAAATTTTTATATTTTTTTTAAATAAGCTCATGTAATACATGGGTATGACACCTAGTCATATCATATTATTATTATACTTATAAATGAGACATTTTCCCTATCATCTCATGCATTTGAAACCTACACACAAATTTCCAAGCACCTCATACATTTGAAACCCCCACATCTTTTCACCTTCAAAGTAATTAATCATACATCATGAAAGAGTTTATAACTTATATAATATGTTTAATAAGCAATTAATGGATAGTCTACTATAAAAATGTCATTCTCTTTGAGTAGACACACAAATACAAATCACATACAAAATTCACAAAGAAAACAAGTTTAAAGGTTTTGTGTTGGTTTGAGGGCTTTGGACCATTTTTCGGGCCATGTTATTATGTTAAAGTTTTTAATTTGTAAGTTTGTTATATACTAATTCTTTTTTTATATTTTTATTGGTTTAAGTATTCTTTTAAGACAATCAATGTATGTTGTGGTTGAAACTTTAATGTAAATCAGATTAGATTCATGTTATCGATCATATGTTATGGAAAGTGATATAGATAATATTTAATTAAATATTGTATATATGTTTGTGTTGTTTTAAAGTAATAATTAATAAAAAAAAAATCATGGATATGCAATATTATGCATATTATCCATGTAAGTCTCTTTAAAATGCAAATTGTCTATCTTATCACTTTATATTTTACTATATGTTTAACATTTTAATTATAATAATAAGTATCTTTTAAAAGTTTTCTTTCGTTTATTAATAATAATAAGTGGTTTTAAAACTAATGAACCATAATTATAAATAATAAAATTAAATTATAAAAATCATGGATATGTCATATTATCCATGCAAGTCTCTTTTGAAATGCAAATTGTCTATCTTATCAATTTATTATTTAGTGTAAGTTTCATATTTTAATAGTAATATTAAATGTTTTTTAAAAGTCTTCTTTAACTTATTATTAATAGTAGTTGGTTTAAGCTAAAGAACAATAATTTTAAATGATAATAACATCAATTTATAAATTACATAACGTTAACAACAGTATATTTTAAATGAACATCATTATTGAAATTAGATAATAATCGCATAAGTAAAAATATTATGTGAAAGTTAATGTCAATAACATACCATTTTAAACATATATTTTTTAACATTTTAACAATATATTTTTAACCTACATTGCGCAACGCATGGGAATTCGTCTAGTATAATTATAAATGATACTTTTTTTCTTGCACCATATACATATGAAACCTTCAAAACTTTTCATTTTCCACATAATTGATAACAACCTTTCAAAAGTTTTGTAATTTATATATACTTAATAGTATTTTATGAAACAAATTGATTAAAACATGTTCATTTTTTTAACTTATATATGTAATGGTATTTCATGACCATTGCACACTCAAGGTTTCCTCATAATATCTCTTTGCGAATGTGTATGCATAATTTCATTTCCTTGCAGAGAATATCAATAGATGTATTGCCGCTAAAATTTTTGGATTCTTTTGTTACAAGGTTTGTTATTGATTTAATACATGTAGTCTTTTTATTCTTATTATTAATCTTTTTCTCACTTTTGATGAAGTTTTTGTATTCCATTTGTGTCTTTTTATGAGTTGTTTCCCACATCTCCAGTAAAACCAAAATCTATAGTGGTAATTGTAGAGAATATCAATTGATGTATTGCCACTAAAATTTTTGGATTCTTTTGTTACAAGGTTTGTTATTATTTAATACATGTAGTCTTTTTATTCTTATTATTAATCTTTTTCTCACTTTTGATGAAGTTTTTGTATTCTATTTATGCGTTTTCATGAGTTATTTCTCGCATCTCCAGTGAAACCAAAATCTAGAGTGGTAATTAATAGGTATTATACAAAACATGTAACCATATGTGTGCATGCAACCCTATAAATTTTGATCTATGTTTTCTCTAATTGAACATACAACTTGAAGAACTAAAATAGACAACACTACCTACTAGCATATATTCGAAATACAGATAATAAGGGTTAAAGGAATCATACCTTGATTGTTATGTATTAATAACAATTTAAATATTTGTGTTGATGAAGCCTTGAAAGCAAGCGTCACAAATGTTACGCCTCAAGTGGTTCACTGTCACACCCCAAAACCGGAACGGCGGAAACGTTCTGGGGTGGACGACGTCATATCAAGTATCACAACACATGAATTATAGTAATCAAAGTACAACAAAACATTGCATTAATAGTAATAGTTTTACATGGTTCACATTACAGTACATCAAAGTAATTCAAGCAAATATAAAAAGTACAACATGGTACTAAGCTATCTTCATCAACAGCTTCGGGGATGTACCTGTCTAATGCTGACTTGAGAATACAAGTTATTTGAAAAGCGAGTATCAGCATTTTTACAAATGTTGGTGAGTTCATAAGTATTTAGTGACATTTTATTCAAATAACCTTATAATGTAGTAGTTTAAGAATTTACAGTGTATTAGAGTTCTTTCCAGAAAATCCTATATGTTCTTTAATAAAAGCAGCCTTCTACCAAGGCTGGACAGAGTTATGTGGTAAAAAGTAGTTTTCCCTTAATCGCTATCATTATCAAAATACTGAATTTGATTATTAAAGAAAGCAAGAGAAATCAGGGAAATAACATATGCCTCAGCAGTGAAGACTGCTGACTAAGGCAAAGGAATCATAGACTCCAGGAGAGCATCGAACGAACGACACGCCTGGTTCAGTCTAACAAGTGGAGATACAGACCCCAGAAGGTACCGAATGAAAGGTACAGCTGGTAAGGTCTAAACAGTGAATACAGACTACAGATAGTATCAAATGAATGATACATCTTGCAAGGTCAAAAATAGAGAATATAGACCGCAGACAGTATCAAATGAAAGATACAACTTGCAAGGTCATAAACAGAGAATATAGACCGCAAACAGTATCAAATGAAAGATACAACTTGCAAGGTCATAAACAGAGAATATAGACCGCAGACAGTATCAAATGAAAGATACAACTTGCAAGATCATAAACAGTGTGACTCTGAGAATGAGTTACCAGCATACAGTGTAAATTGCTGGTAAAATACCGTTACCTTAAGGCCATGGATTATAAGGTAACCCGGGATACTCGTAACCATACTAACCGACACTAGAGTACCAGACGCCCTACAAGCGTCTATATAATGTGACATTTGTCACCCCTTGGCTTGGTGGGCTGTGGACTGTAGCTAGCAGTCAAGGTGCGGGGGTGTCAATCCCGTATAGATCTATACACACAATGTCCGCTCTCCCTACAGGAGACTCTGGTTACCAACTAGACGACGGAGAAGGCCGTGTCTTGAAGATGCATCCCAAATAGTGGGTAGAGACTTCCAAATAGTGGGTAGTGGGTTTCTAATGTAAATGCTGAACTAGAGGTAGAGACTCATAACTGAACTGACTGAAGTAAACCCATATGTCTATGCTTGTGTACATAGTATATAACTAATGAATCAAACGACCTTCGGATGGACATCCGATCCCACCAGACAACATCTCAACGAAGAAAAGGAAATAGGGCGGACAAGCCTTCCTAAGTCCTTCAATCATTATTTATATGCATCTATACAAGCACAAACATACATCTAACTACGCTTGAGTGTGTATCAAGTGGAATCATACCGTGAAGTATAAGCGTACAGTGGAATATCCGAGTCGTGAAGTATAAGCGTACAGTGGAATATTCGAGTCGTGAAGTATAAGCGTACAGTGTGGGATAATCGAATCGTGAAGTATAAGTGTACCAAGTATAAGTGTATCACGAAGTGGAAACGACAACTGGTGAAGTAAAAGCGTCTATCATGTATAAGTGGCTACAAGTATAAGCGATATAGAGACAATAACCGGTATAAGCGTATCACGAAGGAAATGCGTATTCAAGTAGGAGTTTTAAATAAGTAAAAGCAAAGCAGCAGTAACTGACAAGTAAAAGTATACGTCGTGAAAGGGAACTTCGATGAAAACCTTGGAAAAACCTTTATACTCCGGGAAAATCACATTTGGTATTCTTTGGTAAAATACGTTTGAAAAACTTTATAAATCCTTGGAACCTTTATAAACCAGTTTAAAATGAATTTAGATAAAACAGTATAAGTAAGAGTTTTGAAAGAAATGAAAACCTTTTTGAATCCATCATAGTATCCTACTCGGTAAAACAGTGTATAGTGTGGTAAAATCTTGTGCATGCAGGTTATCAATCACATATGATTGACATGATAACTGGCATGTTTAACTTGTATCCCCCCCCCCTATAAAACGTATAAAAACATTTAAAAGGTTCACTCAGGGGTATGAACTCACCTGGCGTAAGTGGATCCGACGAAGGCGCTGGTTGGGTGCTCGGTGTCAAGTAAAGATTTGGACACATTTAGTGACCTATTTAACATATGATAACATATGTTTACATACAATTAGTACATATAATACTAATTAAACAAGTATACGCACCCTAAAGAGCGGAAAACACTTTGGTTAAGTGTTTGGGGTGTCCCGGGTAGCAACTAAGGGCTCAAATGGCTTAGGAATGGAGTTTACTCTCCAAGAGTAAACTCTAAACTTAGAGTTTACGGCCCTGGGAATACTCCCATGAGTTTACGGCCGTAAACTCATGGTGAGGGGTTCTAGGGTGTTTTAAGGGTTCAATCTTGTTTGTGGAATTCCTCTAGGTCCAAATCCAAAAGGTATGAATGAGTTTAGGGTGTTTAAGGGCACCATTAGGGAGTTTACGGTCCATGAACCACCCCTATGGGAGTTCACGGCCGTGAACTCTTATTCTTTGAGTTTATTGAAGTTTCAAGCCCCTAATACCCTCCTAGTAATTTATAATGAAGTGTGAGGCCATTTAGGGGAATTAAAACTAACATTTTGGCATGTTTGAGGGTGTTTACGGCCTTGACACATCCCCTTAAATCTTTGTGTTTGGATGATCTAAACCCGAAATGATAAGCCCCCAATTTATGTATTAAGTCCAAGGGTGTTTTAGGAGTGTGTTTGGGGCATTTTTACAAGGTTTAGAGGTGTTTACGGCCTAAGCATGTGCTTGGACTGTAAACTCTCTTTTATACCCTAAATTGATTGTTTTAAATGAGCAAACACTCCTAGGCTAATTCCTCTATTTATTTCCAAGCTTTTAGGGACAAGTTTGGGTCTTTTTGGCCTCAAATAAGGTGTTTACGGCCTAAGGAGGATCTTAGGCCGTGAACTCCTTTTCAACAGCTTAAATGGTCGAATTTTAAGCTATAATCACGAGTCATAATGTTTAGAACAAGCTAGGGTAAGTGGACTTACGATTTGGAAGCGTTTGGGTGCGGATTCGGGTCGAAAACGAGTCTAGAGAGAGAGGGTGGAAAAGGCTCAAATGGAGTTTACTCCCCCTTATATATGGGTGAGAGTTGGAGCTCAGTGAAATTCTACCCGATACTGCCATTATACGGGGCTTTTGGTCGCACCCGATTTGGTGGTCGTAATAATAAAAACTAACTTTTTCCAATTTAATGGAAATGTGTATTATGAGTTTTTATTTCTCTTATCACGACTTAACGACATGAAAATATAAATAAATAAAACATTTATTTACTTGACGACCTCTAATTAACGGAACTTTTACAAAATGGAATATTCCGTTAACGGTAACGGGGAAATGTAACGGAACAAACTTGGGTTGTCACATTCACACCCAACACTAACAATGGAGAATGATTGAGAATGAGGAAAGGGGCTTCAATTTTCGGCTAGCTCTTCAAGTGTCACACCCCAAAACCGAAACGGCGGAAACGTTCTGGGGTGGATGACGTCATGTCAAGTATCACAACACATGCATTATAGTAATCAAAGTACAACAAAACATTGCATTAATAGTAATAGTTTTACATGGTTACATTAATACATCAAAGTAATACAAGTAATAGAATAAATACAGCGTGGTACTAAGCCATCTTCATCAACAGCTCCGAGTTGTACCTGTCTAATGCTAACCTGAGAATACAAGTTATTTGAAAAGCGAGTATCAACATTTTTACAATGCTGGTGAGTTCATAAGTATTTAGTGTCATTTTGTCAAATAACTTTATGAAGTAGTAGTTTAAGTGTTTACTGTGTATTAGAGTTCTTTCCAAAAAATCCTATATTTTCTTTAAATAAAGCAGCCTTCTACCAAGACTGGTCAGTGTTATGTGGTAAAAAGTAGTTTTCCCTAAATTGCTATCATTATCAAAATATTGAATTTGATTATTGAGGAAAGCAAACGACATCAGGGAATAACATATGCCTCAGCAGTGAGGACTGCTGACTAAGGCAAGGAATCATAGACTCCAGGAGAGTATCGAACAAACGACACGCCTGGTTCAGTCTAACAAATAGAGACTCAGACCCCAGAAGGTACCAAATGAAAGGTACAGCTAGTAAGGTCTAAAACACTGAAAGACAGACCCTAGACAGTATCAAATGAAAGATACGTCTTGTAAGGTCAAAACAGTGAAAGACAGACCAAATGAAAGATACTTCTTGTAAGGTCAAAACAGAGATAACAGACCCCAGACAGTATCAAATGAAAGATACGTCTTGTAAGGTCAAAACAGTGTGACTCTGAAAATGAATTACAAGCATACAATGCAAATTGCCGGTGAAATACCGTTACCTTAAATCCAATGAATTATAAGGTAACCCGGGATACTCGTAACCATACTGACTAGAGTACCATACGCCCTACGAGCGTCTAAAATATGACATTTGTCACCCGTTGGCTTGGTAGGCCGGGACTGTAGCTAGCAGTCTGGGTGCGGGGTTGTCAATCCCGTATAGATCTATACACACAATGTCCGCTCTCCCTACAGGAGATTCTGGTTACCAACTAGACGACGGAGAAGGCCGTGTCCTGAAGATGCATCCCAAATAGTGGGTAGAGACTTCCAAATAGTGGGTAGTGTGTAAGTGTTGAACTAGAAGTAGAGACTTCCCAATAGTGGGTTTCTAATGTAAGTGTAGACTAGAGGTAGAGACTCTTAACTGAACTGACTAGAGAATTCCTATATGTCCATACTCATATACATAATATATAACTAATGAATCAAACGACCTTCGGACGGCCGTCCGATCCCACCAGACCACATCTCAACGAAGAAAAGGAAATAGGGCGAACGAGCCTTCCTAAGTCTTTCAATCATTACTTATATGTACCTTTTATAAGCACAGACGTACATCTAACTACGACTGAGTGTGTATCAAGTAGAAGTGATTCTTGTGAAGTAGGAGTATCTAACAAGTGAAGTAGGAGTGTCGAACAAGTATAAGCGTATCACGAAGTAGAGACGACAATAAGTGAAGTAAGAGCGTCTATCAGGTATAAGCGACTACAAGTATAAGTGAAAGCGTTACTAAGTAGGAGTATAAAATAAGTATAAGCGAAGCAGCAGTATCTAATAAGTAAAAGTATACGTCGTGAAAGGGAAACTTTGATGAAAAACCTTTATATTCGGAGAAAATCACAATTTGTATTCTTTTGTAGAATATGTTTGAAAACCTTTGAGAATCTTTCATAAACCAGTTTAGAATGAATTTAGGTAAAACAGTATAAGTAAGAGTTTTGAAACAATTGAAAACCATTATAGTGTCCTACTCGGTAAAACAGTGTACAGTGGTAAAATCTTGTGCATGCGGGTTATCAATCACATGTGATTGATATGATAACTGGCATGTTTAACTTGTATTCCCCCCCTATAAAACATGTAAAAACATATAAAAGGTTCATTCAGGGGTATGAACTCACCTGGTGTAAGTAGGTCCGACGAAGGTGCCGTTTGGGCGTTCGGTGTCACGCAAGGACTTGAACACACACAATGACCTATTTAACATATGATAACATATGTTCACATACAATTAGTATATTTAATACTAATTAAACAAGTATATGCACTCAAAGGAGCGGAAAACACTTTGGATAAGTGTTTAGGTGTCCCGGGTAGCGTCTAAAGGTGTGTGTGACTTATGAATGGAGTTTACTCTCCAAGATTAAGCCCTTAATATGATGTTTACGGCCCATGGACTACGCACCATGAGTTTACGGCCGTAAACTCGTGGTGAAGGGTTCTAGGGTGTTTAAGGCTTCAAGCTTGTTCATGGGATTTTTCTAAGCACTTTTCCAAAAAGGCATGAGTGGGTTTAAGGCTCCTAAGGGCTTCATTAGGGAGTTTACGGCCTAGGGACAACTCCTAAGGGAGTTTACGGCCGTAAACTCTCATTCTTTGAGTTTTGTGAAGATTCAAGAACTTAATGTCTTGCTAGTAATTTATAATGGAGTGTGAGGCCATTTGGGGGAATTAAAACTACCATTTTGGCACATTTAGGGGTGTTTACGGCCTTGGTACATACGTGGGCCGTAAACTCCTTTTTCCCCTTTATTTTGATGTGTTTAATTGATCCAAAGCCCAAATACTAAGTCCCTAAATTATGTATGAAGCCTAAGGGTGTTTTAGGAGTGTGCTTGGGACATTTTTGCAAGTTTGTGAGGTGTTTACGGCCTTGGCATAAGCCTGGGCCGTAAACTCTATTTTGCACCCTAAATCCTTATGTTTAAATGGTCTAAACTCAAGAGGGTAAGCCCTTAATTTATGAATTAAGTCCAAGGGTGGTTTGGGAGTGTTTTTGGGGCATTTTAACAAGATTTAGAGGTGTTTAAGGCCTAAGCATGTGCTTGGGCCGTAAACTCTCTTTTATGCCCAAATTTGATTGTTTTAAATGTGCAAACACTCCTAGGCTAATTCCTCTATTTATTTCCAAGCTTTTAGGGACTTTTGGGGGTCATTTTGGCCTTTATTTAGGGGTTTACGACCTAAGGAGGAGCTTAGGCCGTAAACTCCTCTTTCACAGCTTCTATGTTCGATTTCTAAGCTATAAACATGAATCAATATGTTTAGAATAGGCTAGGGTAAGCGGACTTACAATTTGGAAGCGTTTGGTTGCAGATTCGGGGCGAAAACGAGTCTAGAGAGAGAGTATAGAGAGAGAGGGTGGAAAAGCTCCAAATGGAGTTTACTCCCCTTTATATATGGGTGAGGGTTGGAGCTCAGTGGAATTCTAACCGATACTGCCGTTATACGGGGCTTTTGGTCGCACCCGATTTAGTGGTCGTAATAATAAAACTTAACATTTTCCAAATAAATGGAAATGTGTGTTATGTGTTTTTATTCCCATTTATCACGACTTAACGGCATATTAAATGTAAACAAATGAAATGTTTATTAAATTGACTACCTCTAATTAACGGAACTTTTATAAACTGGAATATTCCGTTAACAGTAACGGGGAAATGTAACGGAATAACTTGGGTTGTCACATCATCCCCCCATTAGAGGGAAATTATTTCTAATTAGTATATTAATTTCATAATATACTAATAAATCATTTATTTCAGTTTATTAATCAAATAATAAATCAACCGCTTTCTCCAAAATCATCTTGTCTAGTTGCTAGTCTTGAGAGCAACCCAAATGTTACTATCAAATTAAGTATATGTAGCACCTGGTTCCTGGTACGTATAATCTATCTAAGTGATTTACATTTTTAGCCTTGGACTCGGCGAGTTGTAGGCCCGACTCGCCGAGTAGAGTCGGGACATTGATCACGTTTAAGTTGGCGACTCGGCGAGTCCACAGTCTGGACTCAGCGAGTCCCCGCTGTCTGGATGAAACCCTAATTTCAAGGTTTTGCACCCTATTTAAACCAACCTTATGTGCCCCAAGCCCGACTCCTTCACCCTCAGAGCTCCGTATATCGTCCTAAACCCTTTTTATTGTGAGATTAAAGTGTCTTGGTGTAATTTCTTGAAGATTTTGAGAGAAGAAGAAGAGTACATCAAGAGGAGAAGAAGGAGGCTGAATATCTTGGTGATATTTCAGTGATTCATTGAGGTATAACTCAGTTCCACTTGTTTTTTATCCTTAAAGTCCCTTAGAAGGAGAATTCATCGAGTCAATGCCTAACTCGACGAGTAAAGACGGGATTAAGGAAAATCGAATGGATAGGGACTCGACGAGTTGGTAAGCCAACACGGTGAGTCGGGTCAACTGGAAGTTGAATTTGACTTGGACTTTGACCTGGTCAAGGGTAAAATGGTCATTTTACCCTAAGTACAACTAGTAGTGTTTAACTGAACATTTTGTGGGAATTATAGCCGGAGGACTTCCGGAACAGCAGCAACAGCAGTAGAAAGTCAGTTCCCGCTCAAATCAGCAGCTACTTTGAGGTGAGTTACCTTCCAGTATCGGTGAGTCTACGGCCACAATGCCGGCCCACCAATAGGAGTTGTATGTTAGATGATTGTCTTTGTGATATCATCTAGGTTTGCTACTACCTAATATGTTATGTGCTGGCATGATATGTTATATATATGATAGTAGTAGAGTTTGGTCGTTAGGACCGAAGGGTAGTCAGATACCCCAGATATGTTGACAGTATGTGAGGTTATGTCTATATGCTAGCATGATCTGTTATATGAGCCAGAGGTAGTAGGAGGTAGAGTTCGGTTGTTAGGACCGAATGGTAGTTCAGACACCCCAAAGATGTATGATAATATGTTATGTTATAATATATGTGATAGTAGCAGTAGGGGTGAAATAGTCCCCGAGGATCGGTTGTCAAGACCGATGGGTAGTCAGCACCCCAGAATGGCTTGACACAGGTAGGACGGCACCCCAGAATGGCCGCATGGGTAGTCGGCACCCTAGAATAGCCTGACAGTATTTATGTTATGTGATTGTATGGTATGTGGTACGATGGGGGAACTCACTAAGCTTCGTGCTTACAGTTTACAGTTTTGGTTTCAGGTACCTCTTTGTCGAAAGGGAAGGAGCTGGCGCGGTAGCGACACATCATACACACACACTGTTTTCCGCATTTATGGGATTGTTCTGGGATTTATACTCTGAAATTTGATTTGATTACATGTTTTGGATTTTAGAAATAGCACATGTTTATGAAATGGTTTGATCAAACAATGTTTATTTACAAATGATTTTACTAAATATTAATTGAAAAATGAAATTTTTGGACATGAAAAATGGGTCGTTACAAGTTGGTATCAGAGCCCTGGTTTGAGGGATTCGGACACACCCTCGGGGGTGTCTGAACTCAAATCGAGGGATTATAAAGGTTTTGAAAAAAAAAACCTTTTCTCAAAGTTAAGTAAAGAGTTTTGAGAAGGCACGAAGTGTGTGATGTACGCGACCGGCCGAGCTCAAGTAAGTATTCCCCAAAGTACCCATACAAGTTTATGTTATGTTTATCAGTTTCAGTAGAACAGCATGCTAGAATAAGACTAAGGATCTAGGAGTGATGCCTTATGTGCCTGCTTTATGTGCTTCAGTGTATGAAAATTGCATGCTAGAATTGAGTAGACAGCAGTAGGATAGCATGTTTAGGTTATGCCTGATAGTATGAGTTTAGCAATGTATGCTAGTTCAGTTTCTCTCTATGAGAACGAATTTGCTTGAGATTGTTTCCTTTTGTCTGAATGCTGCTTGCTTTGTGCTTCGTGGGGCTCTGAGTGATGAGAGTTATCCATTAGGTGAATACGTCACGTCACATGTGGTCAGGGTTGAATAATCTTAGAGTGCTGGATTTGGCCCTATTGCGCAGCTCTTGTCTGAGTCTAACCGTTGTAGGGACGAGTCTGTTACTCGAAGGATTATCTGAGCCTCATCACATGTGATGGTATTCAGGTAATGGCTAATTGGCATTACAAGGAGGCCTTCAGCAGCTGAGGACCAGGTAGGGTGGAGTCAGAGATTTCCCTAGGGCAAGCTTATGATGAGTATAGTAGTGATTAGTAGTAGTGAAAGGGATCTGGTGGAGTCGAGTCAGTCCTTGAAGAAGGTACAGATAGATGTGGAAGGTAGTATGGGCCCGTACTACTGAAAGCAGAGGATCCGTACCTGAACCGAGGAAGGCCAATATAAGACCATGGAACTTGTAGTAGATGTGATCCCTCAAGAAGTATCAGTATCGCTAACGGTTGTTATTTATGTATTTCAGAATGGTGGTACTACGCTCGAGGCCAGCAGTTGGCAGTTCAGGAGAGGGATTGGGTTCGGGATCAGGTTCCGAGCCAGTGGATGAGGGGCTACGCGGGTTCATCATGTCAGAGATCACTAGGGGCATCCTTGAGCCGACTCCCATTATCTTCGGGTCGATCAAGGAGGGGATAGTTGAGTTGATGGAGGATCGCCTCAGGGCATTCAGGAGCGACATGGCATCTGGCCATTCAGGATCTCGCACACTATCCTTTAAGAACTTCAGGGGCAGTGGTGCGCCGGATTTTCACGGGGCGAAGGACCCTATAGCTGCCAGGCGATGGATTGCAGACATTGAGTCTGCACAGTTGACTAGCTTCTGCCCTGATGGTTCGAAGGTGAGGTTTGCGGCAGGGTGTTTACGAGATCGAGCTAGGGATTGGTGGGAGTCCGTTAGTGACTCGTTGGGAGCCTCGGCTGTCGAGGCTATGACCTGGTCGGACTTCGTGACCAGGTTCAGGGCAGAGTTTGTGCCGGCTGTCGAGCTTTAGCAGCTGGCCATGGAGTTCTTAGATATGAGGCAGACAACGGAGACTGTGGCGGAGATCACCGCCAAGTTCCGGGAAAGGGCACTGTTGGTGCCCCAGTATGTGGGTGATGAGGACATGAGGAGAACCTGCTACCATGACATGCTCCGAGCTGATATTTGCGAGCATGTCAGTTTTTCAGCCTACCCCACCTTGGACTCTATGATTTCTAGGGCGAGGGAGAGAGAGATAGATCTGGAGCACATATGGAAGAGGAAGTCAGAGGAGGGAAGCACAGGAGGGGCTTCAGGGAAGAAGCCCAAGGGATCAGATGGTAGACCAAAAGGCTAGTCAGGACCGAGCCGCTGCAGGAAATGCGGCAGGCCTCATGAGGGGGCATGTAGACTAGGATCGTCGGGCTGCTATAAGTGCGGCAAGACTGGGCATTTCAGTAGGGATTGTACCGCCCCTGCACCTGTGATACAGACGTCTGAGCTGCTGTGTTTCTACTGCAACCAGAGGGGCCACAAGAAGGCCAATTGCCCCCAGTTGACAGCAACAACGCTAGTGAAAGCGCCAGCTCCAGCGACCCTGCAGATCACTGATGGCCGGCAGGGCAAGGCAGAGGCTCCAGTGGTGAGGAGCCGGGCATTTCAGATGACTACCGAGGAGGCACGCGCCGCACCCGATGTGGTGACGGGTATGATTCTTTCCCTCTATCTTATTTATATGATGTTATGTTATTGATATGTGCTCTGTGTATATGCGTTAGGATCGTTCCATGTGAACGGTATCCCTGTTCAGGTGTTGTTTGACCCGGGTGCCTCCTGATCGTTTGTTTCTCTTGCGCTTAGGAAAAAGTTTACTAAGTCTTCAGGCATGTTGGATTTCCCTTTAGAGGTAGAGATTGTCGATGATCGATCGGTGCGGGCATAACCAGTGTTTAGAGATTGTGTTCTGAGGTTGTTTGAGGAGTGCTACCTGGTGGATTTGGTTCCCATTCCGTTGCGTGGGAACAAGGTGATTATAGGCATGGATTGGTTAAGCCCTAATGAGGCGGTGATAGATTGCGCACAACAGCTAGTGCGGATCAGGACCCCAGGTGGGGGAGAGTTGGTGATCCACGGCGAGAGGCCACAGTGCGGACCCACAGTATGTTCAGCAGCAAGAGCTAGGCGCTACCTTCAGCAGGGTTGCACGGGATATGTCGTGTATGTTATGGATACCCGAGAGGCGGGTAAGGCGACAGTGAGCGAGGTTCCAGTGGTGCGAGACTACGCTGATGTATTCCCGGAGGAGCTTCCTGGGATACCTCCAGAGCGACAGGTAGAGTTCAGGATCGACCTAGTTCCTGGTGCAGCTCCGATAGCCAAGGCACCGTATCAGTTGGCTCCTCCTGAGATGCAGGAGTTGTCTACACAGCTACAGGAGCTGTTAGACACGGGATTCATTAGACCGAGCAGTTCACCCTGGGGAGCCCCGATCCTGTTTATGAAAAAGAAGGACGGGTCGCATCAGATGTGTATAGATTACCGGGAGCTGAACAAGGTAACGGTGAAGAACCGTTACCCACTCCCGAGGATTGACGACCTCTTTGATCAGTTGCAGGGAGCATCTTGGTTCTCCAAGATTGATTTGCGTTCAGGTTATCATCAGATGAGGGTCAGAGAGGAGGATGTGCAGAAGACCGCGTTTCGGACGCGTTATAGCCATTATGAGTTCGTGGTGATGTCGTTTGGGCTCACCAATTCTCTTGCCACGTTCATGGACCTCATGAACCGCGTGTGGAGACCGATGCTAGATTGTTCTGTGATAGTTTTCATTGATGACATCTTGGTCTATTCCAAGACGCAGGAGGAGCACGAGGAGCATCTGAGAGAGGTTTTGGAGACCCTAAGGAGGGAGAGCTTGTACGCTAAGTTCTCCAAGTGCGAGTTCTGGTTGCGTGAGGTGCAATTCCTTGGGCACCATGTCAACCAGAATGGTATACTGGTCGACCCGGCCAAGATAGAGGCCGTGATGAGATGGGAGGTTCCGAAGTCTCCATCCGAGATTCGGAGTTTCCTAGGATTAGCGGGCTACTATCGTAGATTCATTCAGAATTTCTCCAAGATAGTCGTACCCCTGACACGGTTGACTAAGAAAGCAGTGGTCTTTCGATGGGGGCCTGAGCAGCAGCCAACGTTCGAGATTCTGAGACAGAGATTGTGCGAGGCGCCAATCTTAGCCCTGCCCGAGGGCGTAGAGGATTTTGTGGTATACTGTGACGCATGCATTTCGGGGTTGGGCGCGGTACTGATGTAGAGAGGGCATGTCATTGCCTACGCTTCGAGGCAGCTGAAGCATCACGAAGCGAACTACCCGATACATGATTTAGAGTTGGGGGCGATGGTCTTCACCCTCAAGATTTGGCGACATTACCTCTACGGGGATCGGTGTACCATTTACACGGACCACAAGAGTTTGAGGTACCTCATGGATCAGCCAAATCTGAACATGAGACAGCGTCGGTGGTTGGACGTGGTGAAGGATTATGATTGCGGGATCCTTTATCACCCGGGGAAGGCCAATGTGGTGGCCGATGCGCTTAGCCGTAAGGCGACGCCGATCAGGGATGTGTGTATGAGGATGACGGTGGTGACTCCACTGTTAGAGCAGATTCGGGAAGCTCAGCAGGAGGCTATGAAGGAGGAGCATCGGAAGAGCGAGCGGATAGTGGGTCAAGTCATATCCTTCAATTATGATAGCCGAGGATTATTGACACTACACCGTAGGGTGTGGGTGTCGTATCACGGAGGCGTACGCCAGATCTTGATGGAGGAGGCGCACAAATCTCGATTCTCCATTCATCCAGGGGCGACGAAGATGTATAGGGATCTTCGTCTAGACTATTGATGGTCCTGCATGAAGCGGGATGTGGCTTGGTACGTCGAGCGGTGCTTGACCTGCAGGAAGGTCAAGGCCGAGCATCAGAGACTGCACGGCAAGATGCAGCTGTTGGATATCCCGTTGTGGAAATGGGAAGATATTATGATGGATTTTATCACAAAGCATCCCAGGACTGCACGAGTAGTAGATTCGATATGGGTCATCGTGGATCGATTGACCAAGAGCGCCCATTTCATTCCGATCTAGGAGAGTATCTCGGCCGAAAAGTTGGCCGATATCTATATTAGGGAGATAGTGGCGCGACATGGGGTGCCGGTGTCAGTGATATCAGACATAGATGTGTGTTTCACTTTCAGGTTTTGGAAGAAGTTTCATGATGAGTTGGGCACTCGTCTACATTTTAGCACCGCCTTTCACCCGCAGATGGATGGCCAGAGTGAGCGGACCATCCAGACTCTGGAGGATATGTTACGGGCATGCATGCTAGACTTCGGTGGTAGTTGGGATACCTATCTTCCCTTGGCTGAGTTTTCGTACAACAACAGCTACCACGCGAGTGTTGACCGCCCTCCATTCGAGATGTTGTACGGACGGAGGTGCAGGACCCCGATATGTTGGGGTGAAGTTGGCCAGGGGGTCATGGGGAGCACAGAGGTGGTGCTCAAGATGACCGAGAGGATTCAGCAGGTTCGGAGCAGGCTTCAGACTGCGTAGAGTCGGCAGAAAAGTTACGCCGACAAGCGCCGATCAGACCTGGAGTTCCAGGTCGGGGATATGGTTCTCCTGAAAGTGTCACCTTGGAAGGGCGTCATTCGATTTAGGAAGCGGGGCAAGTTGGGCCCGAGATACACTGGACCGTTCAGGGTTGTAGCCCGGGTGGGCAAGGTGGCATATAGGTTGGATCTGCCAGCCGAACTCAATCAGATCCACAACACCTTCCATGTCTCCCAGTTGCGGAAGTGCCTAGTGGATGACTCAGCGGTAGTGCCGTTAGAGGATATTCAGGTTGATGACAGCCTAAATTACATTGAGCGCCCAGTCGCAATCCTCGACCGCAAGTCGAAGGATCTGAGGAACAAGAGGGTGGAATTAGTGAAGGTGCAATGGCAGCACCGGAAGGGTTCGGAGTGGACTTGGGAGCCGGTGGAAGAAATGATGGAACATTACCCGGAGTTGTTTCAGGATCAAGCAGCAGACTTCGAGGACGAAGTCTAAAATAAGTGGGGGAGATTTGTAGCACCTGGTTCTTGGTACGTATAATCTATCTAAGTGATTTACATTTTTAGCCTTGGACTCGGCGAGTTGTAGGCCCGACTCGCCGAGTAGAGTCGGGACATTGATCACGTTTAAGTTGGCGACTCGGCGAGTCCACATTCAAGACTCGGCGAGTCCCCGCTGTCTGGATGAAACCCTAATTTCAAGGTTTTGCACCCTATTTAAACCAACCTTATGCACCCAAAGCCCAACTCCTTCACCCTCAGAGCTCCCTATATCGTCCTAACCCCTTTTTTATTGTGAGATTGAAGTGTCTTGGTGTAATTTCTTGAAGATTTTGAGAGAAGAAGAAGAGTAGATCAAGAGGAGAAGAAGGAGGCCAAATATCTTGGTGATATTTCAGTGATTCATTGAGGTATAACTCAGTTCCTCCTGTTTTTATGCTTAAAGTCCCTTAGAGCACCATTAAAGTCCTTTTTGAACCATTTCCAAGCTTGATTATGGATTAGGGTTTGTAATGAGTTGAGTAACCTCTGGATCTAGGCATGTTTGAGCTCCAGAAGCTCGGATTCAGGGCCTTTTATGGAAGCATATTGCTTGAATGTTCTAGATCTACCATTTTAGCCCTTATTTGGCCTTAAACCCCATTCTATGCATGTACACACGTAACGTTGGAAACTTTACGTGTAAATCCTACCCTAAGAACCCAGATCTATGTATGGCATGAGCTGGATTCAAGCCAAATCGAGTGTATAGTAATTGCATGTGAACGACTCGGCGAGTCGTTCATCGGACTCTGCGAGTTGAGTCGCGAGCCCCCGAGTTTTCCCTTTTTTAGTGTTTGCTGAGTGGAGTTGTGAGTTATGGGTGGACTCAGTGAGCCGGAAGCCAAACTCATCCATGGAGGGACTCGGCGAGTCCAAGGCAATCTTCTTACCTCAAGAACAGACTCGGCGAGTTGTTCATACAACTCGGCGAGTCGCAGCATAGAGTGTTCATCGGACAAAGAGGAACTCGAAGAGTTAAGATAAAGGACTTTGGACATCAGTTTAGAAGGAGAATTCGCCCAGTCACTGCCTAACTCGACGAGTAGAGACGGGATTAAGGACAATCAAATGGATAAGGACTCGACGAGTTGGTAAGCCAACTCGGCGAGTCGGGTCAACTAGAAGTTGACTTTGACTTGGACTTTGACCTGGTCAAGGGTAAAATGGTCATTTTACCCTAAGTACAACTAGTAGTGTTTGACTAAACGTTTTGTGGGAATTATAGCCGGAGGACTTCCGGAACAGCAGCAGCAGCAGTAGACAGTCAGTTCCCGCTCAAATCAGCAACTACTTTGAGGTGAGTTACCTTCCAGTATCGTTGGGTCTACGGCCACAATGCCGCCCCACCAATAGGAGTTGTATGTTAGATGATTGTCTTTGTGATATCATCTAGGTTTGCTACTACCTAATATGTTATGTGCTGGCATGATATGTTATATATATGATAGTAGTAGAGTTTGGTCGTTAGGACCGAAGGGTAGTCAGATACCCCAGATATGTTGACAGTATGTGAGGTTATGTCTATATGCTAGCATGATCTGTTATATGAGCCAGAGGTAGTAGGAGGTAGAGTTCGGTTGTTAGGACCGAATGGTAGTTCCGACACCCCAAAGATGTCTGATAATATGTTATGTTATGATATATGTGATAGTAGCAGTAGGGGTGAAATAGTCCCCGAGGATCGGTTGTCAGGACCGATGGGTAGTCAGCACCCCAGAATGGCTTGACACGGGTAGGACGGCACCCCATAACGGCCGCATGGGTAGTCGGCACCCCAGAATGGCCGTATCGTGTATTCAGGCACCCCAGAATAGCCTGACAGTATTTATGTTATGTGATTGTATGGTATGTGGTACGATGGGGGAACTCACTAAGCTTCGTGCTTACAGTTTACAGTTTTGGTTTCAGGTACCTCTTTTTCGAAAGGGAAGGAGCCGGCGCGGTAGCGGCACATCATATGCACACACACTGTTTTCCGCATTTATGGGATTGTTCTGGGATTTATACTCTGACATTTGATTTGATTACATGTTTTGGCTTTTAGACATGGCATATGTTTATGAAATGGTTTGATCAAACAATGTTTATTTACAAATGATTTTACTAAATATTAATTGAAAAATGAAATTTTTGGACGTGAAAAATGGGTCGTTACAGTATATATTAATTATAGTTATGGGCTTAGACATCTAATAGAACAGTAATACATCTCAACCATATATTCATCTATCTACATATATATATATATATATATATATATATATATATATATATATATATATATATATATATATATATATATTTTTACTTTCAGTTAACAATTAGGAGTCTAATTATTAGCTCTTCCAATTGAGTAGAATAACAAGATTGCTCATTCTTAGAGCATTTTTTATTAAGCTTGTATGCTTAATTTTTTTTTTCACCTGAATAAATATGTCATAGGTTAAAAATGTGATGATTGTCTATATAATTACTTTTAATCAAAAAAACCTTATAGTATTATATTAATTAATTCATTAAAACACGTCAGTTGGGTGGTTTTATATTTTTACTCAAATAAGTATTTATATACGTTTCACTATATATAATATATCTCTATATTAATATATGATATATGATATATTCAAAGGACTCTACGTATGCGAGCACAAATCTTGACCAAGTTAATGGCTGCCAAAATATAATAACCAAGATGATATTAAATAATTGATGAGATTACGTGAGTAAGAGAAGAGAATGCGTCAATTTGGATTTAGTGTGTTATTCGAGTAACGAAACCGAATTTGTTCAAAGCGGACCTGAATAACCAAAAAGTGGATTAACGGAAGTAATACGGTTCTTTTAAGTGACAAACATCAAACCGATAACCTGAAATCTGACTTACCCGCATGCCGATCATGCCTAGATGACATTAAATATATTCGGTAGTGTGATATTCTTTATGTAAAATGATTTCATTACTCACATTTGTTTCTATGTAAACATGTAATTAAATATCTTTTCAAAGTTAAATGATTTTATATATAGATTGTAAATTTTTATTTATGTAGGTGAATGGAAGAAAATATTTATTGATGTATTTTATGAGAAAAAAATGATAGATCAAACTATTGTTGTTAGAGAACAAAAGCGTATTTGGATATATCATTAAAACAATACAATTCTAAAAGATAGTTATACTAATTGATTAATTATTATAACAGTAAATAATACAATGAATTAAAAGTTAATGAAATTTTATACTATCCAAAAATAATAACTCTTGAGATGAGTTAGTTTAAATATGTATCTATCTTATTCTATATTTAAATTAATTACAATGTAAAAAATATTATTTTAAAAAGTCAATGATACCGACATAACTATTTTTTAATAACATATATTAATTATTTTATAATATGTATCTATCTTGGTTGAAGATGTTTACATGAGTCAGCCCGAGGGTTTTGTTGATGCAAAGTTTCCCAATAAAGTGTGTAAGCTTGAGAAATCCATCTATGGATTGAAACAAACATCTCGCAGCTGGAATCTTTGCTTCCATGAAAAGTCAAAGAATTTTTTTTTCTAGGAGTGAGGATGAGTCTTGTGTATATGTCAAAGCTAGTGGGAGTATAATAACTTTTCTAGTGTTGTATGTTAATGACATATTACTCATGGGAAATGACATTTCAACCTTGCAAGAAATGAAATCTTGGCTTGGAAAGTGTTTCGCTATGAAGGATCTAGGAGAGGTTGCCTATATTCTCACGATTAGAATTTTAAGCGATAGAAAGAATAGGCTAATTATACTTAGTCAAAGTACATACTTGGACAAGGTACTAAAACGGTTTATTATAGAAAATTCCAAATAATAAGAGCCATCTATTCAAAGCAATGCCAAACTGAGTAAGACTCAAAGTCCAAGTACAGATGAAGAGTTAGTTGATATGAGGCAAGTCCCTTATGCTTTGGCTGTAGGATTAATCATGTACGCTATGACATGTACTCGCCCTGATGTGTCATTTGCTTTAAGCATGGTCAGTCACTATCAGGGAAATCTTGGCTGAGCTCATTGGACAACAGTTAAGAACATTCTCAAGTGTTTGTGAAGGATAAATGACATGGTTTAAGTCCTAGGTGGCAATGATACGTTGAGAGTGACTGGGTATAGTGATGCCAACTTTCAAACAGATCGTGACAACTGTCGTTCTCAATCTGGATGAGAATTTACATTAAATGGAAGAGCAGTTGCTTGGAAAAGTTCCAAGCAAGACACGTTGGTTGATTCTACCTGTGAATCAGAGTATATAGCGGCAAGTGAAGCATCAAAGGAAGCAACATGATTTAAGAACTTCATTGGATATCTTGGAGTAAGTAGTGAATTAAGATCATCATGAATTGGATTTATTATATGATTAATAAATAGAAATAAATGAATTTATTAATATGTCATGAAAAGAATATAAACAGTAATATTTAATTAATAATTAATCAGAAATTAGTTAGATTAATTTTAGGATTAATTGTATTAATTAAAAGTGCAAGGGTTAAAGTGCAATTGTTCAATAGTTGAACAATAAAAAGTCCAGAACCTTCCTTGGAAGTAGGTGGACGAACTTAGGGTATTCCAGGGCATTTGGAATATTCATTGTTGATAAATAGGAAGCTGGATAATTATCAATTTGAATTAATATCATTTTATTCAAATTAAGTTATCTATGGTTTATAGGTTGCACTATAAAAGGACTCTTCAAGCTACAATTTTGGTCACTTGATCCTCAAGAGCCCTAGGCTGAAATTTTGACATTTCCTTTCTTCTCTCAAAAGCTTGTTGTTGCTAGTGTTGGGTGTAAACCATCAGAGGCAAGATATTTGTGTTGCTAGCTTCCAAGTTATTAAAGAAAGGATTCTTGCTTGTTTGCTTAGAACAATCAAAATGTATGTTGTTCCTTCCACAATTTTCAAAGTAACCTAGGTTTAGATTGTTCTTGTTGTTCAATAGAATGTTATATTAATAGTGTCATGACTTAGATCTTTAGGATACATATACCCTTAAGTGTTAAGTATTTATCCACATTAATACATGTAAAACCCATCAACGATGTACCCCGTCGATCTTGTACCCCGACTATCCTAGGGTTTCTGGTGACATAGATCTGATAAAGGGGGCGGCCGACGAATGACGAACTGAGACGGATTTGCTAGAAATAGAGAAATCTTTTTCAAATATGAGAAATCGTTTTTCCGGCAAACAAGAAACCCTCTAAAGGACGACGTAGATCTGCAGTGTCACAAATGGTGGTGGTCTGAATGTCGCTTTATCTCCTTCCTTTCCGGCGAATCGTCAAGCTATGGATCTAAACTCCAGAGAAGACTACTACCGGTAAAGACGTCTGAACGTCACCTAGGGTGGTTTCTGGCGATGGTGGTGACAACGACAGTGGTTTCCGGTGATAGTAGCGGTTTCCAACGAATCAGGAGAAAGAGAGAGAGGGGGAGAGAGAGAGAGAGAGAGAGAGACTTGATGGATGTTGTTTGAGGTGGTGTTAATTTTTTTCTTTTTGTCTTTTTTTAACTGTTGTATTTAAATAAATATGAAAAATAAAATAAGAAGGGTAAATTCGTCAATTTAAGTATTTTCAAAGTAAATTGAACCAAACTTATAACAAAAAACTTATTGTGGACCAATGATACAACTCCAAAACTGACCAAAGTCCTAATTTTTTACATAACAAAAGGAACATTTTACGTTTTTATCAAAGAAAAACAATCGGATTGTCTGATACGTTCTTGTGAACACTTTGTTATTTTAATGAAAAAAAATAAAAGAAAACCCATCAAATTTTATTCGTTTATGTTTCATGTGAACACTTTGTTATATTAATGATTTTAGCTTAATTTTTTTTGGTATTCATAGTTAAAAAAAACGTTGGGCATATTTATCTAACGATTTTAAAAAATCAAATATATTATAAAACTTATCAAAATATTTTACTAACTTAATTATCTTTTTTTTTCATAAAATGAACAATTAATTTGTGATAACTATTGAAAAGAAGGCGACATTGGTTGTATGATTAAATTTCAACGTTGTTATATTAGAATTATTGAAAATGTCTTTTAAATTTAAAAAAAAAAATTGGTTTATTTAGGTTTCGGTTTATATTAACAATCAGTGCATTTGGAATATTCATTGTTGATAAATAAGAAGCTGGATAATTACCAATTTTTTAGTTATCTAGGGTTTACAGATTGCACTATAAAAGGACTCTTCAGGCTACAATTTTTGGCCACATGATCCTCAAGAGCCCTAGGACAAAATTTTGACATTCCCTCTCTTCTCTCAAAAGCTTCTTGTTGCTAGTGTTGGGTGTGAACTATCAGAGGCAAGACATTTGTGTTGCTAGCTTCCAAGTTATTAAAGAAATGATTCTTGATTGTTTACTACAACAATCAAAATATATGTTGTTCCTTCTACAATTTTTAAAATTACCTAGGGTTAAAGTGTTCTTGTTGTTCAATAGAATGTTATATCAATAGTGTTATGACTTAGATCTTTAGGTTACATGTACCCATATAAGGTTGTAAACTGTTGGTATTGATATGATATAGTGTACGGCCGGAGACGTGGTGGTGGCAAGAGTTGCCGGAATAGCCGCACATTGATAGTTTCAGTCGGTGGTTTAGGATTCAAGACGTAATCTTCCAGATCAAAAGTTTCTAGCTTCGATATAATCGTTGTAAGCCAGAGAGATAGTTGTTGCGATCCAGTTTGATGTTGATAGCTGGAATTTGGAAATTTAGGGTAAAGGAATTGGTTGTGGTAGCGAGATGAAGAAGATTGGAGGTTTTCGAAGCCATGGAAGCGGGTAATTGAGAAGAAAATATCGAGTATCAAGAGATGCGCTCTGATACCATATAAGGTTGTAAAATGTTGGTATTAATATGAAATAGTGTACAAGTATATATACAAGAGGATACTAACAGAGGAAGAGATATACTCTCTTATACATACACTAAGACTATTGACTATTGACTAGATACACATTTATACACACACGTGTATATTGAGGTTTATTCTAATGCTATTAACCCTTAAGTGTTAAGTATTTATCCATGTTAATACATGTAAAACCCATCAACGACGTTCCGTGTCGATCTTGTACCCCGACTATCCAAGGGTTTCTGGTGACGTAGATCTGATAAAGGGGGCGACCGACGAATGACGAACTGAGAAGATAGATGAATTGAGTCGGGATTGCTAGAAATAGAGAAATCTTTTTTCAAATATGAGAAATCGTTTTTCCGGCAAACAAGAAACCCTTTGGAGGACGACGTAGATCTGCAGTGTTGCAAATGGTGGTGGTCTGAATGTCGGTTTATTTCCTTCATTTCCGGCAAATCGTCGAGCTATAGATCTAAACTCCAGAGAAGACTATTACTGGTAAAGACGTTTGAACGTCACCTAAGGTGGTTTCTGGCGATGATGGCGACAACGACGGTGGTTTCCGGTGATAGTAGCGGTTTCCAACGAATCAGGAGAGATAGATAGAGAGAGAGAGAGAGACTTGATGGATGTTGTTTGAGGTGGTGTTTATTTTTTCTTTTTGTCTTTTTTTAACTGTTGTATTAAAATAAATACGAAAAACAAAATAAGAAGGGTAAATTCGTCAATTTTCAAAGTAAATTGAACCAAACTCGTAACAAAAAAAACTTATTGTGGACCAGTGATGCAACTCCAAAACTAACCAAAGTCCCAATTTTTTACATAACACAGTGTCACAACTAGGAATTCTATATCATGTAACTACAACAATGATAACATTTGCGAACCAAAAATGTGAAAGCATGTATGATGCTTATTCAATAACAACAAATTTTCCATCAAACACTCTATGGAAGCACTTCAAATAGTCAACAAAGATTGGAAACCTTAGAAATCCCGGTTTAAGTCCATTATGGACTAGGATTTCCTTATTGGGCCTATTAGGCCAATAAGCTTCCAATTTGACTATTTTGGGCTTAAAACTCTTAAATGGGCTCTAATTAGACCCACTTTAATTTATTTTAACATTTTGGGCCATAATGGGCCTAGAATTAAATAAAATATCCTAATGGGCCATAACAAACTTAATTAGCCCTAATGGGCCATAAAAATCATTCCTTGATTTATTTTGGGCCGTGAACCCTCTCCAAAGACCAATTGGGCCAAAAATCATCTAATTGGATCATAATACGGGCTTAAGCACAAAAAGGCCCAACTTCTTTTCTTCCTTCTACCTCTCTCGGCCCAACCACAAAAAGAAGGGAGGAAGAGTTGACTTTTTACATGCCACCTCACAATTATACATGGGATATCCATGCAACTATCCCATACTTCCAAGCATCTATCACTTCACACTCTCTCTTCTCCCCTCTCTTTTCTTCTTCGGCCGAGAACACAAAGGGAAGGAAACACACACACAATTCACTTAAACACTCTCAAAGAACACTCTTGCTTCTTCATCAAAAATTTCAAGATTTAAAAGCTTTCAAGAAGGATTTTCCATAAGAGTCATCATCTTAGGTAAGTTGATGCTTGGATCCATAGTCTAGACTCTTTGTTTTATCAAAAATCTCTCCTTAACTCATACAAAATTCATGATCTTGCATCTTAGAACACATCTAAGCCAAAGATCCTCCAAGAAGCTTGCTAGGTCGAGAATAGCATCAAACTTCTTCCAATCTTCTTCAAAACCGAACCCACAAACTCAAGGTGAGTTCATACCCCTCTATTTTCGGTTTTCATGTGTTTTATAGGGGAGAATACAAGTAAAATGTGTAGATCTATGTGTATGTGTATGTTATGTGTGATTTCATGTGTTTTTGTGGTAAATGTGAAACAAAAAGAATAGAAATTCGAGATCTATGACTCTAAAAGGAATATAAACATGTTATAAGAAGTATTACACTAAAACAAGTCAAGAAAAATCACCTCTAAGATTAAAATATACATATTTCAACACAAAACCATTTTTTGGGCTTAATCTGTCAAATAAACAAAAGTTGGGTTAAAAATTGCCATTTACGGTTTTCTTAAGGATCAAAAGAGTCAAAACAGTTACAATAAATGTTTTTATGAATATTATGCTCATCAAAGGACTAGAAATGTAATTTGTAGCTTAATGAGCCAATTTTTGGGCTTTTCGGCCCATTAAGCCCAAAACTGCGAAAAACATGATTTTCAAGGGGCTGAAATGATAAATTTCTCAAAAAAGGTGATAAAAAGTTAAAAAAAAACTATTTCAAGGGTTAAAATGCTTTTCTTTTCCAAAGAGGATCAAAAATGTAAAGTTTTTGGATTTTGGGCCAAAATTGTAAAAGTTGCAAAAGTTTGGGCTTTAACCGGAAAATACTTTTTCTGGAAGGGCTGAAACTTCCAAGGAATAAGTTTTGAACTAAAAATATCACTTGAGCAAGTCTTTGGGTCAAAAGTGTCAAGAAAATGGTTTAAGGGCTTAAAATGTCTTTTTTTATATAAAGGACTAAAATAGTCAATTTTACCAAAGAAGCGCTGAAAGGGGTTCAAACCAAGATTTTTGAGTCAATTATTTTATTTTTAGGATATTTGAGTTAAAATAAAAATACCAAACTACAATTCATGAAAATTGAAAGATGAAAATACGTATAATCTCAATGTCGTTAAAAACGACCGACCGGTCTCGTACCGATCCAAATTTAACAATGGTTCAATCAAACTTTCCAACAATCAAACTATACCTAAACCAAGTAAACATTCAAATCTTTGGGCTTGAAAGTCTCACATCATGCTTGTTGGGCCTTTGTGACCCATTAACATGATTTTTGGGCCCAAGGGATAAAAATAAATGTTATTGGGACTTCTATGACCCAATTTCATATTTAAGGGACCCTCAATGGCTTTTAAGTGCTATTGGGCCTTGGTGGCCCATTAGCATTGCTAGTAAGGTCCAAGTAAATCAAATGTGAAATGGGTCGGCATGTCCTTCGTATAACTGATGGGTTTTGGCTATAAGACATCCTATTTGCTCATACAAACCCTAATGCTTGGATCTAGGTTTCTCTATTGTACATGCAAGTTATCCAAGACTATAAACCCTAATTCTAACATTCAAGTAATCATATTAACATGAGAATAGGTTTAAGATGTTACCTTGATTGTTATGTAGCAATAACAATCCCAAATCTCCTTGTATTGACTTTAGAAAGCTTAGAGTCACAATTGTCACTCCTCTAATGGTTCACAAACACCATAAGCAAGAGGATGGAGGCTGCCCAAAACGTGTTCTAACCCTAGAAGAATGCTTCACCACGTTTTTGGGTCATAAGGGTCTTATATATAGTTAGGCAATTAGGGTTATCTAACAAGGAAACCCTAATTTGGATGCTTAAGCCCTAAGAAACCCATGGACTCCTTTAATTAGGCCCTTAGACGATTTCCTTATGGGTTTCCCTATAGAATTCGTCCACCCCTTGATACAAGGCAATCCATGGCCCAAATTGCAATTATCTTATAATTACAATTCTAGTCCCTTAAGTTTAATTAATCTCTTTTAGTCACAAAACTAATTACCAATTAATTACTGACTAATATTAATTAAACAATATGATTTCTCCTTTAATATATAATTCTCATAATATATTAATAAATCATATTTAATCCTTTCTCTCCATAATTCATCCTATCAAGTTGCTTTGGTGAAGGCAACCCAAAAGGACCATGCACCATCGGGTCAAGTACATACCAAAATTTGTTATGGACTTAGACACTAATCCAACAGTCTCCCACTTGGATAAGTCTAATAACTATTCTGTGTATGACTTCAGATTCTGATCTGCAATCGTAGCTTTCCAAAGCCGCTATCAACTCTGATCATATCAGATACGCGTGTCCTTTAGATAAGGGATCATATATTCCTCCATTCTAGATATCGTATGAGACATGATTTCTAATCATTCTCCTTTGTACTATATCTCGACTTCTGATTTATGACGACTGACTAATTGGACAAATCAAATTAGCCCTAACCCGGCCGAGCATTTACGTTTGTCATCACTAAATTATCGAGGGGCCTAAAGATATTGCTTTTATCCTACTTTGGATAAAAGGAACGGATAAACTTTGATTCAATGCTTGCTTGCACTCACTCACCGAATTACACACAACAATATGTTTTATAACACCAAGTTACTAGTGCGTTTACATATTATCAATGTGCAACCGATTTGCAAGATACAACTCACACATCTTGGTTTCAAGAATATAAGATGTTATCGTCTCACCAATCACTTGTGATGCAATTCATGGAGTGATCCAAGTGAGCGTGGGTTTAATCCAATGCTCAAATCATATTCATAAGCACTCATGAACGTTGCAGCAAACATTTGCTTATGTCTAATACTATTTTAGACATTCCACACACCAATTCACGACAATCTTCATTCATATCTACTTCCAACATATGAACGACTGTGGCCCGTTCGAATAATTCGATTATTCTTAATAAACTCAATTATTCTGGAAGTCAAAACATGCAAATGTGAAACACAAGAATAATACTAATCCCCTATGGCCTCAATCCTTTGATTATAAATAAAACTCCTTTTATTTATCACCATATTGATTACTCATTATTTGTCGTTTCGGGTAATCAACTTCTTACTTGAATTATTACACTTGTCCCATGCTCCTAGCATGCACACAATGTTTACCTATGGTTCTTACTTTGTGAAATAGATCAAATTGAACACATTTCCAATCATTCTCATTTCACAACTCCAAATCCTTTTTCATAAGTGTAAGAATATCAAATTCTTGCCACTTAGAGAATATGTTAGATTCTAACATTTTATGCAATGATCCTTTCGTAATGTTACTGCACCAAAGTCACAAAGACTATTGCCGATGATATTACAAAGTTCTCTATTGGAGATTGTTACAAGACAATTCCTTAGATATGATGTCTCTCACTCAAAGTACATTCCTTTGAACATCCTTTGCATAAAAGTTTCTAATCGAGTCATAGATTTTCAATATCCAATTCTCAATATGGACACGTTTCCATATTTTCCATATGACAACTCATTCTTAATAGAATCTTATCTATTCGTATTGATGTCGATATGGTCCATCCAATATGGAAACATTTCCATAATTTCCATATGACAACTCATTCTTAATAGAATCTTTTCTATGTCGATATGGTCCATCCAATACCATGCTTCCAACTACTCACAAGCGACCAATCCTCGTCAAACTTTGGATTGTCCTTTGATAGTTGTTTAATTATTTTAGTCAAAACCAATTCTAGTCCCTTTTCCCTCTAAATGCGCTCGACATTTGGAAAATTTTAGAATGGTCAAACATTAAAGCATTTGCAATCGATCCTATAACCGAAGCGTATGGGACACGACGCATAATGTTTTATTTGCTATGTTCTCAAAATTCGAATTGTGAAGAGGAATGCCGTAATCATAATCGAAATTTTAAGAACACACTATGTTTCTTTGACTAAGTTATTAACATTCCACAACCTAAGCCTTTAGATTTGAAATGAAGCATAATATTATCTCCCTTAATTATAGCAAAACAACTATTCCAACCTTACGACTTTGCAAAGAATGACTCTTGTTTTCTATAATTAATATTGCCAACTTGCAATATTTTCCTTAATAATCATACAATCATAACATTTATGCTCCCACTATCATGATGATTATTATAAACATAACACTTATGCTCCCACTAGCTTTGACATGTATTCAGAAACAGCTTAACTTTCCGAAAAACAATGCTTATTGAATTTCTTAAGTTCATGTTTCTAATACTTAGTGCTTTGATAATCTTTTATCAAGGCTTCTTGAACTTATACACTTTTGCCTTAGATAGTTCATATGTGTGTGTAAACAATTGCCAAACCTCACAATTCAAATTATGGAAAGGGATACCGTAACCATAATCGAATTCGAGAATGTAATTTTACAATCACTATCTTCTTAAAATCTTTCTTAGTGAAATTATTTCCTCACAGTCATTTTCATGAAGGAGAGAATCTTATGACACTTAGATTTTAATGGTGTATGCGTTCCTATCCATGTGAATTTGTCAAAACCAAAGTTTACGACAAATTCAAACTCATATGGACCGAACTTTCTTAATCTTGATTTCTTGCCTTATGGTAGCACAGCTGCCCACCATGTCTTCCAAGTAGTTAAGCAGCTCACCTTTTCCTATCAATGTACTTTCCATTGATCAAGGTACTTGCCTTTTATGCATTCAAATGAGAACTCATAGAACTCACATGCATAATTAACTCGATTGGAACGGCATAGAAACAAAATAATGTCAACACAATAGGTTGTAAACCTCAACTCGTGCACTAGTGATGATTGATAAGGTTTATTTGATTTGTTCTTGAAACCTTTAAAGACCATTAAGACTCCCACTGACTCCTTGACATATAAGATTCTCTTGTCAAAACATTTCTTTACAAACAAATATTCAAGAGTTAGTGTAGCTTTTATCAAAACTCTTCATAAATTGGTCCTAGTTGGTCTTTGTCTTATCCAAGACATCACAACTTTCCACATTTGATGAATGTTACAAACCTTTTTAATACTTTTCACTCAATGTCACAATCTTAACTTTAAGACTTGTTATTGGAGCGAAGTATGATTGACTTCTTGATTTAACCATTTCTTCAATCCTTTATTCCTCTTCTTAAACATACAATTATACTAAGACTCACTTAGAGGGTCAATTGAGATATGGTTCTTAATCATTAAGACCTATCATAAAGCATAAAAGCTACTCTCCCTTCTTCTTAGAATGGATAAACTCTTATCTTTCTGCCTACTTGATTCTTCTTATTCGTTTTGCTATTGATTTAAACTTTTTCAATCAATTCATAATTACACTTAATCTTGTAAGTATAATCATATTTACTAAACCTTTAGTGAATCATGACGAATATCATTGTTACTCTTATGGTGGACTTGATCAACACGTAACTTTGTGTGCTCGATCTCCTAGTCCTTCACTTGACACTTTGTCAATGAATTAGTCTAATTTCCAAATATGAAATTTCTCATTCATCGTGCAACCAAGTTGCATGATTCCAAGTTTCTGTCCAATTGAAACTTGGGCGATGAGAAACTCTCCCTATTTGGTAAATTCTCAACTTTCCATAAATAACATAATAAGAACCAAATCCATTATTGTTAATAATAGAAACATTCAAACATCAATTTTTCATATACGCCATTGCAAGGATAAATAAATAATACAAAATCAAAATTTATTTTATTGTGGAAAAAAATTTGTCCTTACAATGCAATTCATTGAAAAACTATGCTAATACATCTTTCTTAGCAATCTAATTCTAACTCTAAGTAGTAGCTCAAGAATCTAATCTTCGAGAAATGTGATCGAAATCCATTCCTTCACGGTTAGATTCTGCTCACTTCTTCCCTTAAGCTTCCTTTTCTTTTCTTCGATCCTACAAAACATCAATCGTAATCTTATCACATTATGTATTAAGAATCTAGAATAGAAACTTAAAAGAGTTAGTCAATGGATATTACCTAAAGCAGAGCCATACGTTTTGACTCTCCCATTTCTTAGATCTCTTAGGTAAATAGGGCAGCTTCGTCTCCAATGCCCCTTCTCTTGGCAATAAAAGCAAATCGACTCTTTTGGAACAGCACATGGAACTACTTCAGACATTGCCTTTCTCTTATGATCAAACTTTTCGATCATAGCATGTCTTTCGTTGCCATTTCCTATATCCATAGAGGTCTGGAAGGCAGATTCACCAATCAACTTTGCTTTTCTATTGCGCCAAACCATTGCTGATTCAGCAGCAATAAGCATATAGGTGAGATCTATAAGGGTCACGTCGCGGTTCATCATATAGTACTCTCTTACGAACTCACTATATGAGTTAGGAAGTGACTGAAGAACCCAATCAACAGCCATTTCCTCACAGACGACGGATCCCAACATTCTTAACCTATCAATGTGTGACTTCATCCCTAGGACGTGTGCACACACCGTCTTTCCTTCTTTATGTTTACTTGCCAAAAGGGCTTGAGTGATCTTGAAATTTTCAAGCCTTTGAACTTGTGGGTTAGGGAGAATAATTGGAGGAGGTGGAGGAAGTGAAGCATGATTTCTTGTTCCTTGATCGAATCGTGGAATACCATCTTCATGTGGAATGCTTGTTCCAAAAGATTTAGGAAGACCATAGTTGTCGAACTTTGACATCTACAAAACGGGAGAAAACAAACTCAAGTTAGTTGATTGATTGAGTCCTTAGTAAATCACCCAAATGAAATACTAAGGCTAGGACCCAACACAATATTCTACAACTCGGGAGAGGGATGCCGTAACCCAAATTGCAGAACATTTGAAGGTAAGTGAATGACGATTCACTAATTTCCACCATGAAAAACGAAAAAGAAATTTAAGTTTTAAATCTATGAAAACTCCTAGATCCTTTGAGATTCATTGAACTTTCAATGGCATGTTTAAATCTCGATATGCCCCTCTAGTTTGTGACTGGGATGCCGAGGATCACAAAGCGGGTGTGAATAACCATGCAAACTACATGGTGCCCCCACATGTTACAATCACCTATTCGATGTGCCGGTAAACCACACACGCTCCACCGAACTATGACAAACATTGAGTCACCCTTTGCTACCTTTGCTTTGAACCATTTAGTGTGCCGGTAAACCACACATGCTCCATTAACGTCTTCGCAAGGGCACAAAGTGTAATTTCATGGAATTGCATCAATTCACTTTTGCCTAAGTAACTAAGACTGGGAATTTGTAAAACATTTAGTTACTTTTGTAATTCATTATACTTATAATGGAAGGTTTCGTCCTATCCTACCCGTTCGGCTAACGACTCTCCACTAGTCAAGAGTGCGATGGGTAAGAGTGGATACCCATTCAATCGCCATTTTATAGGCAATTTCCTTAAACACCCCTTATAGACCAGCTTCGTGAATGAGGCCTACTAACGGTAAGACTGACTTTTACTCATACATATATATAATGTTAGACTTTTAATGTTATATATATAGTATAGGGTGTATTTTACACTTTTAAAATACTAGGTGGTTTAATTTAACAATTATACTTTTAATTTAATTAAATTGTAAACCTAAACTTTTATGGATTTATTAAACCTCTTTTAATTATACACCTTAATTAATTAATAAAACCATAAGGGTGTGATTTGAACTTTTCAAACAATAATAGGGTTTTAGAATTTAACATTCCTATTTAAACTTTGAATCAACTTTTAAATTCCAAAACTTGAGGGCAAGTTTTGAAACATTTCAAAACATTAGGGTTTAGAATTTAAATATACATCAAAATTAAACTATTAATCAAAATTTAAATTCCAAAATTTGAGGTCAAGTTTTGAAACCTTTTTCAAAACATTAAGGTTTTAACTATTTAAATTTCAAAACAACAAAACTTTTGGGTTCAAATTTAAACTATAAAACCTAAAGGAGAAAATATGAAAACTTTTCAAAGCACAAGAATCAAATAACAAATAATCTAAATTAACATTTAATCACATAATTATCCATATTTGATTTATTTAATGATTTCTTGCAAAACAATTTACCAATTTAATCAAAATAATTAATCAATTATCACATAAGGAAACAAATATTTTATTAATTGATAAATATCTTCAATTAGATCAAGAATATAGTCAAATATATCATAAAATCGGATTTATATTGATCTAATATGATAAAGGCAAGTATCTCAAAGATAAACAGCAAGAAATCCCGAAAATAGCTCCATCTGACGCTCGAACTCGCCGAGTACCACACTATACTCGCCGAGTTGAGGCCTACTCGCCAAGTACACAGTGGTACTCGTCGAGTTCATCAGCCAGGGAGCCCAAAAATCGATTTTGCAACTTGAATAAACACACAAGGCATCAATACAATAGAAACCAATCAAGGCTCTGATACCACTTATGGGTTTTGGCTATAAGACATCCTATGTGCTCATACAAACCCTAATGCTTGGATCTAGGTTTCTCTATTGTACATGCAAGTTATCCAAGACTATAAACCCTAATTCTAGCATTCAAGTAATCATATTAAACATGAGAATAGGTTTAAGATGTTACCTTGATTGTTATGTAGCAATAACAATCCCAAATCTTCTTGTATTGACTTTAGAAAGATTAGAGTCACAATTGTCACTCCTCTAATGGTTCACAAACACCATAAGCAAGAGAATGAAGAGGAGAGAGGATGGAGGCTGCCCAAAACGTGTTCTAACCCTAGAAGAATGCTTCACCACGTTTTTGGGTCATAAGGGTCTTATATATAGTTAGGCAATTAGGGTTATCTAACAAGGAAACCCTAATTTGGATGCTTAAGCCCTAAGCAACCGATGGACTCCTTTAATTAGGCCCTTGGACGATTTCCTTATGGGTTTCCCCATAGAATTCGTCCACCCCTTGATACAAGGCAATCCATGGCCCAAATTGCAATTATCTTATAATTACAATTCCAGTCCCTTAAGTTTAATTAATCTCTTTTAGTCACAAAACTAATTACCAATTAATTATTGACTAATATTAATTAAACAATATGATTTCTCCTTTAATATATTATTCTCATAATATATTAATAAATCATATTTAATCCTTTCTCTCCATAATTCATCCTATCAAGTTGCTTTGGTGAAGGCAACCCAAAAGGACCATGCACCATCGGGTCAAGTACATACCAAAATAGTTATGGACTTAGACACTAATCCAACAATAACCAATAGCCATAAATAATACGCAGGAATAATAGGATCTTGTAATCCTCTTCTCCTCGTTTATTAGGCCGATCGTCGATCCAAGTAAACAAATACATGTCGATAATCAATAGTAATCAAAGTCAATTGGGATTTAGTGAGTAATAACGGGTGGCACCAACGTGTGTCGGTCGTAGTCTGTAGTTATAATCAAAGTCTCTTGGAGGGAGAGCGAAAGTTTGTGTATAGATCTATACGGGGGTGACTCCCCCACACCTCAGCTGTTCGCTACAGTTAGACTCGTCCAGTCTAGGGTGACAAAATCTTAAGATCAATTCCGGCGTTCACCGGAGTGCCAAGACAGACGAACTAGTCATTATCATGCATGGTTATAACGACTCACATAAATAAATCCAATATTAATCAAGTAATCAAGGTAAATCAAAATCATTCACGTGATGGAATAACAATTCGAACAGTTATATGATATTTTGTTATCGGAAAACATCGGGTTTTCCGGGGAAGTTCAACATTTTCCACTGGTACTTTTAATACAAAGTTTTTCAACTATACACGTTTAGAAATCATCATGCATATATTTACGGATCTTCACACTTTTATAAAAACAATGGTCTTTTCAGAAAATATCGGATTTTCTGGGTTGCTTTCTTACAAACTATACAAAACATTTTCACATCAAACCTGCTTATGAACTCACCAACATTCTATATGTTGACCATTTTCAAAATAACTTGTATTATCAGGTAATAGGTAAGCTGAGGAGTAGTACCAAGTATGTTAGGGTGTCGTGCTTTTGATAACTATCAACTTCTTATGTTATGGATTTGTAATGTTAAAACAATATACTCGATGTGAACAGTGTCAGTTGTATTATATTAATGCATGGTGATGTTTATGTTATGATTCATGTATATTCATTGTGATGATATTCAAATTTAGTCACGCGAGCCATCGGACGTTTCCGCCGTCTGATTCGGAGGTGTGACGCACAGGGACCATTTTACAATTTTATCAAAGAAAAACCATCGGATTGCCCGATAAACCCTTTGTTATTTTAATGAAAAAAAAACTATCAAATTTTATTCGTTGATGTACCGTAAGTTTCATGTGAACACTTCGTTATTTTAATGATTTTAGCTTAATTTTTTTTGGTATTCATAGTTAAAAAAAACATTGGGCATATTTATCTAACCGTTTTGAAAAATCAAATACATTATAAAACTATCAAAATATTTTACTAACTTACTTATCTTTTTTTTTATATATATAAAATGGACAATTAATTTGTGATAACTATTGAAAAGAAGGAGAGGGGATGTATGATTAAATTTGAATTATTGAAAATGTCTTTTGAATTAAAAAAAAAATCGGTTTATTTAGATTTGAGTTTATTTTAACAGTATGTAGCTATTAAAAAATAAACAGTTTTTTTCTTATGGACCGTAAACATTTTGTCTCTGAAAAAACAAATAAACCATAATGATTGTTTAAAATTTTACGAGAAAATGCAATAGTTATGTCAATTATTTATAGATTTCAAGGATGACATCGTTTATATGATGAATTACAATCTAGATAAAACTTACGATGAAAACATACACGAAATAGAATGAGGCTCTCAAGACAATAAATATAAGATCGATTTTTTTTATTAGTTTATTAATCAATTATTTTCAAATAATTCAAATTAAAATTATATGAAACATATTATGTTTAATTTGGATTTTAGTTTGTTTTTATGGACTACGAAGTACAAGTATTGTGTTATTTTGATATTTTATATGATGCCTTGTAATTTTTATAATTATTCAGCAAATTGATTTAGATGCTTTAAAAATAAGAATAATCCATTCAACATAAAATCGTTGAGAATGTTAAAATGATAAGTTTTCTTATTCATAATCGGCAAAATTACTTAATAACATAGTTATCGCTAAATCATTCAAAAATTATCAAACAATCCCTAAAAAACATATTTTATATTTGGTGTGAAAATTAATCTTATATCACGTTACAGACTAAATATATCGTAACAACAAACATCAGGATATAAAAAGTAAGTAAATATCAAACTATCAAATGGTCAAGCAATAAAGTATAATTCTCTCATATAAAAAGTCATGGGTTTAAGTCTCGGTGGAAACATAGACGGTTATTTACGAGTAGGTTAGTTAATTTGTTTTTTTTTAAGTAAATATCTAACTAAAAAACATTATAAATTTTGGTCAAGTACACCTACTATGGATAACTTTCCAACGGTGTACAAATGATTAATACAATTATTTAAGTACAAATACATGACTAATAAATCGGTATGTTAATATATAATGAAAAAAATATATGAAAATACAATGATGGTTTAATCAATTTTTTAAATAAATTATGAATCACAAAAAGATCCAAAAAGAGAAAAATAAATGGTGCCAAAAAGGCATGAATCACACAACAAAAGAAACATATATCAATAATCTTATTTGTTAATTTCATAACTTTAACCTAAACTTGCAAGTAGTTGCTTTGATGCTAATCTTATTATTTGCAGACAGATTATCAACTACTAACATGCATTTTCCCAATATTCTCACCTTCATCAACTTCAGTTTTCCAAGTTGGATCTTCACCGGAACATCCACTTTTAGGTCTAATGGAATCTGACCCGTTTGTTGTTGTTCTTGTAACGCCGCCAATAACGTCCGCCCATATTGGTTTTGACCCGATAATGCCACATTTAGCACGGTTTTGTTCTGGTGACCTTGGTAGAATACGGGCAGCGAACCTTGACATAGGTTCGTGTTCTTGTACCACACGCTTAAATGACTCCCTTTTTGGTAAAAAATGCCGATTTTCTTGTTTGGATTGGTGGCGCTTATCTGGACGTTAAATCTTGCGTAGAGGGATAAATCAAGATTTAGAGTTAATTGGGATATTGTCAAGCGGTCGACAGAGTAGTTGGGTATCTTTGGTTTAAATACGAGGTACAATATGCCAATAATGGCTGCAAAAATAACCAACAGAGTGATCAGTATGCATAGTGTCCAACATATGCATTTGCAACATGAAGATCTCTTTTCTTTTTTTGTGTGTGTTGGTGGTGGTGTTGGTGGCAATGGTGGTCTTAGGTGGTGGTTGAGAGGCGGTGCTATGGCACTCTTGGTATTCCCATCTGCCATTGAATGAATTTTGTTTATTTTCTGATCTCCCGTTGTTTGTGTATGTGCGTGCATGTTTTTTGTTTGTGGTGGTTGTGGTGGCTCCAATGGCGGTCTTAGGTGGTGGCCGAGGCTTGATGATGCTTGAGCTGGTGTTACCCCACTCTTCGCATCTGCCACCGGATAAACTTTGTTTATCGTGTGATCGCCCATATCGTGTGTGTGTGTTGTGTTTAGGAAAAGAAATATTGGTTAAGAAAAATGTGAAAGAATATTTGGGTTGGAAGTCCCTTAAGCTTTTCAAACCTAAAAACACGTATATGTAAAGGTATCCATGTGAGTGTTAGTGTTGGTGTTAGGTCAGCTACAACTACAACAACGTTTACATTGTTGACTTACTTTCGTGTTCTAAATTACTATACATATACTATGATTATATATTCGTTCATTATCATTACTTAAAAAAAGGGGGTAAATTACATGAATGGTCCCTGTGGTTTGGAGTTTGGGGTTCAATAACTAATTAGTAACACAAATTTTAATCATTAAGTTATAAAAAACAATCAGTTTATAAAACTTTATAATTGACCGTTGTAATAAATTGTAATTTAGATTCGATGATTATATGGTTATTAACTTATTATACCCGCCTTTGTAAGTAATTAGCACAGTGAAATTATCTTTGGGTATCTTATTTATATAGTATTTTATGTATTAAAATAATTAAAAAAAAATTGTCAGTTACATAGATTAATGTATGTTAACTGTATGTAGACATTCTAGTTTTATGTGGAAGAGGTTATTTGTTAATAAACGTAAGTTGAGAGGTTTATTTTGAAAGGGTTAATAAAGAATAAAATAAGTGAAATTGGTATGTTGTTAAGCTAACTTTTGTTAGAAGCGTGTTGTGTAGCATTACTATAATCGCTTTTAATAAAGTTTGGGTCAAGAGGTGTCTAATATAGTGAAATTCCCTTGTGAAATAAACGTATTTTCTGTTCTTGAGGAAATAATTGATGTTTTAGTTTGTTTTTGTGAAGATTGTGACATCATTATAACATGTTATGTTACGTTTGATATGTTGAACTTTTTATTATTCTATTGTCCTCAAATTGAGTTGAAGTGTAATATGAATTTATTTGAATAATTACTCGCCTAAGTAAATATTATGATAATATAGGTTTTTTGTTATTTTATTGTCGAATCGAGTTGAAGTGTAATATGAATTTACTTTACTAACCTAAGTAAATACTAAATACTATGATAGCGTAGGTTTTTTTTTTATTATTTTATTGTCGTCAAATCGAATTGAAGTGTAATATGAATTGAATAATTACTAGCCTAGCAAAGTAAATATTATGATAGTATAGGTTGGAAGGATTTCTGCTTTGTGATTAACTAAAAATTTCCATGTATTTAATCGTTGTGCTGTTGAAATTGCTCAAGCATGACATATACTTAGACAATTATTTGTTTAATTAGCAAAAATCACAATGTTTATAGCCCAACACCTAGCAGTACCTGATGAGATGTTTACTTGTTCAAATCTTATACTTATCAGTCATTTAATTTATGAGAATATTAAAAAGTGTGTAGTCATTTCAAAATTTTAAAAATAAAAGAATAAAAGCAAGAATGTTAAAAGATCAAATGATGTATTGCAAATATGTTTTTTACTTTCACATGTTTGCATTTATAAATTATAATAACATTACAGCAAACACACATCCACTGATCACATTCTTAAATCTATATGTTTTATCCACCACCAAACTTAAAATTATGTTAACTAGTGTTATACCCGTCCGGTGGACAGGTTGACAAATATAAAAATAATATATTGATTTTACTTTCTTCTATAACATCCTTCTTTAATTTGTTGTCATATTAGCATTGTACACCGACAAATCTACCAAATTAAATTACATATGAACAAATAAAAGAATAAAAATAGATTAAACGACAATAAAATAAAAGAAATACAATCCATTAAAACACAATCAAACGAAATCAAGTTCAAAACAGAAAAATCTGACAGAAAAAATCAAAGATTTTTGTTTAATTACATCCTAAATTCATTTTTATATTGAAATCGAAGCTATATTTTCTCAAAATCAAGCCAATACCCATCTTTTTGAAAAATCAAAACCCTGGTTTAAAGATTCCCATTTACAAAACATTTGTATATGTGTGTGCATCATATTGATAAAATATAATATTAAGTCTACAATGTTTTGTTAGGGGATCACACTTAGAAAAAAGTCTGTTACGGAAAATATTTAACATAGATTGACAAGGTAAAAATGTAAGAAAAATTAACCTAGTCTTTCATAAAAGTGGGTCCTGCAATATTAATTAGAAGGTATTTCACCGTCAAAATAGATAAATCCTATCTACTACATAAATCACAAAAAATGGATAAAAGGTCTAAAGATAAGTTTAGAAATTGACCTGACACCACCATTTGAACCAAAATTGACAAATTCCAAGAATTAACATTTCATCTTTTCCAAATTCTCAAAATATGATTCTGTACGGTGCAACAAAACCAATAAATAAGAGAATTTGAATTAAAAAATATAAGCAAAATGGATGGGTTGGATAATAGATCAAAACATAAAAAGATAATCACCCATACCCATATGGTAGAGTGGCATGTTCATCCTTTTCACATCTTTAGCATAAAAATTTCAAACAATTATTCTTATACCACTTGGAGAGTTAAATAGTATTCAAAAAGGTAAAAAAAAAAAAAAAAAAAAAAAAAAAAAAAAAAAAAAAAAACGATTCTATCATATTATGTATTAATCAACTGAATAACAACAGGCATGCACTAAGCTTGCTTCACATTATATTGAAGAAAAATCTGCAACGTTTAATAATTGTAAAGTGAGAGAGATTCATAACCTCTTCACCCAACATTTATTATTTTGATTTCATTGACTGATTTGGCTATGCCTTTCTTATCATAATGAACAAAACACATCTCTCTGTATATATGTAAACATATAAAGGAGCGAGAAAAGGTATGGAATTAAAAGAAAATTAAATATAAACAATTTTAAACTTAAAGAGCTTCCACATATGTAAAGTAATATTAACTTGTCATATCTTCGAACCAGACGACGGAAATGTTTGGGAGCTTGTGTGTGACTTTATCTTTGTAGTATCATCACAAAATATATAATTGAAACATAACATCATCATCACCACACATGTAATATAACAACATTCATTGTTTACATCGAGTATTGTATTTGAATATTACATGCCAAAATAATTAAAGTGTGATTAAACAAAATATAACAAAACATCCCTTAGTTTGTTCAGCCCAACCTGCTTTAACGGTTTCCTGAGAATACAAGTTAATTTTAAATGTCAACGTAAAAATGATGGTGAGTTCATAAGCATGTTTGAGAAAATGATTTGTATAACTTTGTAATCACAAGAAAATACTGTATTTCTTAAAATAGTTTAGTATGTTGTGTCCGATCTAGTATTAATGCATGTGTGTTATTGTTTAATAGAATGCCAAAAGTGAATGAAGAGAATGTAAATAGAATGCCCCCAGACAACCTTATGTTGCCCGTAAAAGAAGATAATGAATAGTCTCTCGTAAATTTCATAATGTTAATTCTTCTAAGTGAGTTGTCATAACCATACTAATTAATGAGAATTTCGCCTCTCTTGGCGTCTTTGGAACGCAGACGGAAAATAGAATAAGGTTGACGTCACCCTAGACTGATGTAGTCTAACTGTAGCGAAGAGCTCAGGTGTCGGGTGTCATCCCCGTATAGATCTATACACAAAACCTCACTCTCTCTCCAAGAGACTTTGATTATAACTACAGGCTACGATCGTACACTCAATAGATGTTAACCGACACGTTTCACTAGATCCTTAATCGAATTTTACGCGAAGAGAAACATATAAAACTCATTATGGGCCCAATGAACCATGTATACGGACCACTGAGTCTCACTGAACACATAAGTCATTTTCAGGCCCGAAAGAAATGAGATTATATAAAATGGGCCCAAAATATATGTAAAATGACAACTAAGACCCATTTCACATGTAAGGTATTTATAGGACCAAATAGCACGCAAATAGTATCCAAGGTCCGCCGCGCATGTTAATAGGTCAATGAGGCCCAATAAACAAATAAATAGTATTCAGGAGCTATCAAGCATATTAATGGGCCACTAAGGCCCAATATTATTCAAATGGCAAAATTAGTTTGTTTGTTATTTTATTGCTAATATTTGTTCAATTGTTTGTCAAATTGAATTAAAACTACCACTTTTGTAATCATATATATATATATATATATATATATATATATATATATATATATATATATATATATATATTAAATGCACATAAGTTAACATGTCTAGATGATTTAAAAGTATGTATAAGTCATATAAACTTGCATCTAACATACGTATAAACAGTTTTAGTAAATTAAAACAATTTCCTGATTTTTGGCATTTACGTCTCTATTTTTAGAAAAATTATAGAAAAATCATTGTAAGTCGAAATTTGGATCCGTCAACTCTGAAGGTTTAGAAAATGAGCCTAATTTCTTCATAATTTTTATTATAATTTTTAGTGATCTCAAACTAGTGTGAAAATGTTCATCTTCACAGACTGGTCCGAAATCCTTCCTGAAATGAAAATTGTAGAAAAATAGAATGAACACGTGAGACTAGTCATTTTAAAGGTATAAACTTGACCTTTTAGCATGTAAAACGGTTTTGAAAAATATTACCATCAAGGTGGTCAAAACAGTCCATAACTAGACCAAAACTTTTCTGTTAAAAGCTGATTTTTGAGTTTAGGTTATAGATTTTTTAACACAACACTTGCTTTTTGCTATTTTGAGTGTATAAATCATAGATCTGCAAGTTTACATGACAGCATATACTTTTCTCATAGTTTTTATGAAGTAAACAACACATAATCACCAAATAAATCATGAAAAACACACATAGTCATGCATATACACATAGATCTACACAAGACAACTTGTATTCTCCCCCAAAACTTAGTAAAAACCGAAAATAGGGGGTATGAACTCACCTTGCTTTGATGTTTTTGGTTCTCGGTGATAAATTGAGTAGATCTCGGCCCTAGGAAGCTTCTTGAGAAGGATTTCCAGATTAGATGGGTCTAAGAAGCATGATTCACAAAAAAACATGGGTGTAAGAGGAGTGAATGAGTTTAAAGATGAAGTATAACACTTGGGTTTTTAAGATCTTACGACAATGGATGAGTTCTTGATGAAGTTCTCTTGAAAAACCCACACTAACTCACGAAATTTTAAAGAGGAAGGAGATGAGAAACTTTTGAGAGTTAGAGAGAATTTTGGAGATTGAAAGGGATGAAGTGGGGGAGGGGTGTGGCATCTCTCGGCCATAAGAAGAAAGATAGGAGGAGAGAGATTAAACATTATTGCATGGAGGATAATAGCTCTAGAAGTATGTGATTACCTTGAAATATGTGGGTTAATTATGTGTTGTCAAGTTATTAGTAAATCTCATTTTCTCTTTTTTTGTTTTTTTTAATTTGGGTTGAGAATGGGCTAAGAGGAAAGGAAGTGAGATAGTTTGGGCCACTCCTTGACTTAGCTCGAAATCATGAGGCCAAAAATGAGTATTTTTCGGCCCACTGTGCCTTTATGGAAGTTCGCGGCCCCATGAAACCCAAGGGAGTAGTTTACGGCCCAATAGTGACAAAGAAATGGGTTTACGGCCTAATAGGGTCCATGAAGTCAAGTGAAATATTTTAGGCCCAATAAGGCCCATAAAAAGTCTTATGGCCCAACATATTATAGTTTAATGAATGTGGGTCCAAATTTGGTCACAATTGAAGACTCTTAGCTTAAAAAAATCAAGTTGAGCGTTTATTGGTCCATTAGGCCCAACAAGAGAATCTTGGTCCCTTCTGTGTTTGAACCGGGATATTAGGGTTTCAAACCCAAAGTTGAGTATATGAGATGTATTGAATTAGGTTTTGAACTTTATGCGTGAGTTTTGATTCAAAGGTTTGATTTTTGAATGAGTATGGTTCAACTTAGATTTACAAGTTATACAAGAGTTGGTTTACATGGAGATAGAATTTCCTAGCTAAAAATGCTAGTTGTGACATAATTATTAACACCTACCTACACTGAAATACACACATATGAATCCCAAAATTTTATTCAATAAATTATATTCAAATCTCATCCGAAATCAACAAATAAAAATCCATTTCTAAAAGCTTTAGAAACATATATTGTACTAATATGATATGTATCTCAATCAGTGCATAAGAACCTTTATTCACATAATATTTTTGTTTCCAATTCAGAACAATATTTTCCATTCTTTCCAAAAACATTAGGCTGTACAAGATTATATGTATATTGTTTGGTATTAATGAGATAAAACAACCATTGTGTTAATATGACAAGGTTGTCCTCAAGAATGGAAAATGAATATTGTACATTGATTATTTCCAATCAAATTTAGATATATGATATATATTTTTTAATAATGTAATTAAAAAAATATACATAAACTGTTTTCTATTTGAATAATAATAGTTAACTGAAAAACATTTTTATATTTTCATCCTTTTCTCCACCAATATATGATTTTTCCCTTAATTTTCCTTAGTAACATCTCTAGGGGTAAAATGGTCAAAACCACATATGACAATTCAAACAACAACCTTACTTTCGAGATAAGGTTTCCAAGTTTATTCAGTTGGCAAATATCAAGTAATAAACACCAACTATTGCACAATAACATAAACACCGGTAAATGTATTTTTACAGAGGAAGAGAGTCACATGCTTTGTAGACTATGTAGTTGTGAAATCTGTCCAAACATGGGAGACATTAGACCTAGGTAAAAGCCTAAAATAAGTGATATTAATAACCTAATTCTTAACATCAAAGAACATCTATTTGGGATGCATAATTCAAGAAATTGTACAAATATGTTTAAAACAAACTTGTTATGAATGATAAATAGGAGTCAGTTCAAGTAAAATGAAAGAAAGTATACTTACCAATGCAGACTTGCCATCTTCTTTCAGCTCCATTTCCACATTAGTCAAGAAAATTCTAAAAAACAAAGTAAAATAAAAAGATCAAAACAAATTTTTTTTAAGTTGCAAACTGACTTTTGTGGCATTGATAAGTTACTTACGAAAAGATGAGAAGAAAAATTTGTAATTTGGTCATTTTACCAAACAATTATTGAATATTGATTCCAAATCACATCATAAACACATAAAAACACTAACAACATTATATTAAAATTGAAAAGGTTTCAACATTGATTCAAAAGTACAGATAACATGTAAGTCAAGTAAACGCAAAACACAAAAAAAAAAAAAAAAAAAATCAAAAAACCAAAAAAGAACAAACTTAAACCTACATCACTCATCATCATTCGATTCATCAATAAGTTGCAAGACTCGATTTCGAGATTGAATGTACACTTTTCAGTGGTATGAATGGTAGGTCCACAACCAAGTCTTCATCTTCACATAGATCCAAAAATTCTTCCCAATTCCAACATGAAAAATCCAATTTCCTCTTTTCTTTCTTGCCAACTTCTCTTCTTCTTTGGCAATTAAACAAATCTGAAAGAATAAACAAAGCATTACACGGTTATTTATCTAAAAACAAAAACATAATGATAATTGCAACTCACTTTTAGGGTAGAAATTGACATTAAAGAAAATCTAAACAAACTATAAATAAATGATACATATCCTCTTATAGAACATTGTGGTTCCTAGGCATCTAGGACGAATTCAAGAAAAAAGAAACACTTTTTGGACTTCTCAAAAAAAAAAAAAAACCAGGGCTCCTATTTTTGGCCATTCAAGCAAAATAAAAAATAAACTGTGTTTCTTTTACAATTGTTGGTCTTCTTAAAACCGAAGAGAATACTTGGAACTCTAATACCTGAAATCATAATGGAGAATTAACTTATTAGAAGAGAATGCTAAAGAAGAAGATGGTGGTATCAGACATATTGCCCCAATTATCTCATGGAATCGCACCTCATAAATCTAACATTCCTAAGTCTAAACATTGTCATTCAAAACTACCCCCAGGGAGTAAGCTTTAGTAATTTGTGCATTAATCGTAGATCGAAGACAAACATACCTTATAGGGGTTTTATCGTAAAACTTTGCTTGAAACAGATAGCTAATAAATTGAGATAATATAATCGGTTGAGATGGAAAGGCCATCGATGAATACGGAGCCTGATAGAAGAAGGGGCACGAGAAGGTAGATTTTAGCATAATCGCTCGGTTAAATCATAGGTTGTTTATCTCTTTCTCTTCCTGTGCAACTTGTTGGTATAAATAGAGGTGGTGGAGAATAGTTGAATTTGAAGTAGTAAGGAATTTAGGGAATGTGGGGGAGACGTTGTATGATTCATGAATCATCAGAAACATCGCTTCTGCGATGATCGTCTTCCTGGGTCGAAGGGGGAGGGAACGTGGGATGGTGGCCGGTGATTGGAATCCATAGGATCAAATGAAGCAATTTTTTTTAGCAATTGAAAGATGCAAACATCAAACATCGAACGATGAATTTATAGGCGGATGAGAACGACGTGATTTAGCAGTTGTCGAATAAGAGGCATCGTGGGGAGAAGAAGTAGGAGGCGATGAACTGCAAAAAACCGCCAAAATCAAGTTTATGCGGCTCAGATTGAAAGAACGTGGAGTTTAGACGGCTGAGATTTGGACGACGGTAGTTAGACTCACCGTCGTCAATAGTATTAATAATATAGTGATTATGAAGAAAAAGGAACGACATGTGTTCCAATGATATTAATTATAGAACAATGTATGTCCTAAAGTGGTTTACATTTTTCTTATTATTTTTGATTCACTGTTGAATCTCGATGCATTTGAAGAAGACATATTCTCTTTCTTTTTTGGTATGTCTCTACCAATCAGTTGGACAATTTCTTCTAACTCGATCTTGTCATCTTCATTCAAATCTAACCCTACACGAGCATCGAAAGAAGTTGTGTAACCACTTGACGACATTTTTATTCTTTTTCTTCCGTTTGCTTCAGCTAATTTGTCTTTGAATTCTCTCCATTTCAGACTACGAGTTAAAACTTTCCAATAGTCATATTTGAATGACTTTCCTTTGTTGTCCTCATGAAACAATGTATACGTCTCTTAAAAAATTTTTACATTACTTTGTCCGCTTTCCCTTTGAGGTTTTAGGTTGTTGTACAACACGTTCATTTTTGTAACAGTCTTTACGATATCTCAAAACTTTCTATTCATTTGGTGTTTACTATGGTAGTTATCTTGCTCATTTGTGTGAGAAATTTTTTGGTAATGTATAGCCAGAAATGGTCAATCGATTATTCATTTCCTTTGTTTGCATCCTTGGTTATATCGACCAACGCTTGTGTCAACAATAATTATTTCCTCGCAGTTCACCCTTGAGGTTGAGGGTGGGTCTTCATTTTGATGGGTTTTATATGTAACAAAAAAATATTTTTTGGCGGAAAAACATAAACCCTATGTTCACATGCACCCTAAGGATCTATGTTCTTACTATGATTTGCAGATAACTATTGAACATCAAGAACCCTAAACTACATTGCAATTTTCGAAATTACTAAACGAATATTATAAAATACATATCTTAGTTTATTATTGTAAATAAACTAGTCGAATCATTTCTTCAATACTCTTGGAAGCAAGCACCACAAGTGTCGTGCCTCTAATGGCTCACACCCAAACCCTAGCAAATTGAAGGCTAAAGAGGAGAGAGGAGGAGAATGAAGAATTTTGAATCTAAGACTCTTTTGAATCAAATTTCGTAATTCTAAACCCTTAGAGCTTTATATAGGTGTTACGAAAGTATTGGATAACGCATGTATCTCCAAAATAACCCTAATCCCTTAACTTTTTCCCTAAGGCATCCAAGACTCCTTAAAGCCCTAGGAAACCCTAGAACCCCTTCTAGATTTCGCCCACCCCCACTAGGAGGTTCTAGAATTGGTCAATGTTCAACTTTTGAACATTGTCACCATTAGTCCTACTTTTAATTAATCTAATTAATCTCAAAATTTATTCCAATTGATTTCTAACTAATTCTTAATTGAATAATAAAATTTCTAATTAATATATTATTCTCATAATACATTAATAAATCATATATTTTGATCTATAATTAATTTATTAATAAAAAAAATTAATAAATTAGTGTCTCTCTCTCTCTCTCTCTCTCTCTCTCTCTCTCTCTCCAAATAGCGTTCCAGTATTTTACTAGGTTTGAGGGCAACCCAAAAGGACTTCGCTACTATTAATTCAAGTATATACCAATTTATTTATGGTCTTATACACCTAATCCAACAATCCCCCACTTGGATAAGTCTATAACTATAATTGTCAGCATAACTTCTAAATTAATCAGCAAATTGTGGCTTCCAAAAACCACTGCCAAACTCTGATCCAGTCAGATACGTGTCCTAAGATAAGTGATCAAATATTCCTCCGTTCTACAAGATATCGTAAAGACATGAGACATGTATTATAATCAATCTCATTGTCCAATATTTTGTTTCCCGATTTTAGATTTGTGATGACGACACAAGACTTCTAATTGAACACATCAATTTAGTCTTGGCTAAGCCTAGGACTATAAATCAACACCAAATCACCGAGGGGCCAAAGATATTGCTTTTCCTGTTAGGGAAAAAGGAATGAATAAATTTGACTTATATGCTTGCATCTTTTACTCATCAAATCATACATGACAATATGTTTTATAATATCATGTTACTGATGCATTTACACATTACCAATGTACAACCGACTTGTAAATTACAACTCATATATCTCTGTTTTAAGAGTATAATATATTATCATCTCACAATTACTCGTGATAGAATCCATGAAGTAATTTTCTAAGCATAGGTTTATCCAATACTTAAATCTCTATTCTAAGTACTCATGAATGTTGTAGCAATATCATTGCTATGTCTAACTCCCTTAGACAATATACAATCCACGTCATGACAGTCTTAATTCATTACTTGCTTCCTAAAGTATGAGTGAATGTGGAACTTTGAATAATTAAATTATTCAAGAAGTAAAATATGCAAAGTGAAACACAATAATAAACTAATTAATTATGGTCTCACCCCTATTGAGTATAAATAATCTATATTATTTAATCACCATAATAATTACGACTTTATTTAATGTACAATGTTTCGAGTAATCAACTAATCACTTGAATTTAATAACATCAGTCATGTCATGTTATGAACATGCATACTATGCCTCTCTATGGTCCTTCATTTGTGAACAGATCAACTGCACATTATTCCAATGATGATCATTTCACAATTCCAAATTCTTGTTACTATCTAAAATGTATTGGAATTCCAACTATACATGCATTGACCTTTTGTGATGTCGAGGCTTCAAAGTTACAGAGACTGAGCCAACGATATTACAAAATGATCCATTGGAACTCTATTACTAGAAACAATTCCATGGTAATGAAGATTCAAATTTAAGGTACACTACTTAAACACTTCTCTTGCATTAAAGTTTCCAATTCACATGTAGACTTAATAATCAACTCCCATTATGGAAACATTTCTATATTCTCATATGTGACACCCCCAATTTGATGGCAAAAAAAGACTGATTTGTTTATGCTTTAGTTGAAAATCATAGTAACTTTTTAAAGAAAGTGTTGTGGAATTTGTTCCCAAAAATATGATAAATATTTTATCAAAAGTATTTCTGAAGAAATGTATTTCATTATATTAAAACATTGGGATGTCGTTGTCAATACAAATCAAAATCATAAACTGAAACAACAAAGGCCTTACAACGTTGATTTATATCTACTGGCCTATAATCCATAAACTCCCATCTAATCATCACATCTATGCTCTTGTGACACTACCTATAATACAAGAAACTGAGTGGGTCAGACTTGGGTGTCTGGTGAGAACATAGGGTTTCCAACCCACAATAATTAAGTTTATTAGTTTCATCAAATTGATCAAACCGATTACCCATTCCCGTTATCCGTACTTTCTTTCCCTAAAACATCTAATTCGAGGGACCTAGCCAAAGGATTTTCATCGGGATGGACACTACTTTTAAGGGGATTCCTCAGCAATATATGTTCATAAGGCAACCATGAGGGGGTGTCGAGAACACCGATGAACACATCGTTCACAAACACCTACAGGTTGCGAGCCTGCCAACGTTCCACTAGACTTTCTAGAATAGTTTGTGGTCATCATCTATACTCTGCTAGATGACTGGATCATTGTAAACATCAAGACCTATCATCATTTTATTTCATCACACATCAATTATTTCATCTACCCATGTTCTACCCAACATATTCGTAGATATAGAATACATATACGGTTTAAATCATTTAAAACATGTACAAATTGTTCATCCAACATAGATATCAGGAACACAAATAATATGCACACACAACACATAGTTTATATTGAATACGTCATATCTATGTGTAAAATGAAAGTAACTATGCACTCGCTTGTTAAAGTGATGATTCCCAACTCGGACAGCGCTTCGCTTCTTAATAATTTACTTTCCTTCGATGAAACCTTGTATTATTACCACTAGATTTTAGTCTAATATTTATCGCGACTATTTACGAACGTTATTATTTATAAGTGTTAAACAATACTTTTCAACCACTATGTACAGATAGGGTCCAGACATGAAACACCAGGGCAGGACAATTTTGGCATATAACACTTCTGAAATCCAACAACCTTATGCGACCGTTCAAACCAAATTCCTCGTACCACGAGTAGGTAAAAGATATTATAATAACACTTTGTATATTATATTTTATAATATATATATATATATATATATATATATATATATATATATATTGTTTATAAGTTCATAATAATGATACTAAATTTAAACATGAGCTATATTTAAATTATGGTAAGCATATCTCACTTACACCGGAAGGTTTGGCTAAAAACCAGGCTCTGCTGGGCAGAACTTCCGAGCCGAAAAGCTCTTTTTTCTCGGAGCCTTCTGGCGCTCCAGAGACTTTCCTCTAGCACTTAGAAGTTACTAGGGGTTGGGGAGGTTTAGATAGAGGTTAGAGAGGGAAAGAATGGTGAAGGAGTGAGTACATGAGACACCCCTCACATCCTTTTTATAGGCTCAGATCTACGGTTACGATAGGCGTACCCTCACAGGCACTCAGCGTGTACCTCGATGCGTAGGGCGTACCAGCTTACGTAGCACGTATGAGTGTACAAGTGGCGAGCTTCGGGTGGAGCGACGTGGTTGATCCGGAGCCATGTGTTACGAGACCGCGAGGCGTATAGGTTATGTACAGGGGCGTACCCCTGCAACAACCTTATCAATTTTCTAAATTCTGTAACTTTCACATACGAGCTCTGTTTTCGACGTTCTTTATATTTACGCGTAGGCAACGGCTGTCACACCCCGCTAAAGCGGAAACACGAGGCGTGGCAGTATAAAGGGTTTCATAGCAAAAGTTAAAAGACAACACCAACCATAGTATTAAAAATCATTACAAATTTACAATGGGTTTGAACAACTTTTACAAGAAATTACAATGAAAATAGAAATACAACACATGCAAATGCTTCTAAAAGTGAAGTGTCCCTAAGTGCCACTTACTCGATAATTCCTGAAAAAGCATGTAAAACGAGCGTCAACTATAAAAATAGTTGGTGAGTACTCACAAATAAACAAAATAATCTTGGTTCCATGGGTTGAAATCAAAGTTTTGATAAAAGTTTCCAATAATACAAGTATATTGTTAAAATGAGTAAATAAGTTTGTAAAAGCAAAGTTCTTTTGTCATCATGAGAGATAAAGTATATTGCCCGAATAAAATGCAACATTCATATTCTCATGGAAGATAAAGTTCGTTACTCAAACGAGTAAACAAGTTTCATTGCTAAAATGAGCTGTCAATTTCGTTGCTACAAGGAGCAAACAATTTCATTGCTAAAACATGTATACAAGTTTCCACTAGTAAAAGTTCGTTGTTGTAATGAGAAATAGAGTTCATTGCTATAATGAGAAACAAAGTTGATTGCTATTAATGAATACAAGTTTATTGCTATAACGAGAAACGAGTTTGTATGTATATGAGCAAACAATGAGTCTCAACCAAACCTATGACTGAAGCCCTATCGAGATCTATGCTTATCGTTCCATAGATGAATATGGTATCATGCACTTCAGCAATAGGGCGAGTGAGGAGTTGTCAATTCCTAATAGCGCTATCCATAATGATCATTGTCACAAAGAGTTAATGGTTAGAGATAAGGGAAGGGCCTTAGTACGATAAGTTCTCATGTTCCGTGTTGCATAGACATACATAGAGAAACATAGCAATACAATAGCAATCATGTTTGATAATAATCAATTTAAATACAACATGCAAATAATAGTTTTTTTGGACATGCTTTTCCACCCCAAAACATTTAAAAACCGAAAATAGGGGAATGGTGAATACTCACAATACATTAAGATGATGCAAATGGTGCCTTGACTATGTTCCACGTGTACCACTACTGATTCCTACAATATTGGTATTCACTAGTGAGTCTCTAATCGAAATGTAACACTAGTATACTTACTACTACAATAGAATTATGCCAATACTGAGTCAAAATTGAATATTGATAAATTATAAATATTTTTCTGTGGAAATTAAGTTTCAAAGAATCAATTGTTATATAACAATTTAAGCGGAAAATTTCCATTATTGAAATATTAATATTTAACATTTTAGAGGTGTTCCAATGATTAAATATTCCAAACTAAATCAATTTAGTTCTAAAATTTCCCACACTTTGCATTTTAGTTTTAATTGAAGTCAAAGACCTCAAGATAAATTTTCTTGAATTTTTGATTTGCCTAACTATTTTTCACCACTTTAGTTTCTTGAATAACCATAAAATCTTGAAAAATACTAAACAGTTAATAAAAATTACCAAACTTCAGATTTTGGTTCTAAATGTATTAAAAGACTTCTAGATAATTTTTCATGGATTATGGATATGCATAACCATTTTTCATATATTTAATTCTCTAAATATTTAAAAATTCATGAAAAATAGAAATCAGTTAAGAAAATGACCCAAACTTTTTATAGTAATGTAATTACACATACTTAATCTGTGAAAAATATAAAAATGGGTTTCTAAACTGTTTAACCAATTTTTATGATTTTTGTGCATTTATTCTAATAAAAATTTAAATAAATAGAAAAACAGTTTCCAAAATTACCCAAACATTTTATTTAACTGTTATTATACATAGATAGCCTGGGAAAAATATAAAAGATATTTTTCAGTGGGTATTTCTATTTTTCCTTGTTTTATCCCCTTAAATAATCATTAATTGAAGAATAAATAATAAACAGTTAAAATAAATTACCAAAAATTTTTATAACATCATTTACAGTGTAAGAAATCTGGGAAAAATACCAAAAGTGGTTTTCATATTGTATAATCCGGTTTTGGGTATTTATGTGTATTTAAGTGTATTTAACCTTAGAAAATAGGAGAAAAATAGTATACAGTAGAGAAAAATCATCAAAATTTTTATTTAACCTCCTACTGTACAACATGATGTTCTGGTACAATTTCATGAATTTTGGATAATTAGAACTTTTTTCCTATTTTTAGGCCATTATAATTACCAAAAATTGGGAAAAATAGGAAGGCATGATGAAAAATTCTAAAATTATTTTTCTGAGTCTCCCACCACAGGTAAGAGCTGAGAAAATTGTTAGATACAATTTTCACACTTCCTAAAGTGGTTTTGTGATTTATTATACCCAAACAAAAAGAAAATCGAAAATCATACTAAAAAGCAACATAAATCGATGAAATTTAATGAGAGGTCATTATTCACCATAGGGGTCATCGACGAATTTATTCCGGATTTATAGACCTCTGGAAGTATTTTATATGATTTATTGCCCTATTTTATTGCATTAATTATAATAATTCAAGAAAAATGAATTATCTTCTGGACATTTACAGAGAATCTTATTTTATTGATGAGAATATGGGAAAAATCGAATTTGGTTAGAAAATGATTTTTAGATATTTATTTGGAAATAAATCTTTCATTAACATATTTGAAAGCTTTTAACAACAAACTTTGATCATCAAGCATCTAAGCTTGAAGATCATCACATGCATGTTGGTTTAAAGTTCATTCATGAGTTTTAAATGTTCAAAAATCATTTTTGAAAGAAAACTTTGGATGCATGTGGTGATTTTCCACCAAAACGTGTAGAAAAGTGCATTTTCATGGTTTTGACTTAGGTTTAGGTCATTGGATTTCACCATTTACAACATGCATGTTGGTTTTGGGTGAAATCTTACCACCATCATCATAAAAACCGTGAGTAGGTGCAAATGTTCATGATTTTACAATAGAATGGAGTAGAAGATGGAGAAAATCCATGAAAACAAGTAAAAGTTGAAGGAAAAGAGGAGGAAAATGAATGATTTTCGGGTTTACCTTTAAGAACACCTCAAGATGGTTAAGATTTAGAGTTCATGGTGTGTTCTATGACATATTTTCTGGAGAATTTCGTGGTTGAGGGAGAGAGGAAGAGAGAATAGAGAGAAAATGAAGTGAGGGAGTGTGAGAGAGAAAGAGATGGAGTGGGTGAGTGAAATTGATTAATGACTTGGGAAAATGGTGTATTGGGAAGAGGAGGAGGGTATTGGGAGAGGGGAGTCTGACTTTGGAGTGGAGAGAGGGTCTCCCTCTCTTAAATTTTATAAAATATAACTTTATTTTATAAAAATATCAAGTTTTTATAAAACATGCTCCTTATTCTAAATTTTCCTTCACAAAACCTTGATTTTTGGCTTAGAAAATAAGGTTAAATACTAATGACTGAAATTTTTTTTCCTTGGTTATAATTTACTAAATTGAGTTATTTTAAATTGATATTTTATAGTTCATACCAAATTTATGGATTTTTAGGTGTTAAAGTTTATAAATTTGAGTTTTTAGGGCATTTAGGGTTTTTGAGAGTTTGTAAGTCTTTGGATATCAAAATTAATTAAATTTTTGAGACTTCAAACTATTTTAGAGTTTCATAACTCTTATTCAAGTTAGAAATAATGTTTGTAATATTTTTTTATCGGTTTATTGGCATTCTATGTAGTGATTCCGAGATTCAAGCGAAATTGAGGAATCAAGTATACTAGTCCTACTCTTCAACTTTGACTTAAGTTTCTATGTGACTTTGACCTAATTTCTACCACTATGTCAAGTGCATGATGTGTGTATATGATTCATGAAATGGTGTTCAAGTCAAAGAGTGACCCTAATATAGATAGTCACTAAAGTTAAGTAGTAGTAGAATTCACATATCAATGTGAAATCTAAGCACATTATCCATTGTTTCTAATTGTTTCCAAGTTTCTAGTAGGTTATAACTTAGCATCTAGGTACTAAGTCTAATATGTGTAGTGCCTTTATGTGCAACTAAGTCTAGTCAAATCTAGAACCGACTCGAATTTTGACGGTTGTCACAGCGGCGTACTCTACAACTTTCATTTAGACTCCGTCGGCTAATTCTGATTTATTTTTAAATTTATATTCTTAACAGACCGGGACAAGTAAAGTCCGTTAAAAATTAATAACTTTGTCATCCGATATCCATTTTCATCTGTCTTTTTGTCGCTGAGCTCCTATTAATGAGATATTCGATTATCGTTTAGGTTGTTTCAGCTAAAAAACTGTCGATCTAAGATTCGAATTCCGGGCTGCATAATGTTATGCTAAATCATAGAAAAATCATAACTTTCTCATACGAAGTCAGATTTGGACGTTATTTTTATGCACGCTCTTGGTTTAAGGTATACTACGACTTTTTTCTAGATCGCTAAGGCTAAAAAGTACTTGATCGTAAAGTCACTTTTTACATCACACAACGTCGTATCGGTTTTGTTGCGAAACATCAACAGGTCATAACTTCTTCATTATAACTCGGATTTCGGCGTTCTTTATATCTCCGGAATCCTTGTCACGACCACTACAAATTTCTTCATAGATATTGGGTTCATCTATTATTTTATTTTTGACGCTTATTTTCATTCTTAATTTATTATATCTTATAAATAAGTATAATGCACATAAAATCACATAATTCACATAATATTCAAGTAATTCCTCTTTATTACTTCAAAGTAGGTTACAATTGTTGATCATAACTATTACATTATCATAATAATGCTTAGCCTAAAAACATGGGCATTACATCATACGACGATCAATTTTGACCAAGAGTCATCTCAATCTAAAACATGACAATATTGTCCTCCAAACAATACCATACTTCCAACTGTCCACAAACAACAAATCTTTTGGTTTAATGTTAGAGTGCTCTTCACAGTTGTTTCACAACTTTATTCACACAAAAATTCTAATCCTTTTCCCCTCAATGCTCAAGGCATTTGGAAAAATCAGAATAAGTAAATATTACAACATATGTAATCGATCCTATATCCGAATCATATGGGACTCGATTCAATATGTATTACATAAGGATTTCATATATGTTCAATCTCTTGCTATAATATTTCTATATATCAGATCTCCTATGTTGAACGATTTCAACAGGATATTCATATACATCTATGACAAAGTTCTATTAAACTATACGATCTAAACTTTTAGAATCGAAACAAAGTATGAGTCCCTCTCCCTTAAGCCTACTGTAGCGAAACAATTCTCAAAATTTTGCAATTTGAAAAATGAAAACTTTGTTCCCTACCAACAATATTGCCAAAATGTGATACTTAGCATAACAATTATGCCCCCACTATCTTGGACATGTACCCAAAAATCAACTGGACTTCTAGAAATCAATACCATTGACTTTTCTTACAAAAGTAAAGATTTTTGTTACTAGATGCTTCGATAAGTATCCAATTAGACTTCTTAAGCTTAGACACCTTCATTGGATAGCTTATGTATGTTCAAACCCTTTCAGAACTTAAAACTATAACCCTTAAAAGTTCAAACATTTCCTTGCTATTCCTCACAATTCGAAATATGAAGAGGGATGCCGTAATCATATTGTGAATTCGAGAATAAAATTAACACAACCAATATCCATATTGATCTTTATCAGATCCTCTAAAATCTACTAGCGAAAATGTTTCCTCATAATCATTCTCATGAATTAGAGCTAAAACTTTGGCACCTAGATTTTATGGTGCATACATTCCCATCCATGTGAACCTATCACTTCCAACCTACAATCCTAATACAAGGTTTAGGATAAAACCAAATTAAAATTTAGCTTTCCTTCATGGATTGAGCTTCGATATTCTAAATTTCTTGTCAAGGGCCTACCAGTGCTTCCATGTTGTAAGCAATTCCCCCGTATTGATCAATGTAGTTTTACTAACCAACATGCTTTGCTTTTGTAGTTAAATGAAAAACATAGAACTCATAAGCATTGCCATCTCAACTGGAAGGTGAACATAAATGAGAATGTGTCAATCAAACATGACTGGTTATCAACCTCAATTCGTGTGCTAGTGATAACTAAAAGGTTTATTCTCGATTGACTCTTGAAACTCTCAAGATCAATAATACTCTCACTAACTTCTTGACATATAAGTTTTTCTCTCAAGGAGCATTCCTTGACGAGCTAAAACAAATATTCAAAAGTCCGTGTGGATTCCCGACAAGAAAACACTTCATAGAATTGGTCTCAGTTTTGAAACATCCCAAAAATACAGTCCAAAAATTTCGTTTTGATTATTTATAAAAATCATAAATGCCATTGTCAACTCAAAAAAAGAACATAAGTAATGTATCTCAAACCATCATAATAAAATACTGTATCAAAATCATGTGTCAAATATCAGAGTCTAAACATCCCAGGGTGAATCAATGGTGTGTGCACTGCAATCATCCCACGCTCTTCCCCTTGCTACCAGAAGTACCTGAAACCAAAACTAAAAACTGTAAGCACGAAGCTTAGTGAGTCTCCCCAAACTACCACATACCATACACATACATGCAACTAGGAGATACCGGCCCTGCCCACTCTCATGGAGATTCGGTCCCCGCTCACCCTCTGCTGTCTAGGAGATTTGGGCCTGCCCACACTCCATTGTCTAGGAGATCCGGGCCTTGCCCACACGCCGCTGTCTAACATGCATACAAGTATCACACAAACAACAACTATATCTATTCCTATCAACAATCACATACTATACTCAATAATACTACGAGATTCGGGCCCCGCCCACACTCGGCTACTATGAGATTTGGGCCCCGCCCACACTCGGCTACTAACATATCACATATATGGTCTGGCTTTGGTGCCTTAGACTCGTTCCTACTGAAGGAAACTCACCTCTCAAGGTGGCTGCTGAAATCTCAAGTGAGGAATCTCTGATGGCTGCTCCAACGACTCTCCGACTATAAATTCACAAGGTACACTTGGTCAAAAACTGAAAATCAGTCTAAGGGTAAAATGACCATTTTACCCTTGGTCAAAGTCAACCTTCTGGTTGACCTAACTCGTCGAGTTGCTCCATCAACTCATCGCGTCCTAGGACCTGTAATCACGATCTAACTTGTCGGGTCTCTCTCCGACTCGTCGAGTTCCCAAGCTACTCATAATCACGATCTACCAAATCAACTCGTCGAGTCCCTCCACCGACTCGTTGAGTTCTACCTTAAGCTAAAACGGGACAAACCAACTCAATTCATCGAGTCCCTATATGGACTCGTCGAGTTCCTTTGTCTGATTGAGCCATTTCAATGGATTAAGCTCCTACCCTTCAGATCCAAACTCTATACTTCATCTACACCCTGGGAATACACTTTTAAGGGTAAAGTTTCTAACTTTACTTGCTATTAGTCCTTCTTAATGGGTTTAGCTCAAACCCTAACTCTCTAGAACATAGATCTTGGTCCACAAGCCATAATACTCTAAACCAAAGCACATTATAATAGATCTAGGCCTTGGACATTAGTTGGACACGTAAAGTTCCTAGCTTTCCTTCCATGCATGGCCTTTTAGGCCTAAAAATGCCATAATGACGTTTTTAAGCTTGCATGGGGATTCCATGGTCATAAAGTTTGCACCTTTATGCCATGGAACCCTTTCTAGATTCCGGATCTGAAATGTAAGTCACTTGGGACGTCCAAATCCCAAGGACCAAGGTTCTTGAACCAAAACCCTCATAAAAATGTAAGTAAGTAGATCTAATGAATGAATGATCAAGTTAGAGACTTGATTACCAGAAAGTGATGAGGATGGAAGGAAATCTCTGGATCTACTATCTTCTCCTTGAACCTTCTAGCTCCTTCTTCTTCTTCTAGCTTCAAGAACACATAAAATCACTCAAGAATGGCTCACACACTCACAAAATACTCTAGGGTTTCCTGGATTAGGGTTTGGGACTTGGAGGCTGGAAATGAGGCCATAAGGTGGGGATTAAGTTGCTTAAATAGGATGTAAAACCCCGAAATTAGGGTTTCATTCTGGCATGCCTACTCGTTGAGTTGAGGGCTCTCAACTCGTCAACTAGATGGCTTAAAACTCGTCGAGCAGACCCGAGGGTTAGTTTCATCATGTCGATTGTAACAGTATGAATTGTGGCCTTTATTATATATCTTGGTTTATTTTCCAAAGGGTGGAGACAAGAGGTTCAGGATTTGGAGCTGGTGGCCAAGGTAGGACAAGGTTGATTGATGATCAGATACAAGAGATTATCACCATTGAGGTGGCTGTTGCTATCTGGAGTTCTATGTCAAAGATGTTTGGGTCAATAAAGACCGTTATGATTGAGCTATCTGATGATCCTTATGATGACCTCTCTGATGTTGTTGTTTATGTAGCTACTGTGGTTGTTTCTACTGTAGGGATTCAGGGGGGAGGGGGAGGAGATCCTTCCAATATCGGGACTTTGACAATAGGAAGCCCACAGAGTTTGATGGGGTCAAGGACCCGATTGTGGCGATAAGTTGGTTGTTTGATGTCGAGGGTTGTTTCTTCACATGTTCTTGCCCAGATTACCAGATTGTCAAGTGCACCCTAAACCTTCTCTGGTTAGGGGCGAAGCATTGGTGGAGATTGGTGATTGGCTCGTATACTCCTGATCAGAGGGCGGTTGTTACTTAAGAGCAGTTCTCGGAGATGTTCCATGTGAGATATGTTCCCATGGTGGAGAGGGAAAGATCGGAACATGAATACCTACATCTGAGACAGAAAAATGAGACGATGACAAAGATCACCAAGATGTTCACGGAGGGGGATCTTTTATCCCCTGAGTTTGCTGCTTCGGAGCAAGCTCATATGACTCAGTACTTGAGCATGCTCAAGAAGAATATTCGGCAGTTTGTGTCCAACCAGCGTTACGGTACCCACGCCGAGCTTCAAGATGCCACAAGGAGGCAAGACATCGAGATGGTGATTCATATGAAGAAGCAGCGACAGGCTCCCATTCAGTCATAGCCGATAGCGAAGCGGTTTAAGCCTGTTGATTCACATTTTTGGGGACAGAGGTGCCACATTTGTGGGAAGTGCGGCCATGTGGCACGTCTGTCCCCAAAAATGTGAATCAACAGGCTTAAACTGCTTCGCTGGGAGAGTTGGAGTATCCGTTGTAGGTTTCTGTTGCCAATGAACATGGGTTTCTGCATCGATCGTTTATCAGGGTTGTGTCTTGGAGATTTTTTGGGTGCCTTATCCGATTGATCTGATCCCTATCCTCATGGGGGATATGTGTGCGATAGTAGGGATGGATTGGTTAAGCAGTTTTGGTGTGAGGATTGATTTCGAGGGTTAGCGAGTAGTAGTTTGAACCCCAAGTAGGGGAGAACTGATCAATTATGGAGAGGGTAACAGGGTTGGATCAGCCTTTTGTTTTGCTGTCAGGGCTAGACAGTATATTCAGCATGGTTGCATGGGTTATCTTGTGTATGTGGTTGGTACTCGAGCTGGGAAGGAGGTTTTGGTTTTGGATGTGCCTGTAGTTAGTGAGTTTGCAGATCTGTTCATGGAGGAGTTACCTGGTGTACCTCCTGAGATGCAGGTCGAGTTCAATATTGATTTGGTTCCAGGTGCGACTCTGATTGCTAAGGTGTCATACCAAATGGCACAGCCTGAGATACACGAGTTGTCCTCTTAGCTTCAGGAGCTTTTGGGAAAGTAGTTTATTAGACCGAGCAGTTCATCATGGGGAGCACCAATCTTGTTCGTCAAGAAAAAGGATGGTTCACACCGGATGTGCATTGATTACCAGGAGTTGAACAAGTTAACTGTGAAGAACCGTTACCTACTTTCGCAAATTTATGACCTATTCGATCAGTTGTAGGGTACATCTTGGTTCTCCAAGATCGATTTGAGGTCAGGGTATCATCAAATGATGGTAGAGAGGAGGACATAGAGAAGGCCGCATTTCGGACTTGTTATGGTCATTACAAGTTCGTGGCGATGCTGTTTGGGCTTAGCAATACACCTGTGAAATTTATGGATTTGATGAATAGGGTATGCAGACCGATGCTAGATCGATCGGTCATTGTTTTTATTGATGATATCATGGTCTACTCCAAGACCAGGGAACAACATGAGGAGTACCTCTGAGAGCTTTTGGAAGTTTTGAGATGGGAGTGGTTGTATGCCAAGTTCTCGAAGTGTGAATTTTGGTTACAGGAGGTCCAGTTCTTAGGACACCTCGTTAACCAAAACATAATTATTGTTGACCCAGAAAAGATTAAGGTCGTGATGTAGTTGGACGTTCTGAAGTCTCCATCATAGATTAAGAGTTTTGTGGGTTTTGTTGGGCATTATCGGAGATTCATTCAGGATTTCTCCAATGTTGTTATACCCCTTACTCGTCTGACACGGAAGTGCATGGATTTTCATTGGGGGCCTGAGCAGCAAGTTGCATTCAAGACGCTGAGGCAGAAGTTATGTAAGGACCTAGTGTTGACTCTCCCTAACGGTGTTAGGGATTTTGTTGTGTATTGTGATACATGCATCACCATTCTAGGAGCGTGCTTATGCAGCGAGGGAGAGTTATTGTGTATGCTTCTAGCCAACTGAAACCACATGAGTTTTGGTATCCGACACATGATTTGGAGTTGGAAGAGGTTGTGTTTGCTCTCAATATTTGGTGGCATTATGTATATGGGTTTTGTTGTACCATATACACGGATCACAAGAGTTTGAGATATCTCATGGATCAACCGAATCTGAACATGAGTCAGTGTAGGTGGATTGACATAGTCAAGGATTATGACTGTGTGATTTTGTACCGCCCAGGGAAAGTGAATGTGGTTGTTGATGCTTTGAGCCGAAAGTCAGTTAGTTCTGCTATTGGGATCAAATGTATGAGGATTTCGATTAATTCGCCATTGCTGGATTTGATTAGGGAGGCTCAAGCAGAGGGAGTCAAGAGAGATAATTAGAAGTAGGAATAAATCAGGGGCGAGATTGATATGTTTTCTACCGACAGTCATAGATTGTTGACCCGGTGCAGTTAGGTTTGGGTACCAGATTTTGGTGGGATCATACAGACTATGCTGGAGGAGGTAGAAAAGTCTATATTTTTAATACACTCTGGAACCACTAAGATGTATCACAAAACCATACGACCCAAATTTTTTGTTTTAATAATAATAAAAATCATATACTGAACAACATATCACAAAACCATACGTTAAATATCTCAAATCATAATAAAATGTCGTGAAACAACTGTATCAAATCAAACTAAGAATCAAAATAAACTCCCAGGAAAAAGACTGAAGTTGTGGTGTATGCGATGTCATCATCCCGAGCTCTTCCCTTTACTTGCGGAAGTACCTGAAACCAAAACTGAAACTATATGCACGAAGCTTAGTGAGCTCCCCCAAACTACCACATACCATACAATAACATGTAAACACATACTGGGCCTTGCCCACTGCATCGGACCGAAGTCCAGAAACTGCATCGGACCGAAGTCTGGAACTAACCAGGGCCTTGCCCTCTGCATCGGACTGAAGTCCGGAACTGACTGGGACCTTGTCCCCTGCATCAGACCGAAGTCCGGAACTAACTGCATCGGACCGAAGTCCGGAAACTGACTGAGCATAACATAGCATAGCATAAACATATCAACTAGCATGAACACATAAACTGTATACTGCCTCGGGCCGTAACCTGGAACACATAACACATAAATCCTATCTGAGCCACGAAGGCATCAAACATACTAACTACTGCATCGGACCGAAGTCCAGAAACTACTACTAGCTAAACGGGCCAGCGTTGTGGCCTTAGACCCATTCCTACTGGAAGGAAACTCACCTCGTGATGCTGACTGTTGAACTCCTGAATGAGAAATCCTCGACCGCTTCCTAGCTATCATGGGAAATAAAATACTAAATCAGAATATGGATTCTCCTATGGGTAAAATGACCATTTTACACCTGTTATGGCATTAGTCACAACATGGCCCAAAACCCTCAATTCCTTCTAAGCCCATCCATGGCCCCACTAAAGGCCCACTAATGGCCCAATTTGCTCAATTGGGCCCAAATCCCTTTATTGGGCCTTACCCAAGCCTAATACTAACCTTTGGCCCATATTACAGAATTTTGAAGGCCACTAAGGCTCAAAGACCCTAAGTCCCAAACTCATCCCACACCGAGGCCCAAACGCTTGAAGCCCAAACTGGCAGCGTACGCGGGGAGTACACCGAGGTACACTGAGTGTACTGGCTACTGGCCGGTACGCGGCACGTACCTCCTTGTACGCCTAGCGTACAACCCTGTTAAACCAAAGTCTCATTAAGTGCTTAATAATCCGGGTCAGAAGCTAAAATCTTAGATCCAGGTCTTATCCTACGTCTGAAACCATAAAGTTGCTTACTTGATGGCTTACAAGACTCTCTTAAGCTCAAACTTCTAAAAACAACCATTTATAACCAAGAAGGTGGCTAGATCTCATGCATGGCTTCATGAGAGCCTCAAAAATCAAAACTTTATTGTTATGGGGGCACTTAAGCTTCAAGGATAGCAATCCCAAACTCCAGAAACAAAGTTGCATGATAAAGGTCCTTCCTTTGGACCTAAAAGGTCCAACTTCCAAAAACTCTTAAATCTAAGCTTACAAGAGGAAAGTTGGAAGCTTTATACCTCTTTTGAATGCCAAATGAATGAATGATCCCAGATCTATGAGCTCAAGGTGCTTAATTTCTCATTCTTCCACTTCTCTTCTTCTTTTTCCTAACTTTTCTTCACAAAAATGAGCCCAAAAGATCAAACATACACACAACAAGGAGAAAGGGACGAACTAGGGTTTTCTGAGAGTGATGAGGCTGATGGGAAAACAGGGAAGGAGGCTATAATGGGGTTTATATAGCCTTAAACCCCTAAAATTAGGGTTTTTCCACTGGCCGCGTACGCTGGGCGTACCATATGGTACGCTGAGCGTATGCTTCTCCTCCCCGCGTTTCATTAAGTCACTACGCCCAGCGTACAACGGGTTTACGCCCCACGTACGGCTTATGGGTAGACTATGGCTCGGCCCAAAACAAGAGGCCCAATCCCATATACAATTCTATTATAACCCCAAATAAAACTTGGGAATCTAAATAAATTTATACCTCGGAAGACGATCGTTACAATGGGAGAAGAGCAATTTCGAAGGTTTTTACTAGGTTTCGATTGTAATCATTTGGAAAAATTTGTCTTCGGATTTGTAAGTCTCGTATGCGGATTATTTCATCTTTTCTAGACTTGTTGATTGTTCTAGTCATGTGTGGCTAGAACCCTAGTTTCTCCAACTTTATGTCTTGACTTTTAGTTGTGATTTCAATCACGTGATTTGATGTTTGTTTCTAATTTCTATCTAGTGAATTTGATTCCGTTTCAATCGAATGTCTGATTTTAATTTTAGTTCTTATTGGCCATTTGAACTAGGGTTAGATCATTCAAGTTATCTATTTTGCAAAATCCATAATTGTTTTGTGAAATAGAGCAAGTAACAAGCACTAAATTGAATTCTTTTGAATAAATCTAGTGTAAATCGTCTTCACACATTCTTACACTCCCGAGCTTGTGAGGAGTATTGAATGTTTTTGGGAACATTCACATAAAGTTTAATGCAATCTTTCAATCTAACTCTAAGATCTTGTTTAAATTAGGTTAGTAAGGTTAGGGTTAATCAAAGAGCTTATTTTGGTTAATTAATATGGTGAATGGAAAATTTTAGAGCTTGTTAACACTTTCAAATACCAATTTAGGTAGAATTGAACAAATACATGTCATCTTGGAATCACGTTGCTAAGTCATTATACATAGAGTTGGAGTCCTTAATAAATTCTGAATTTATTTAAAGTAGTTAACATTTTTTCTTCAATATTTCACTTGAATTATCATTCACAACCCCCCTCCCTCCTCACTTTTGGTGACCAAAGTACCTTGTGCAAAGAGGTATAGACCGATTGTCCCGTGTCTCTGTGGTTCAACCCTACTTGCCTTGTACTACCTTTTAGTGCAATATAGTAGTGTTCTTTTGGAGTACATTGTACCCTATCATTTGTTGGGTTTGACAACCTAACAACCTTCATTTGCATCTTCGACCCAAGTAAACCCTAATTCCTTGTTTGTGCCTTTTGACAACCTAACAGCTTGAAAGTGAGATCTGTGGGATTCTTGAAGGAAGGAGAAAGATAGGAGACCATGAAAATGTTCCAGAAAGATTAACATCCCGCTCCATTTCTCGAAAGATTAAGGACCACAATGAAAGAATGAGAGGAGAGCGAGATCATGCAAATGTTCCATAAAGTTCAAATTAACATCCTGCTCCTCGAGGCCATCAAGCAGGTACCTACATATGCAAGGTTCCTTAAGGATCTTTTTGTATCTAAAAAGAAATTAAAAGGAAACCAAATCGTAACTGATGAGTTAAACAACTAACTTGAAGATCGATTAGATCTTATAACAGGTAAAATAATAAATACGAAAACTGTAAACAACTCAAGTATGGATCGAAGAATGTCGAATGATTAATCAACAATCCTCAGCAGAGCTCGATAAAGAACTTCTACTGTAGAGGATTTAGGGTTTACAAGAACGATGAAGAAATAATCTGTAATCTATCGTAATTGCTATCAATCGTTTTTTTTAATATGCATGCAAGCATATATATTTATATTAAACCCTATCAGCTCACGGTTGGACAGGCCCAAACCGGAGTAACAAAACTTGGACTATTAACCGAGCCCAATGGACGCAATACATCAAAAAGCTACGCTACCCAACAATCTCCCCCTTTGCGTCAAATTGGAGCGAGATTACTTCTTCTTCATGCTTGGGCCAGCAACAGGAACCTTCTTCTTTACAGTTTCAAACATACGTGAGATGAGCGCGAGGATTGTCTGTCTGAACCGAATGTACCATTGTATCATGTCGTCAAAATACTTGATATCATCCGCTGTATTTTCCTTGCATCTGTGGATGATCCCCAGCACATGCTCTAGACAAGCAGTGGTATAAAGATGTTTATCAACTAAGGCAAAGAGACATTTTTGTCCTTCACTCCTAGTGAACATGACTGAGTTTCGCCTCGGGTCAATTTTTCCCATCTTCATCTAGTTTAGATCACTGGCCGAGCCAACAGGAGATATCTTTGGTTTCTTCTTGAAGACATTTGCAATCTCCTGATCCATCAGTGCGACCTCCATGATATAGCACACCAACATCCTCTTAAGATGGTCGATGATCGGACCATATTCAGCTTCGTTGGTCAGAAGGATGTTGTGCAGAACAATCCAATCATGTGGATTGAGGTTCGGTAGATCTGCTAAAGAAATGGCATGTTCGGTTTTTTCATATCCCCTGAGCACCTTGAACCGAACATTGATAAACTTCCCTTCAGTGTATGGTTTCAGGACCCGAACGTTGATGATCTTCTGAGCGCTCCAGGTTTGGTATTGGGGTTGAGCAGCCTTCAGATAGAATTCAATCAATTCCCGATCAACCTCCGGATGAGGATGAGGGAACTCAGCAACGTTGGCGAAGGCGTGAAAGATGAACGCCTTTCGGGTAAGTGGCATGTCGAACTGAGAGTCGACAGAATTGTAACAGTCAACTGAGATAACTGGTTCAAGCCACAAGATGCTCGGGGTGTCGATTGCCTCCTTTATCATCCTCTCTCGAGTCTAAGCAGGAATAAGAGTTTTCCTACTTTCGAGAAGGTCGTGGGCTTCTTTCTTTTTGCGTTCAGCTTCTTCAGCTTCTCTTGCCACACGAGCACTATCATCTGCATCATTGCGTCGACTTTTGCGTTTCAACAAGTCGGCAATGGTTTCTTGATCATCTTCCTCTTCATCCTCAGCAATCTTCTTGCCTTTGTCTTTCACACCCGAACCAGAGGCTTGGCCTACAGGAGGAGGTTCGGTTGTGTGAGTTGCCTTTGAAGAATGAGGTGGTTGAGGTGCAGACTCCTTTTCTCCCCCTTGTTTCGGAATGGACACGAAATCGGGTAGCCCTTCAATTTTGCTTAAGAGGTCTAGGGCAGGAGCGAGTTTCTCTGCAAGGGTACGCCTCACAGAATGATTGAGTATCAGATCATGTGCTTCGAGGATGTTAGATATTGCTGAGTGGACATCCGAAACACACGTCTTGATGACCTCCCGTTCGGACCGAAGAGTGTCAATCTGTTGTTGAGATTTGGAGAGTTGAGCACTCTTGAACTTCAGGGCAGTGGTCTTCTTTGCCAAAACATCCATCAACGAGTTCTCAGCCGCCAAATCTTCTTGAAGCTTTGAGAGACGCTCGTCAATAGAAGCACGAAACGTTGAGTTGTCGTCTGTAAGCGATTGACGAAGTGAAGCAAAGGACTTCAACTCAGTAGAGACAAACGTGGCCAACTGTTGAACAATTGGTTCCAACGTAGTCTTGGTGGCATCAGCACTCTCCTGTAAAGACTTTAACAGGGCAGAGGCATCAGAAAATAGTTTATCGACTTTTTCGGTCGCAGCCTGGCAGGCTTTCGTTGAGGCATCGATGGCGGTGGTGGCAGCAGCGACAGAGTCTTGCTGAGCCCTTGAGAAAGCATCAACAAGCTTTTGAATGGCAGCTTCAGAGAGGGATGATTGAGACGTAGAGGAAGAGGCAATGAGCAAGTCGACCTTATCATGGAGCTCCTTAAGATGTTTCTTTGTGACTGGAGCGTCATCATCATCATCGCTCTGGACTTGAAACGGACTGTAGTAGACCGAATCAAACGTCATGTTTTCCCCGCCAAGGAAAGGGTTATCTCCGTCAGAGACATGACCGGGAGATGGTGGTGGTGGTGAAGTTGGTGGTACAGTGGTGTGGGTAGGTCCAGGTTGGGTTGTTTCGGGTGTAGGTGTAGGTGTAGGTTCAGGTTGGTTTTGGGTAGGGGTAGGTTCGGGTGCTTTTTGGGTTTCGGTTGTGTGTATGGTTTCGGGTGCTGGTGGTGGTTCGGTTGCATCAGTATGAACCCCCGTATCAGATACGTTGGCTCGAACATCTGCAGTGGATGTTGTGGTTGCTTCGGTGAATATTGGTGGTGGCATTGGGATGGAGGTGTTTGGAATGTGGGTGAAGGGGTTTATGGTGGGAATGGAAATAGGAATAGTTTGAGTAGGAGAGGGAATTGGAGAAGTATGGATTTGCATTTCAGGGGTAGGTGATCTGGGTGGTGTGTTGCCTCTTGGAGAGCCGTCAGAATCCGAACTCTCACCCTCTGACTCACTGGAAGAGGAAGCGATAATCAGCTTTCTCTTTGGTTGAGTTTTTCGCCTCTTGTGCTGCGGAGATTGAGCAGCTTTCGTGGGTTTCCTCTTCTTGGGGGAAGGGCCTTTAGCCCCTTTCGCCACCTGTTTCCCTTTGTCTGCCTTCTTGCCTCTTGGAGCAGGCTTGTCGGCGTCGTGGATCGATTTCAACATCTCCTGTGTGAGATCCCTCGGGCCAGAACGTTTGAACTCTTTGTAGGTTCGGATAATCCGGCTGTCAGCTGGAACGTCAGCATACATGGTTTCCGGAATGGAACCATTGAAAGGGAATTTCGAAGCATCTGAAACGATGATCTTCGTGGTATGGAATGTACCAATCGAAGACATCGGTGCACCGGCGACAGTGGGGACGTTGTACTTGTCCATTACCCACTTCGTGATCAGGGTCCAAAAATAAGCATACGACACCTCTGAATGCCGCGAAGAAGATGAGAGACTCTGGATGAGTTGTTGCCAAAGAACAAACCCATAGTCGACATTGATGCCATTGTAGACCCCATATAAAATGGACAGGAACAGTCGACTGGAACCATCTGAGCCAGAGCTCCTTTCAGAAAGACCTTTGAATAGCACAGTGAACATCCCGTTCCACTGTGGCGGCAAGCATGACTTCTTGAACTTGGCGACGGAAGTAAGCACCTCCGTATAACCCATGTTGTAAAACATATTAAATAGGTGCCCCATGGGAATTGTCTCTGGATTAACCCTTGTTGGATCAGCTTCAAACCCTAACAGAGAGCAAAAGCGTTGCTTGGAGATAGACGCTTTATGATGAGAAACGTCAAAGAAGATCCTATCGACCACTTTGTCGTAATGAGCAGTCGCATAGATCTGTGACAGGAATTCCATGGGCACTGATTCCACCCTTGATAGTGCAGGAGCAATTGGCGAATACTTCAAGCACTCGATGATGGCAAACATGTAGGAATCATAGACATGAGGGGTTAGATCGATAATGAGGCATTGTTGAGGGCGAATAGGAAGAATGTGGGAAGTGGCGTGAACGGAGGATGAATCTGCCATTGTTGAAGAGAGTGAAGAAGATGATGAACAGTTAGGTTTCAGTGAATTCTTGCGCTCTGGGATTCTTGATTGCAGTAAAGAGGTAAATGGTAGATGATGCCGCCTTTTATACTGGGGTTTAAGGAGAGAGAAAAATCTTCCCAAATCTTCTATCGAAATACGAAGGGTTTTTCCGGAATTTGACTGATGCGTGACAGTTAGGGAAACCGATGATCACGCATGAGAGAGAGTGTCAGATTCCTTAGAACATGCCTCCCATCAAGCGCCGGTTGGATAGAAATCGTTTCAGATTCACACGCGTCCTTTTAGTGCTTTTTGGAGAAGAACCGTTTCAAATTCGCACACGCGTCTGCGACGGAATTTGGAGATTGGACATTTCAAATTTGCACGCATTCCCTTTTTACCGTCGTTTGAAATCAAATCAATTAGACTCCCGCCTGAGTCAGCAACCCTTCATCTTATCCCTGTAACGGCATCTTTTGAATAATACGCCCACGTGGATGAAATTGACCACAACTTATAATTAACCACCAATCCAATGAAAAAGCCTGTAATTATTAGAACCAGAATTTTGGAAAATCAAATATTTTCGTGCTAAGAGTGTAAAAGAAAAGAAATAAAACAATCTTTTTTAGGAAAAAGTGTGATGTCAATAAAGACATGAAACAAATGATCCCGGGCACGAATCTCATCCTTCAAAGTCAAGAAAGACCTTAAAGTGTTAATGTGGTTTCTCGTTGCATAACGATCAAACACCTATTAAGAAGTGTTGAAAGGCATCTTTTAATTAAGCTTTTTAGGGTGGCTTTTGTTTTGATTCAACAATCCTAATCTTGAAATAAGATAGAAAGTGAACAAAGTACTTGTGAGACCGGTGTAGTCCGTTGAACAAGTAGGTTTGAAATAATTTTAAAGTGGCTGGTAAATATAAAATCTCAACAAAAATTAAAAACTGGATCCCAAGGGAAGAAATGTTATGGTTTTTAACAATTTCATAGGAATCACACAAAAGAAAAATTTGAGACTTCATGAAGATACGTCCGTCAATTCATTAGTGAAAACTAGAGAAAATTAATTGTTCACCGTCAATTCAGATTGGGTATTGAATTTTGGGTTTCACTCAGCTCGTAGCGGCAAGAAACTAAGATCATAAACGCAGTTTTTGAGCAACCATAAACCTCAGTGGTAATTTCTGAGAGTCTCAAGGGTTACGTTTGTGAAACGAATTTAATGGAGAAATGCAATAGAGATGGTGTAAGAAATCAAAGTACCTCTGCTGTGAAAAATAGGACCAAACAGAAAACTCTTATCTCATGTGAGAAGAGAGTTAGGTAGCTCACGATTAGAATAAATGAGATAGCCTAATTGGGAAGACAAGGTTTGTGTATACCAAGTCATTAAGGCTATTATTCAAAATCTGATGAGGCTTTGGGCACATACAGCAGCATGCTTCTAGGGACACTTAACTAATTCAACAATTTCCCCATAAACAAACACACAAAAAAATTAAAGGCAAAAAGTAAATAAAGAACAAAATATTTTTGGAGTTTTTGATATTAAAAGAAGATAAATGATAAAATAAAATTAAAAAAATAAGACTAAGAAAGAAAATAAAAAGATAAAAAAACTTTGGAACCGAACCCGAGCGTTCGGTTGATTTCGGTTGAGAAAAATTTTGAAAAACCGAACCCGAGCGTTCGGTTGGTTTCGGTTTTGAAAAATTTTGGAAAACCGAACCCAAGCGTTCGGTTGGTTTCGGTTTTGAAAATTTTTGAAAACCGAACCCGAGCGTTCGGTTGGTTTCGGTTTTGAAAAATTTTGGAAAACCGAACCCGAGCGTTCGGTTGGTTTCGGTTTTGAAAAATTTTGAAAAACCGAACCCGAGCGTTCGGTTGGTTTCGGTTTTGAAAATTTTTGGAAAACCAATGAACTTAGACTTTCAAAAAGGAAATACTTTTGACAATAAGATAAACAAGTTTGTAAAACAATTGTACATGAAATTTACAACCAAGAAAACTACCTTTAGTTGATGAGGTGAAAGGCAGATTATTCAACCGAACCCGAACGTTCAGTCTATTTCGCTTCTTACGTTTGAGTTTGAGAGGTAGTTTGTGGTACTGACTCTGATTCCATCATACCGAGCCCTTGTAGAATTTTATTGAACGACGCTTCAGGAAGGGCTTTGGTGAAGACATCAGCCAGTTGATCAGTGGTTCTAACAAAGTGAATTTCAACGTTTCCATCTTCCACATGATCTTTAATGAAGTGATACCTCAGTGCTATGTGCTTAGTCTTGGAGTGTTGCACTGGGTTATGACAAATCCTAATTGCACTTTCAGAGTCGCAATATAGTTGGATCTTTTTCATATTAAGTCGATAGTCTCTGAGTTGACTCTGGATCCAAATCACTTGAGAAGTACAGGATGCAGCTGCAATGTATTCTGCTTCAGTTGTAGACAAAGATACACACGTTTGTTTCTTTGATTACCAGCTAACCAACTTCCCGTCAAGGAATTGGCAGCCTCCAGTGGTGCTTTTCCTGTCTAGTCCACAACCTCCAAGGTCTGCATCTGAGTAGGCTTGAACGAAGAAGCCTGAGTTGGATGGATACCATAGACCTAAAGAGGTAGTTCGCTTGAGATATCGCAGAATGTTCTTCACTGCAAGCATGTGAGGTTCGCGTGGGTTCGCCTGAAATCTAGCATAGTAACAAACAGAGAACATTATGTCAGGACTGCTAGCAGTAAGATACATCAGAGAACCGATCATCTGGCGATAAAGTGTAATATCAACTGCCGGTTTATCCAAGGATGGAGTGAGCTTGGTGCCGAACGCCATTGGAACTTTGACCTTTGAATCTCCCATCATGCCAAATTTTTCTAGAAGAGTCTTCGTGTAAGCTTCCTGATTGATAAAGATGCCTTCGGGTCCCTGTCTAATATTTAAACCAAGGAAAAAGTTAATTGGACCCATTAAGCTCATTTCAAATTTAGTCTCCATCAGCTTTCTGAATTCAGCCGTTAAGCTGGGATTCGTAGAGCCAAAGATGATATCATCGACGTAAATTTGAACAATCATAAGGTGGTTACCTTCCTTCTTACGAAAGAAGGTTGGGTCAACCGAACCTTGTTTGAATTTCGACATCTTTAAAAACTTTGTCAGCGTTTCATACCAGGCTCTCGGAGCTTGTTTCAGTCCATACACGGCTTTGTCCAAAATATAACAATGATTAGGATACCTTTCATTTACGAATCCAGGAGGTTGCTCCACGTACACTGTTTCTTCAAGTTCACCATTGAGAAATGCACACTTAACGTCCTTTTGGTAGACTTCAAAGTTTTTGTGTGCAACATAGGCAAGAAAGATTGTAACGGATTCCAGCCTAGCAACAGGAGCGAAAGTCTCTTCATAGTCAATTCCTTCCTCCTGACAGTATCCTTTCACAACCAGACGAGCTTTGTTTCGTATCACGTTCCCTTCTTTGTCCATTTTGTTCCGGAAGACCCATTTGAGACCAACTGAGGCATCTGGAGGAGTTGGAATTAGTCGCCAAACTTTGTTCCTTTCGAATTCATTCAGTTCGTCTTGCATAGCTTGAACCCAATCGGAGTGATCAAGAGCAGTGTTAACTGTCTTTGGTTCAACTTTTGAGACGAAGGAGTTGAACATACAAAATTCTACTTTTGAGAACAAGGAAGTTTGTTTTGCCTTGAGTTGTGATCGGGTCAGAACCTTTTCAGATACATCCCCAACAACTAGAGAGACAGGATGATCTCTGGTCCATTTGACGAGAGGAGGGTAGTTTGGATCAAAGGTTGGATCCAATTCAGCGTTTATCGTCTCTTCTAGTTCGGATGGACTTTCATCGTCATAAAGCATATTGGCATGCTCCCCCTCGACATATAAGCTTTCAGGAATGTCTTGAGTGTCTTGTGCTACAGAGGTTTCTGCTGGTGCTGAGCTTTCGGGTGTTGATGCACCTTCGGGTGATGAGGCACTTTCGGTTGGTGTGGTACTTTCGGTTGATAAAGTGCGTTTGGGAGCAGCTTGAGAACTGTTCTCCCCCTCAACATGTGAGTTCGGCTTTGATGATGATGGCGGATCCTCCCCCTCGACTGAAGCATTGTGTTGTGGAGGGTCGTCAGAACTTGATCCTCCTTCATTCATTCTCTTTGCAGCATCATCGATAAGTTGCTTCAGATGATCTACCTTGTTGTCAGCTGCGTTGGCTTTTGAGAGAGTTGCCTTCTCTGGTTCATCAAATAACTCAACGAACTTCTCAAAGAGGTTTGCAATAGAGGCGGTGACTTGGCCAGTTTGAGGAAAAATTTCTCCAGCTGTGTCTTCGTTGGCCTTTAGCTTTTTGACATAGCTATCATCAAAAGTCACGTAATAAGTTTCTTCTATTTTTCTCGAGCGCTTGTTTAATACCCTGTACGCTTTAGAAGTTAGAGAATAGCCCAGAAATATCCCCTCGTCGGCTTTGACATCAAACTTGTTGCGGTTTTCTTTAGAATTGAAGATGAAACACCGTGAACCAAACACATGGAAAAACTTGACATTTGGCTTCCTGTTGTTGATGATCTCATAAGGAGTGAGAGTGAAGCACTTATTGAGATATGACCTGTTCTATGTAAAACAAGCAGCAGAAATAGCATCAGCCCAAAAATATAAAGGTAAGGAAGCGAAACTTAGCATGGTTCGGGCTGCTTCACACAAAGATCGGTTTCGTCTTTCGACAATCCCGTTTTGTTGAGGAGTGTAGGGAGCTGAGTAGTTATGAATGGTTCCCTTTTCGGCCAATAATTCTTCGAATTCTTTATTTTTGAACTCCAGCCCATTGTCGCTCCTGATGTTGCGAACGACTTTCTTCAGCTGTACTTCAACCTGCTTAATGAACGTCTTCAGTTTGAGAGTCGCTTCATATTTTTGCTTCAGAAAGAACACCCATGTAAAACGTGAAAAGTCATCAACAATAACAAGAATGTACTTGCTACCACCGATACTTTCGATAGATGATGGACCACACAAATCAATATGAAGTAACTCGAGTGGTTCAACAACTTTAGTGTTTATAATAGATGGATGACTTTGACGACTCTGCTTCCCCATTTCACATGCAGCACACAAATGTTCTCTATCGTAGTTAAGCAATGGAAGACCTCGAACATGACCTCTAGTGACAAGTTTATTGATGTCTTTAAAGTTGAGATGAGAGAGCCTTCGGTGCCACAACCAGCTTTCGTCAGATTGTGCTTTGGATAACAGGCAGCTAGCTGGGTTCCCTTTGATAGGTTTGAGGTTCAGGGGAAACATTTCACCTTTACGCTCCGATTTGAGAATAACTCTTTTCGTCTTCTTCTCAATTATTTCAGAACCCTCATCATCGAATGAAACTTTGAGACCGGTACCTCCAACTAGCTGAGATACACTGATGAGGTTATGTTGTAGTCCTTCCACGTATGCAACCTTTCTAATCGTGAAATCACCGTTTGTAATCATTCCATAGCCTTTTATGGTGCCGAAGGAGTTGTTCCCGAATTTGACATTTCCACCATTTGAAAGAGATCTGTATTCCCTTAGCTCTTCCTTCCTTCCTGTCATGTGACGCGAGCAGCCACTGTCAATGCACCATTCTTCGTCAAACTGCTCGTCACTGATAACCTGCAAAAATCAAGCAGATTTAGGAACCCAAAGTTTCTTGGGTCCTCGTGAGCCTTTCATAGGAACAGGAATAGTAAGAGAGATGTCAACAAGATATGTTCTTTTTATTAGTGTTGTTTCATCTTTCTTTTTGATGGTGAATACTTTAATTTTATTGGGATTCATTGCTTTTGGTTTGAACTCTGGTTTAACTGATGAAACCTTCGATTTTCCTTTCGCTTCAGTTGATGATTGAGGTTTCTGAGAATGAACAGAATGGAATTTAGAACGAGGTGGAGAGGAATCATAAGAGTTTGAAGAATTAGAAGATTTAGAATGAGAGAACTTAGACTGAGATGGTTACTTGACTTGAGATTCTAGGTGACCTTTTTGCTTTTGATCATTAGTGGGACCGAACCTAGAATTTTGATCTCTTTTGTTCTCTGAACCGAACCTTTGCTTTCGGTTGATGTTGTTTTCTGAACCGAACCTCTGCTTTCGGTTGTTGTTGCTCTCTTGTGATTCAACAGGACTTTTCTCTGACTTTAAGTTCCTGTCATGATATAGGCATTTTGAGATTGCCAAAACCGTTTTCTTTCAGAGAGATTCTTCTTGTATCCCTGATTCCTTTGCTGTTTTTGATTTCTCATCTGCTTCGGTTGATGATGGATATTGGCTTTTGGTTTCGGTTTCCCTTTAGCTGGTTCACTCTGAACTGATGATGTTTCGCTTAAAGGAGTGACTTCTTTTGCAGGAATTCCTTTTTCTTGAGGAATATCTTTTGTACCACTAGTACTTGGCACATCGAAGCTATCAGGTTTATTCAAAGGTTCTGGTACATATCTGCCTTTGCTTTTCCACGAAGTCCTTTCAGACAGACCTATCGTTTCGTCAGCATTGTCGATGGGAGCTGACCAGAAGAACTCATCGCAGCCGTCAGCATTGTCTTCGTTTACAATGGTTGTGAGTTCAGCAGTCTGATGTTCGGTTACGCCTGTGACCTTATACACCTGATTTGGAGTGGTCCTAACTTTTTGATATACTACTGCCTTTTCTGCAAGGATCGGGGACTTTTGTTGGGACAAACGAGCAAACTCCACTGAATTTTCCGAGATGAGATTCTTGTGGTTTTCGGGTTCGCTCTTGACAAATTCTGAGCAATCAACTGTGTCCTCTACAGAAATTTCACTCATATTGTCGTCCTCATTAAGCTCAGATGCATTTTCAACATCAATTTTATTGTCTGGGCTCAAGTTGGCGTTCAATGAGTCAAATTTTTGTATGGTTTCGGTCCTCAGTTTCAGTTTATCATTTTCATCCAAAAGGTTTTTAAGCATGTCCTTATGGTCCTTGGACTTAATGAAAGATTCAATTTTGTCCAGTCCATACATATACGTTGGATTAACTTCCTCAGACGAAATAACATTTTCACAATTATACGCTTCAGCATCAATTTCATCCTCCTTAAACTCAAGGAAGGGTAAAATCATTAGTATAAAGCCGTTTAGCAATCAAACAAAAAACAATTCTCTGTTTTAAAAGCTTTAAATTGTCTCTTTGCAAATAAATGTTTTCATCTTTGGTTTTGATTAACCCCGACTCCTTCAGTTCGATCCACATTCTCCGTTCCTCACTCTTCGAAGACACCCTGCTTATTTGGTCAGTTAGGTTAGAATTGGTGACTCGAGTTTGAGTTAAACTACTGTCTAGATGAGAGATTCTTGAATTGACACTTTTTAATTCTTTTTCGTATGAGCATTGTGGGACTTTGAATGAAACAAAAACGGATTGTACCTTCTTGATCAGTTCATCAAGCTCGTTGAACTGCACGCTGAGCGGTTTTGCTGTGAAGCACAAGTCCTCTCGCTCCTTTGCGTCTCCGTTCCCACTATCTGTGTTGTATCCCCTCATCTGAGACACGTCTGTCACCATCAAGCATTTTCCAAGGTTGCCCTCATCTTTCGCCACATAAGCCTTTCCATGAGAAGGCTTCCTCACTTCATCATCTTCAGAGTCGGTTGACCAGACCTGCACGCCACCGAACTCATCATCCGCTACCGAACCCTGCACAATTAAAGCATTCATAGAAGGGTTAGCAGTAGATTTCTTATTCCTGATCTCATCCAGCTTTCTCTGCAACAAAGCTTCTTCATCCTTTTCGTCATCCTTTTCTGTCATTTTCTTGAGGACGCAATCTTTTGCATAATGGTTCTTTCCTCCACAGTAATAGCAGCTCACTCCCGAATCTCCTTCAGCTTTCGGTTCCTTCTTTGATTCTTCTGCCTTCGGTTCATCTTTGACCTTTTCAGAACTATAACTTCCCTGCCAATTTCTATTCTTATTTGTGGGAAATCTTTTCTTGATGAACCTCTTGGGGTTTGACACCATCATAGCATAGTCTTCAGAAGTGAGGTCGTAGTCCTCCAAGTTGAGATCATCTTCTTCCATCACCGCTTTGCTTTTGGACAAAAGAGCCAGCGAACCCAAGCTTGAGACCACACTCTTCTCCTGTAACACGATCTTTTCTTGAGATTTCAGGATGCCTACCAGTTTCGCCAAAGAGTAGGATTTAAATTGCTCATGCGCTTTAACAGTGGACACAACAGCTCTCCACTCAGATCTGAGGCCATTCAAAAACGTAACCTTCTGCTCAATAAGCTTCCTTTCAATGTCATGTTTAATCATCTTGCTAAGAAGATGATTGAAGCAATCGAACGTTTGAGTCACGGTCTCTTCGGCCCCCTGGTTGAATTCACCAAACTCAGACAAGAGTAAGGTTTGAATGGAGTGTTCAAGATCTTCGTCCGTAGAATACAATTCTCGTAGCCTGTCCCATATTTCTTTTGCAGTCGTGCATGAACTCACCAGCCTGAAAGTATCGGATTGGAGAGCGAATCTGATTAATCTCAACGCTTTGATATTGCATTGAAATTTATCTTTTTCGTCTTGAGCAATATCTTTAACGTCTTTCAAAAGATCATTATACTCCTTCTGAGTTTTAATAATCCTTGAAGTTGCTGAATGAGCGAAAGGTCCAGAAACGATTGCTTCCCAAATGAGGTATCCATTGTCCTCAGATCCTATAACATAGTCTTCAAAGTGATGTGCCCAGACTTCATAATCATGGGTGTAAAGGATGGGAATCTTCGTTGTTGATCCAATGCTGTTCGAAATATTAATTGGATTGGATTGCGACTCGTCCATGCTTGATCGAATAACCTGTTAAAAGATCAGACTTGTAATGTATTAAATTAGGGCAAAACAATAAATATCGAGTTACGTCAATTATGGGATGACGGCTCAATAAATATCAGTAAATGCGGAATAACCCTAATCGAAACCTTTTTCACAGAAAAGAAGTGTATGAATTACACAGCCTCCTGCTCTGATACCAATTGATGAGTTAAACAACTAACTTGAAGATCGATTAGATCTTATAACAGGTAAAATAATAAATACGAAAACTGTAAACAACTCAAGTATGGATCGAAGAATGTCGAATGATTAATCAACAATCCTCAGCAGAGCTCGATAAAGAACTTCTACTGTAGAGGATTTAGGGTTTACAAGAACGATGAAGAAATAATCTGTAATCTATCATAATTGCTATCAATCGTTTTTTTTTAATATGCATGCAAGCATATATATTTATATTAAACCCTATCAGCTCACGGTTGGACAGGCCCAAACCGGAGTAACAAAACTTGGACTATTAACCGAGCCCAATGGATGCAATACATCAAAAAGCTACGCTACCCAACAGTAACAGTTGGGGAAAATATATCTGCGGTTTTGCAAAAGAGGATACCCCCGAAGTGCAAGGATCCCGATGTCTTTACCGTGCCATGCAAATTGTGGAATCTTCATGTACCTCGATCCATGCTAGATCTTGGTGCATCTATAAATGTCCTACCATACTCTATTTATAAATCAATCGATGTAGGAACATTGAGCAAAACCGATGTGATCATCCAACTTGCCGACCGGTCAATAGTACACCCAAAGGGTATATTAGAGGACATGTTAGTGCAAGTAAATGAATTCGTTTTCCCGACTAATTTTTATGTTCTAAATAAGGGAGATGATGACTCCCCAAGTTCATGTTCCATACTTTTGGGTAGACCTTTTCTTAAAACATCCAAAACAAAAATTGATGTCTACAATGGAACTTTAACTATGGAATTTGTTGGGGAAGTTATCAACCTCAATATCCATGAAGCAAAAAAGGTTCCTTCCAGTGCTCAATCTGTTAATTTTGTGAATACGGTCCAACCCTCAACCGTAAAGGGTCAAAACTTGTCTAACAATGAATTTTTGGAGTTAGTATTGTCACAAAATTTAGACAGGGACAAAACCAAAGAACTTGCAAAGGAGTTCAATATAAAAAAGAAGGTGTTAGAGACTTTGGAGTTTAGAGATGAAAAGAAGCACATGGGAGTTGATGAAAGGAAATCCAAGCTACCTCCCACCAATGCCAAACTCCTTCCACCGATGGAAAAAGCATAAGAGACAGAATCAAAAACTCCACCAGTCTTTTTAAAGAATGTGTATCTAGAGAGGGAGAGCACCCAACTGGTCAACAACTCAAAAACTATCAAAAATGAAGAGAAGGATTTTATTACCCTTCTAAACAAATACAAAAACAGGATTGAGTGGACAATTTCTGACATCAAGGGTTTAAGTTCTTCATGGTTTGTGCACAAAAAAAAATCCAAATGGGGGTTGAATGGTCCATTAAAGGAGGTGGCGAGAAGGTTGATGTGTTGGAGAGCCCCACATACTTAGATTGATGCATCTTAAGGGCCAAGTCAAGCCAACGACTTAAAACAAGGGCGGCTAACCGGGAGGCAACCCAAAGGTATTTTCGTCTTTTCCTTCAAAACATTTTCGTTTCTTGGGTTTTTAATGTCCCAAATGTGTTACAACATGCTTTTAAACCTTTAAAATGAATCTTAGGATGAATAATCATGTTTTCTGTACGATTTGGGATTTCGGGGATCCAAAATAGCATTTCCATGCAGATATGAACACGGGCCGTGCCAATTTTCACTTGAAATCCAACACGGGTCGTGTCAGTTTAGTGCAAATTAACACGGGTCGTGTTCAAAGTTCAATGCCATTTTCAGCCTTTTTGATGAACACGGGCCGTGTCATTTTAGTGCAAATCAACACGGGCCGTGTTCACGCAACAGTAAAAAAAAGTGTTAAGTGTCAAATACAATTTTTATCAGCCCATTCACCCATAACTCACCCCCAAAACAATTTCTCTCTTCCAAGAACTCCTAGGACCGCAATTTGTTTTATGCTTTTGGGCTTGATACTTCAAGTAGGCAAGCTTGGGGAGGTTGAAGAGGAGGTTCTCACTACCAACTGTAAGGCTCCAAGAACGATTCAGTAAATTCTTTTCATATCTTTAATCGTCCATATTTTGCTTAAAAATTCAGTTTGTGTGCACTTGTGACTATTTTGGACTCTTACCCAACTCGGGTACCACCCGCCACCTCCTCCTCCTCAATGGGTTGTTCTGCCCTCTCCGAGCAAGATGCTTATATTCAAGCTTGGGGAGGGGTAGAGTTGTACATTAGGATCATCTCCATGCATTTTCATTTTCATGCATTTCATTTAAAAAAACAAAAAAAACATATATATATATATATATATATATATATATATATATATATATATATATATACACGAGATGAGGACAATCTTTACATACGATAGCTCTGCGAAGTGGGAAAATGAAAAATCAAAATGAAAAAAATTTGAAGCGACCGGATCGTTACTAGAAGTCTAGAATCAGCTATCATAACTAGGGGACTCAAATACCATAATTCGAGACCCCGACCTTAGATAATAAAAAAATGGCATACTAAAACATTTTTGTGAGCGGTAATAATAGCTTTGGGATGATTTGCTTTTGAATGTTTAAAAAAAATCTTTATCGACAACTTTGAACCCATAGAATACGGACCTATTTGTTGACACGCGTTACCCTTGTGGTAACAGAGAGCTTAAGTATCAGATCCACACAGTCAAGAATGAAGAAAGGGTACAACTGTCATATCCAGTACCCAAATCAAAATTTCAAGCACTTAATCGAAGAAATTTTAAGAAATTCAAAAAGTTGATTGAAGAACTCAAGCTCAAAAAAAGATACAAATCCAAGTTCAACCAAATCAGAATTCATCTCAAAGTCAAATCTGGCGAATGAAGAACTATGTGATATGATACTTCTGGCTCTCGAAACAGTGAAAGCATAGGAGTTGGGCCCCTGCGGGTGGGCTCACTGTTTCAGTGAAAGCTGATTTGCTGTGACGGGTTTTTAAGGATGCGTCGCTTCTGAGATCATGGACTGTGTTATTTTTGTTCACAAAGCTAATTAAGGTATAAAGTTTAAATAAAACTATGGTTGGATTATAGGGTTACACCGCTTTGTGGTCTTCCTCACTTTGGGAGTCTGTGATACATGAAAGGTAGCAGGATGGTCACCTATGTATTAGTGATTGGACTCCCTCCCTCCCCCCCCCCCCCCCCAATGTAAAGTCTGATCATATAAAAAATTATTTGTGTTTTCGAATTTTTCTTTGGTTCATTTTTCTTAAGCTTCTTTTGTACATATATTTGTTTTTCATGGTTTTCATTGCATGCATTCGTTCTTAGCTTTTATGATATTTCTATCCCCTTTGTTCTATGTTTCTTTTTGCCATCTAGAAATCGTCATGTTTCGTTCGATTCTTGTTCTTTCTTGAGGACAAGAAAGGTCTAAGCTTGGGGAGATTTGTTAGGTGCATTTTGTGCACCTTTTTGCACACCTTTTAGTCCTTTTTATGCATCCATTTAGCATAGTTTTTTTTTTCATTTTCTTACATTTCATCAAAGTCATGTTAGTATCTAGAACAACCTTTTTGCACGCTTTTATGGTATTTTTCAGGTAAACCGGAGGTTGAAACGCGCTTTGGGAGGTGTCGGGAAGCATGGGAAAAGATTTTGGGATGATTGGATGCAAAACGGAAAAGTTGGAAAAATCAATATTAGACTTGAAAGCAAGACCGAACATGGGGCTTGTTGGATTTGTACTAAAAAGTGAACACGGGTCATGTTTGACCAAGAAGAAGCTGTTGAGCAAGTTGAACACGACCCGTGTCAGTTTACCCTATTGTGAAACGGGTCGTGTTGCTCCAGCTGAGCATTTTTTTTAGCATTGTACTTTGGAAGAAGACCCAAGGATGGCATGCCAATTTCCACCGAACACGACCCGTCTTGATTTACCCTATTTTGACACGGGCATGTTCAGCCCAAAAACTAACTTTTGGCAGTTTTTCTTATCTTTCATATTATGGGAGTGGGGACATTTACAAACCCATACGTCATTTCCAGAGCATGGGAGAAGAGCAATTTCAAAGGTTTTTACAAGCTTTCGATTGTAATCATTTGGAAACATTTGTCTTTGGATTTGTAAGTCTCGTATGCGGATTATTTCATCTTTTCTAGACATGTTGATTGTTCTAGTCATGTGTGGCTAGAACCCTAGTTTCTCCAACTTTATGTCTTGACTTTTAGTTGTGATTTTAATCACGTGATTTGATGTTTGTTTCTAATTTCTATCTAGTGAATTTTATTTTGTTTCAATCGAATGTCTAATTTTCATTTTAGTTCTTACTGGTCATTTGAACTAGGGTTAGATCATTCAAGTTATCTATTTTGCAAAATCCATAATTGTTTTGTGAAATAGAGCAAGTAACAAGCACTAAATTGAATTCTTTTGAATAAATCTAGTGTAAATCGTCTTCACACATTCTTACACTCCCGAGCTTGTGAGGAGTATTGAATGTTTTTGGGAACATTCACATAAAGTTTAATGCAATCTTTCAATCTAACTCTAAGATCTTGTTTAAATTAGGTTAGTAAGGTCAGGGTTAATCAAAGAGCTTATTTTGGTTAATTAATATGGTGAATGGAAAATTTTAGAGCTTTTTAACACTTTCAAATACCAATTTAGGTAGAATTGAACAAATATCATGTCATCTTGGAATCACGTTGCTAATTCATTATACATAGAGTTGGAGTCTTTAATAAATTCTGAATTTATTTAAAGTAGTTAACATCTTTTTTTCTTCAATATTTCACTTGAATTATCGTTCATAACCCCCCCCCCCTCCCCCCTTCACTTTTGGTGACCAAAGTACCTTGTGCAAAGAGTTATAGACCAATTGTCCCGTGTCTTTGTGGTTCAACCCTGCTTGCCTTGTACTTACCTTTAGTGCAATATAGTAGTGTTCTTTTGGATTATATTGTACCCTATCATTTGTTAGGTTTGACAACCTAACAACCTTCATCTGCATCTTCGTCCCAAGTAAACCTTAATTCCTTGTTTGTGCCTTTTGACAACCTAACAGCTTGAAAGTGTGATTTGTGGGATTCTTGAAGGAAGGAGAAAGATAGGAGACCATGCAAATGTTCCAGAAAGATTAACATCCCGCTCCATTTCTCGAAAGATTAAGGACCACAAAGAAAGAATGAGAGGAGAGCGAGATCATGCAAATGTTCCAGAAAGTTCAAATTAACATCCCGCTCCTCGAGGCCATCAAGCAGGTACCTAGATATGCAAGGTTCCTTAAGTATCTTGTTGTATCTAAAAAGAAATTAAAAGGAAACCAAATTGTAACAGTTAGGGAAAATATATCCGCGGTTTTGCAAAAGAGGATGCCCACGAAGTGCAAGGATCCCGATGAATGGAAAATTTTAGAGCTTGTTAACACTTTCAAGTACCAATTTAGGTAGAATTGAACAAATATCATGTCATCTTGGAATCACATTGCTAAGTCATTATACATAGAGCTGGAGTCTTTAATAAATTCTGAATTTATTTCAATTAGTTAACATCTTTCTTGTTTCTTCAATATTTCACTTGAATTATCGCTCACAAACCACCACCCCCCCCATCTTCACTTTTGGTGACCAAAGTACCTTGTGCAAAGAGGTAGCCTTGTACTACCTTTTAGTGCAATATAGTAGTTAGGGATGAGCATCAGAACCGGGTATCTGCTTTTGGAACCGGAACCGCCTCGGAACTGCCGGTTCCGGTTCCTAAAGTTATGGAACCGCCTAAGGCGGTTCCGGTTCCGATTCTCGTTTTTTCGGAACCGCTACCCGCTGGGTACCTGCCGGAACCGGTTTATATATATATATATATATATATATATATATATATATATATATATATATATATATATATATAATTTCATATAAAGGTGTGTTACTTAGACCGATTTAGAATATATTGGTCCGATTTTGTCCGTCTTTGGTCCGAATTGATTTAATTTGGATCGAACTAAATTGCGGTTTTGTCAAAAAAAAGTTAACAAAATTAATGCGACCGGGTTACCCGCTCCCGGAACCGGAACCGCCGGTTCCGGGACTGGTTCCAAATATTTAAGAACCGCCTAGAGCGGTTCCGGTTCCGGTTCTAACTTTCTAGGAACCGCCGGTTCCGGTTCTCGCCAAATGAGGCGGGTACCCGCCTACGCTCATCCCTAATAGTAGTGTTCTTTTGGAGTATATTGTACCCCTATCATTTGTTGGGTTTGACAACCTAACAGCCTCCATCCCCATCTATGTCCCAAGTAAACCCTAATTCCTTGTTTGTGCCTTTTAAGCTTGAAAGTGTGCTTTGGATCCAAAAGCACATCATCATTTTGTACCACTTGGAGGTAAAAAGCTCTTATCTTGATGAAGTTTTGCTTAGATCTTGTTAGCCATGGATTTGTTTTCATTTTGGTCTTATAAGCTTTGTGTTTATAAGTATGGTTTGCTCTAAATCATATGACGTTTTGAAGAGTTTAGAGTCATAAAAATGTAATATTGATCCTTAGTTTTCCTCCATGCATGCTCTTTAGTGGTTTAGACCTTATATTAAGTTAGGGTTTTGGTATTAGGCACTTAATAGTCATGCAATATCATAAAGTTGGAAACTTTATGATTAAGGACGTCATTTGAGGACTAGATCTGGATTTTGGATGAAAAGGATTAAGGGATTAAGCTCTTAATAGAAGGAAAAGTTGGATGGCACGTACGATGGGTGTACATTATGGTATGTTGCGCAGACGTGGTCAACAGCCCGTATTTGGTCAAGATGCGTACAAGCTAAGTACGATGGGCATACCTAGATATGTATGATTACTTGTATTGTTGGATATGTGTTAAACTGGTAGATCTATATGTTGGATAAGGTGTCTAAGTCCATAACTATTTCTGGTAAATACTTGACCCGACCCGGCATGCTCCATTTGGGTTGCATGGCACCATTCAATTGGATAAACAAAATGAGAGAAATAACACATATGGTTTATTAATATATTATAAGTTCTAATATATTAATAATATTATTTAATTAGTTTTGATCAAGAATTAGTTTAGAATTAATTAAGTGATCAAAAGAATAACTAATTAAATATATGGGTAGATTATGTAAATCTTCCATATCTTATATAGTGGGCTAAAAGGCTCCATGGATTATCAAGTTGGGTTCCACCCATAGGATGCTCCATGGAGTTAACCCATGGGTTGAGAAATGAAGAGTCATGTTACATTAGGGTTTTACCTAATGCAACACACTATATAAGGACCATGTCTCTCCCCAAAATCGGCTACACGTGTGATACACAAGAGAAACAAGAGGGCTTGGCCGATTTTGAGTGTGTTAAAGTATTCTCTCAAGTTTATACTTTGCATTTGGTGTTGTGTGAAACATTTGAGGCATCACACTTGAGGTGCTAGGCTCACAAGGTTTCAAGGAACACTTACAACAACAAGGTATGTAGTTCTATCTTTTATACAAAGAAAATAGTACCCCATGTATGCTAGATAGGTTCATAACCTTGGAAAAACAACTTTGCATGATTATTAGACAAACATAGATCCAAGGTTATTAGGGTTGCATGTACACTTAGGAAGTGTTAGAAGCTCAAAACCCATCACTATAGGACTACATGTGTTTGTTGATTATTGATTGTTATTATATATGTCAACATGTTATGGTTGTTGGGTTGAGTCGAACCAGCTTATGCTGAAGGCCAAGATACCTAGGGCGGTCTGGATAGACTGAAGGCCTGCGAGGCGGTCCAGTCGGGCCAAAGGCCCAAAGAGCGGTCCAGATAGGCTGAATGTCCGGTACAGTGGTCCAATCATGTTAAAGGCTCTGAAAGCGGTCCAGTCATGTTGAAGGCTTATGTATGCATGTTGTTATTTGTATAGATTTGTGTGTAGTACTTTCGGGGAACTCACTAAGCTTTGGCTTACTGTTTCAGTTTATTGTTTCAGGCACTTCGGATGATCGGGGGAAAGCAAAGGCGTGATCATGCACATCCTTCTGATTTTTAGGTTATTGGTTTTTGGGATACTCTAACTTATGATTATTACCTTTGGAATAATGTTTTGTAAACAATTATGGTCTTTGGAATGGTTTTGAAAAAATAAAAATTCTACTCTGATTTTTGGGATGTTACATCGTAGGGTTGGATCTGGCTTTGTGGTGCAAGTTGGGGTTGGGTTTGGCATTGTGGGGTAAGATGGGGTTGGTTTGGTGAAAGATGCAGTGGCGGAGCCAAGATCAAAGTAAAGGGGTATCCAATTTTTTTTTTAGGGTAACCCAATTTTTTTCCGCGGTGCTTGGGTTTCCCCGGTTCGGTTTCGGTTTTAAATTCAAATCTTAATCAAATCCTTAGCTAACCTCAAGTCTTGTTATATAAACATGAAATTGAAGTATATTTTGATACTTGAATCGATGTGGGACTCAAAGTAGATATCAAATAAAGCATGATGAGGATAACAGGTTTATATAATAGAAAAAAATGATTGAGTTTACATGTATTTAGCGATGTGGGATAGAATAGCTGGGAAAATAAAACAAAAGTAAACAAAGAATATGTAAGAAGCGAGAATTGATCTTGAGACCTTTACTTCAATAAGCCAACGCCTTAACCAGCAGACCAACTATTTGTTTGTGTTTGTAAGTGGAGGGATGCGTATATATACACTATATCGATTTTTTTTAGGGATACGTAAACAAAAATTACACTACCGAAAAAAATTTGAGGGGTATCCCAGGTAGCCCGGGATACCCCCTTGGATCCGCCCCTGGAAAGATGATCGGGAAAAGTCTCAAAGTTGTAGATCATGTTGGGGGTAATATTTGACAAATGCATGAGATAATATTGTTGAACATTTTTATATTAAAATTGTAGAAGGGATTGAATAAGGGCATCAAGTTGGTGACAATAATAAACTAGAATCGGCGGATCGAAAGCAAAATTTTCTTAGTTGGGATGGTTGAACTAGAAACACAGGATTTTCTTCGACCGGATTTTGCGGTGGGGTTGTTGGGATCCATTTTTATTGTAAAAAACTAATAATAAATGAAATAGATAGAAAAACAGAAAATATGGTGTAAGTTTGATGGTAAAAGTGGATGGATATTTATAGAGTTGTAAATTGGTATATATATAATTCTTGACCGTTACAAAAAAAAAAAAAAAAAAAAAAAAAAAAAAAAAAAAACCTTAAACATTCTTGAGAGTTGGAAGAAAAAAAAAAGAAGGGAGAAAAGAGATAGAGAGAATGCAGGGAGGAATCCTTGTTTGACGAACCACTGCACCCACATGGTGTGGTGAACCTGGTGCGGTGAAAGCTCCAAGTCAGCAAAACCATATCATGCGGTGCTCCTACTTTGGTAGGTCTAATAGATGTCATTAAAATAAATGTATAAGCATCCACACCATTTATATTACTAGCAAATTTTGAGTTTTCCTATCTTTGAATTATCATATTGTTGTTGTTATTGTTGCCATTTGACAATAAGTATAAGAATACTAAATAACAAAATTTATAAGAGTAATAATGATTAAAAAATATAACAAATGTTTTTAGGTTTTCAACCTTATGTTATATGTACATATGACATAAGGACCCTAGCGGTGATGAGGGTATAATTTTCTGACGAAATTTGATGATTGTTCCTTGTGGTTTTCAAGGTATGACATTCAAGATAAAGTATCATAAACCCTACTTGATTAACCTTTTGTATCTCTATGTGAAAGTCGTTACACATAACTTCTGGAAAGTTAATGAAAATGCATGTAAAAACAACCTAAATACGTATGCATGAGTGTGTGTAAGATGAAACAAAGTGTAAAGAAACGATGCAAATCAGGAAGACGTCAATTTGACCTGATCTTGCAAGCACCTAGGGTAAAATGGGTGCAGAATTAGACAAAATCAACATAAATAAAAGTTGTTAGAAATTGAGTTTAATTAGACAAAATCAACATAAATATAAGGAGTTTTACCAAACAATAAAAAAAAATGCTATAATTTTTTGTCACCATATAAGCTAATTTCTAACACTTATTAAAAAATCTTATTTTGCTACATGAAACTAATAACCACAAGTGCTTTTTATTTAGAAACACAATCCCAAACACCAGTTTGTTATTCTTATAATTTTCATATTTAGTCGCGCTTTTTATTTTGAATCACAATCCCAAACACCCCTTTGATATTCGTATAATTTTCATATTTAGTCCCTATAGTCATATATTTAGTGAAATAATAAAAGAGACAAAATGAGAGGTATTTGGTCATTTTACTCGGACATTCTAACGAAGTTACGTGTTTGATTTAACCAACTAATTTTACCAATAAGATAACACTCTCTTAAAAAGATCAACCCAACAAACAGATTGCAATCAATAAACGAAAACTTATGGCGCAAATTTTGCAAATCGCAAACAAAAAAGTAAACCCAAAGGTGCTTGTGTTCATTCGTTTGGCATGTGAATGACACAACGCAAACACTTTCCTGCAACCATTAAATCGAATGCTTTATTTATGTCTTTGAATGGAAAATTATGCGTGATGAGGTCATCAATCTTGATTTCCTGTGCATACAAACAACAATAGTTGTTTTGTTACATTAACAAATTCGGGTTTAGGTCATTTTTGGTCACTTAACTTTTGGTTTTGTGCTCATTTGGTCACTTAACTCTTTTTAAGTTTTAATAGGTCATCAAACTTTTGGCTTTGTGCTCATTTAGTCACTTAACTTTTGGTTTGGTCATATTTAGTCACCTAACTTTTAAACTTGTGTTCATTTAGTCACTAAACTTTTAAACTTTTTCAAAAGTTTAGTGACTAAATGAGCACAATTTTAAAAGTTAGGTGACTAAATGAGCACAAATCTAAAAGTTAAGTGACTAAATGTGACCAAATTAAAAGTTAAGTGACTAAATGAGCACAAAGTCAAAAGTTTGATGACCTTTTAAAACTTAAAAATTGCTAAGTGACCAAATGAGCACAAAACCAAAAGTTAAGTGACCAAAAATGACCTAAACCCTAACAAATTCACCCATATTTGGAATTAAAAAAAATATATATAGTTTACCTCCTTTAAATACATGTCGATTAAAGTGGGAATATCTGATTTTGGTTTCCATCCTCCAAAAAGAGACCCTTTTAGTGTTCTTCCGGTAAGAAATAATCCATAGTGACATGCTACATTTGGGTTTGTCTTAGGAACCCCAAGGGTAACTGTCACACCCCACCCCTAATAATTAATTAATGACAAAAAATAATTATCTCAAATGGAATTTTTTTAATGATTAAGAGATTAAGAAAGGAGTTAGTTAGTTAGTTAGTTAGGTTGTTACATCACAGCAAGAATGCAAAGCTGTATTTATCATCTCGGTGTCTCCAATGCATTCAAATGAATAGTCTACACCACCATCTGTAAGTCGCTTGATAGCCTGAAATCATAAATATATAAGAAATCAATTATATTAATCTTATTACTATTATTTATTATATTAACATAATAAACATAGTATTAGCATACCTGTTGAACTGTCTCATCAATGTCATTTGGGTTGATGAAATCTGTTACTCCAAAAGCTTTTGCTGCAGAAATAATGAAAATTCATGATTCATCAATAATTTTTATACTAATGACTAATGGCGTGTTGTGAAAATAAATGGTGTGTTATTATTACCTTTGTCTTTCTTTTCAGGATTAGTGTCCACCCCAATTATCCTAGATGCACCCCTTATTTTAGCACCTTGTGCAACCTAATCAATTCACATTTCAATTAACCAATAAAAATGATATGAAAACAGGTTTAGATACTTACAGATAACCCTACAGTTCCCAAACCAAAAATGGCAACTGTTGATCCTTTAGAAACATCAGCAACATTCCAAGCTGCACCCAAACCTATAAAAATAAATAAAATAAAAAATAAACAATTTTGTTATCTATGAAAAATGCAAAATCGGTCCTTGTGGTTTGCCATTTTCTTTGGTTTTGGTCCCTCAAGTTTCAAATTTTCAAATTTGGTCCTTTTGGCATACTTTTGTCACGGTTTTCATCCCTGTTTCAACTTGAAAAGACTATTTTGCCCTTACGTAACTTCTTTTTGATTTTCTTTTCAAATGACTAAAAAAAAGGGTCCCTTATTCAATACAACTTAAAATTATCTAGAAAAGACATCAGAAGGGCAAAATAGTCTTTTTCAAGTTGAGGACGGACCAAAACCACAACAGAAGTATGCCAAAAGGACCAAATTTGCAATTTAAAAAAAATATATATATATCACAAGGGCAAAATAGTCTTTTTCATTTTGGGAAGGGACAAAAACCACAACAAAAGTATGCCAAAAGGACCAAATTTGCAATTTTTAAAAAAAATATATATCACAAGGGCAAAATAGTCTTTTTTCATTTTGAGAAGGGACAAAACCCACAACAAAAGTATGGCCAAATTTGCCACTCTGAAACTTGAGGGACCAATTATGAAAATTTCTGATTTACAAAGTTTGTTTACCAATACCTGCTGCTGTTCCACAACTGAGGAGGCAAACTTTTTCTAGAGGGGCAGTTTTGGTGATTTTTACAGCACATCCAGAATTAACAACTGTATATTCACTAAAGCTAGAAACAGCACAATAGTGATAAATGGGCTTCCCTTTGACAAAAAACCGAGTTTTTTGATCACTATGCATTACACCTTTTCTTTCTAACCCTAGTTTTTGGCAGATGTTGCTTTTTCCAGAAACACATTGCTTGCAATTCATGCATTCTCCAATGAACAATGTCAGAACATGGTCACCTTCTGCAAATTCAGTTACTCCTTCCCCCACACTCTCCACAATCCTGCAAAAAATACCAATGTACTTTCCAGAATAAATGAATTTTTTTCTTATTACAGCATTGTATTTTATTTTCTGATTATATGTTATGACAAGTGTTGATACTTACCCTGATGCTTCATGGCCAAATATTCTAGGAAATAGTGGAGGTTGTGCCTGAAAAGAATTGAAATCCAGTTTTTATACATGAATGTTCAAGCTAAAGAAGACCAATATAGTATTTACATGAAGGAATATTTACAGAATGTATACTCTAACTAACTACAGTCTCAAAAACACTCCAAAAGGATCATGATACAACATAGTTTGTGATGATGACAAGAGGAAAATAGGTAATATTGCATTTAAGAGAAGCCCCACAAATAATAATGAAATCTCAAATGGAAACTGTTGCAATACAAATAGGGTTAGAGTAGTAATTGAAATTTCTTCATTCACCCTTACAATTATACTTCCTCCCTAAAAGGTCAATTTATCGTATTAGAGTAATGTAATTTTCGGATACATTGAGATGAATTTCAATGTATTCTACAGTTTAGAAGATCAAATGCAATAGCTAACCTGAGAGAGCCAAGCGGTGACATCGCTGCGACAAAGGGAGGTGGAAACAACCTTGATCCGTATTTCCGACGGTTGCGGTGGGTTGACTTCCACCTCTTCAATCACCATTGCTTCCCCTGCCCCCGATGCCACCGCAGCTGTAAATGTAATAGGTAGTTAATTTTCAGAATCATCACCAACCGCATCTAATACTACCAAATAACGATTTGAAAAGAACGGAAATTACCTTTGCATTTGATGACTCCTCCAGGGTTTTTGGCAAAGGTGGAGCTTGCTGGCGACATTTTCTGTTGGTACGATTTGAATGTTTAGGAGGATATAGGCGTATTTGTAGGGTGGATCGGAGGGGAAACATAGTGGTAGGTTGGTGATCATATGTAATCTGGTGATTGAGGTTTGGGGTAGGTGAAGCAGGAGGAGTGATGAAAATTGGACAAGTAAGTGAGTTGTACTATGTGCATAGATACGTCATCTTATGAAACTAAAAAAAAAAAAAAAAAAAAAAAAAAAAAAGGAATTATTTTGGGAAGTTTTGATAAAACCAAATTGATTATATTTTCTTTGTTTAGAATTAGAAAATGTGAAAAAATAATTCCATTCCATTTTTTTCATTGAAATTTTTGTCCCGAAATACTAACATTATCTTCACACCAAGAGTTTTAATATCATTCACATCAAAACAAATAGCGTATCAACAACTACCTTATAATTCTTCGTACCAAAAATAAACTCGACTTAGCCACATCACTTGAAAGAAGATTTACAAGAAGAATTTATTGGAGTGATCAAATATTAATAAGAGTAAACTTCAAATTTGGTTCTTGTGGTTTCTTGAGTTTTGCAATTTTAGTCATTGTGGTTTTCAAATTATAAATTTTATCATTTTCATCAAATTTGGTTGTGGATTTGGTCCTTCCATTTAATAGGCCTTAATTTACATACGTTAAACCTTGTAAATTACTATTTAGATCTTTATTTTGTATATTTATTAATATCTTTATTTTATTCGAATTATTAACCTAAAAAACTTTAACCCCTTTATTTAGCCCAGTACGTTTTTCCTCTTCCTTGTGTTCCCCACCCTTCTATTTCCGACAAGACGCATTACCACTGATCTTCTTCATTCAATGTTTCCGAAAAAGAAACCCTAGCCACCACCGTTACTAAGTCTGAAGAACCATCACTACCTTCGTTGTCGTGTCTAATTGTATAAACCATACGTGTAAATGATCTTCTTGAAGTTTCTAATACTTTGTTTAAAGTGTTCTTTATTTGGTTTCTTTTAAAAAAAATGCAATGCTATGGTTTTTTGAAATTTTTCTGATTTTGTTATTGCTGATATTCTCTGAAATCCGAAAATATGATGAATATATTGCTATATATGATGTTTTGAATCAAATTATGAATCTAATGTTTTGATATTGTTGGTTGAGTTTATAAGTCTAATATTTATGCTTGAAAATCTGATCTAAATGTTTATGTTTGAAATCTGCTCTTACTTGGATGTTTATTTTTTCTTATTTGTCTTGAAAAGGCCATTGGAAAAAGTGATTACGAGAACAAAGAGAACGTGGTCTAAATGATAAGGCATGAGGTTCAGCTTAAGTAACAATAATGATAATAACATATAAAAAGAATACGGATAATGACTTAAAAGGGTAATGTACTTTTTGATTTGTACGTATTTAGTCACTGATTTTTTTTCGTCTATGTTTGCCCCTTCAACTTGTTAAACTGTACACATTTTGTAACGCTCTAAAAATTCCAACCAATTTAAACTTTTCAAAAACAACCCAATTTCATAAAGTTAACACAAAAAGGTTTTCAATACAATTATTATCAGAGTATTTCCCAGAAACCACATCGAAAACACATAAAACCCGAGGATTTCTTTGTTTGAAAAACCTATTCTGACCTTTTTTTTCGATTATAATCGATGGAATCGTCCATTACGATACATAAGAAAAATAAATAAAAAATTGTCTGTAATAAAAAATAGCGTCATGCCGATTTTGTCGCAAAACTCCAACGGGTCATAACTTCTTCGTTATAAATTGGATTTCATCATTCTTTATATCTCCAAAATTCTTGTTACGACTACTTCAACTTTCTTTAGAGATATTGGGTCAAATCTTCATTCTATTTTTGACGCATATTTTTATTATTATTTATTATATCGTTATAAGCATGTATATTGCACATAAATCACATAATACTCAAATAATTTATCTTCATTACTTCAAAATAGGTTACAATTGTTGACCCTAATTATTACATTATTATAATAATGTTTAGCCTAGAAACGTGGGCGTTACACAAATGGACTTCATGATGATCATCAGACGCCCCATACGTTGTATTAATCTCATCAGCACCAGCATAAAGTTATCTTGTGCATGACATATCATATTAGCAATCTTGTTGATTAGGATCTTATTTATGCTTGATTTTGTTTAAATCCCTAATACGTAGGGATTTCCTTATATTAGTTTTTTTATCCTAGTATATAAGTTATGTTAGGGTTCATTGTAAAAAAATGGCTTTGTGCATTCTCTATTTGTGAGAGTTTTATTGAAAACCTTAATCGAAATAAGTTTTCGATTAAGAATTTGTGAAGTCTTTTCTTGTGTTATTACTTGTTATTCATCTTTAAGATCCAACATAAGTATTGGAATAACCAACACTTATAGATCACTTCAGTGATTCTAAGATGATAATATCTTATATTCTTCAAAAGGAGATGCATGAGACTTTAGTTATGTAGTTTGTTATGCATTGGTTTTCTCTAATGTTGTTCGTAACTAGTAGCCATAAATAGAATGTCCATGTATGACATGATGTGTAGACTGAGTGTATTTAGTCAAAGTTTATTTGTTCCTTCTGTCTTAATAGAAGAAGTGATATCCCTTGGCCCATTGATGATTTGGTGTTGAGATCAAATGTATGGTCGTGATGAGACTAAATTGATAATGGATCAATAGTACAGTTTGTTGTGGTCGATGCAAGTCTATCAAGAAAGATAATCTTGAACGGTAGAATTTGACATCTTTGCATGTCTCACGTTAATATGGATATCAAAGAACTAAAGAATATTTGATCAGTTGTCTAAGGGCTATATCACAACTTGGAGTTGTGAGTTCGACAATGTTCATTGGATGGAACGCTCCTTGTTATGGTAGGTAATATTATAGCATATTGTTGTTGTGACTTGTGCAAGTAGGAGACTGTTAGAAATAGTGCACATAATCACAAGTTGGTAATATTACTTTTTTCAGTAAGGTCCTTTTGGGTTACATACAAGAAAGGTTTAAGCAATATTTGACAGGAAATAAATAATGAGGATTTAGTTTGTTAATTTATTAGTCATTAATAAATTAATAGAAACTTGTAAATCCTTAAGGTTTTAAAGTGAAAAATAGGGGCTTAGTAACCAAGCAATTATTATAAGGAAACTCTGATCCCACCCCTATAAATAGAGGTGTATAATTAGCCTTTGGGGTTGCTAGAAGCAACCCAAAATTCGTCACCGCTCTTTTCTTCTCTCATCTCTTGGATCGGCTCGTCGACACAACGCGTCTCCTTTGATGACGCAACACGTTCGGTTGCAAAAAAACCTAAACTTTTAGGGTTTGTGTTCAGAGTGTTCACATGCAATGGGATGCCAATGATGGTTGTTGATGTTCTTCTTGGGTGCGACTACGAAAGAGGAGTTCTGGTTTGAACCCTCTCCATCAAGCATAAGAAGATTTCATATGTATGTTTGCTTTGTTCCTTCTATGTATTTTGAGTTGCATGCTATTTATGGATATGTGATCCTAATGGTTGGAATTTAGTTATCGATCCATTGCTTCTGTTGTTTGTTTATCTTTGTTTTTTGGACCCCAAATCCCATTGGTGTACACCCTAGCCACCTAGGTGATGGAGACGGTGGGTTGATGACATAGACTCGCAACAAGCTTCTTTAGGGTTTAGGGTTTGTCATTGTCGTGCCTTACTATAATGTTAGGATACACAACACCATGAGTGAAGCCATGCTATCAACGAGTAGATGTGAAACAAGCAATCATGAGACCAAGTAGAAACTTATGAGATCAACTTTGGAATTATCCAAATGATTAACAATTTGATGGGAATGTCAATGAAAATCCATATTACCATCTTTAGAATTTCCCGACTATATGTCACACATTCAGCAGCACATGAAAGTACGTTACCCTAATAGGTAACCATCAAAATTTGAGTTACATAAAGAATGATGCAACTGAATTTGCCCAATTCACTTGGCATTTTGCATACACCCTTCAACTTTAAAATACAACAAATCCATGCAACATGAACTATGTTTCTTTAACCGCATTCATATTCTTATTGTTTTGTAGGTATCTATAGGTTCTCATTATATTATATAAGAAGATTTACAGTCGCTTTTTCCTCCCAATCAAAAATCCAAAATCAAACTATTGCCAAGTATTATTATTATTATACTGTTGGCCACGATTCCCTCCCATTGCACCACCACGTCCACCGCCTCCCTGAGAATAATTCGGTGGGCCGACCCCATAGCCGCTAGTCCCACCACCACCAGCAGCACCACCCCGACCATAACCTTGAGGAGGAGGGTACGGGCCACCGCCGCCGCCACGGTTAGGGTGGTGGTTGTATCCGGCGGAAGGGTTGCCGCCACCCTGCGGGTACCTGCTTGATCCGGCAGAAGGACCACCACGAGGCTTCCCGTAATGGTGGCCAGGGCCGCCTCCTCCTGCCGCCACGAGCTGAGGCTGACCACCACCATGCATGGGTGGTACAGCTGGTGGTCCTGGCCTCATCTGCTGCTGCATTGGTGGCGGCAATCGCGAATGCTGCTGCTGTTGTTGGTGTTGGATTTTCTGACGCTTTGCTGCTTCGTCTTGTTGTCTTTGTTGCTGTCGCTTTTTCTTGGTTTGAAACTCATGTGAAGATTCATATTTTGGCAAACTAAACAAAAATTCAAAATAATAAATAAATGCCAGGTGTCAATCATAATATGACATGGCAGGTTTATTAAAAAAGTTAAAAGTGTACATACCTCTTTGGATCACAAGGTAATGGATCAATCCAGAAATACTCTGCATCAAGTGCATCCTTGGCTGATATTCTCTTTATAACAAACAGACACGACATAAATTATAAAATATTGATATAAAATAACCTCCAAAATCCAAATGCTTATACTAATATTTTATTTGTGAAATTAAGTGGATACCTGAGAAGGATCAAGGGTGAGCATTTTCTCAAGCAACTCCAAAGCATTTCGGTCAAAGCTATTATAATAGTGAAAATGGGTTAAATTTGTTGAAAACCAGTTTTTTATATTTAAAATTTTATAAAATATATACATACTGTCTGAAGACATCTCGAAGACGCCTTTTTATAGGTCTTGTGGGCTTGAAGTTGTTGTACCAAGGAATTTTAGAAACGCCAGGCCAGTTATTCTCATCGGGGGCCCCACACAGTTCAAAGATTTTACTTAGTTGCTCCGGCTACATATTTGCAACAAAAATAAATAAATAAATAAATATATTACTATATATATTAAGATTAAGTGAGAAGAACACTTGCCTCATCTTTACCAGGGAAAATTGGTTTCCCATGAAGAAGCTCAGCAAAAATACATCCAACCGACCACATATCCACAGCTGGGCCATACTTTGTGGTCCCCAGTAGCAACTCCGGTGGTCTATTAAAAATTAAAATAAATACCATATCCTACTTTCATTTCTTTCTATTATTTACAACATTTTTTTGTTTTTTTGAAAAAACTTGAAAGATTTTGGTGTGTGATACCTATACCATAAAGTGATGACACGATTTGTAAGATTCCCATTGTGATCATTTGAAAATGAACGGGCAAGCCCAAAATCTGCTAGCTTCAAATTCCCTTCATTGTCTATTAAAAGGTTAGAACCTGTACAAAAAACTATGTCATTTAGCCTATATAATAATTAAATTAAATTTCATTTTTTACATCTATATATATAATATATTATACCTTTGATGTCACGATGAAGTACTTGATTTACATGACAGTAGTGAAGGCCTGTCAAAAGCTGTCTCATATAACACTTTAAGAAATAGCAATAGAAGAGCGTGTGAGTATGTAATAATAATAAATAGATAATTAAATAAATAAATAAATACCTTGATCTGTGCAACAGAAAACCTCATCCCAGGGCGATCAGCAAGGCCAGTTAGATCATGATCCATGTACTCAAAAACCATGTAAATTCCCCCCTTGTATTTATTACCATCTGCAGACAGATTTTATATATATATATATATATATATATATATATATATATATATATATATATATATAGAGAGAGAGAGAGAGAGAGAGAGAGAGAGAGAAGCACTTGCCTGGTCTGCCTTGGTCATCTTTCTCAGGACCTACAACAGAAACATCAAATGTCATTATAAGAAAAAAGAAAGTAATATTTATTTTTAGTATACATGTAAAAGTAAGGGAGAATGGAAAGATTAGTTAGAAATTGAAGTTACCTGGAGAAGTAACAATCTCTTTAAGCTTTATGACATTCTCATGATGCAGCTTCTTTAGAATTTTGATCTCACGAATGGCAGTTATGGGAAACTGTATTTATAAAGTAGATTTAGATTTTAGAAATACTTGTTTAAGTTTAACATTAACAATGTGTAGAGGAAATAAGGTTCTTACACCCTCCCTCTCATTGTCCATTCGTATCCTCTTCAGAGCAACAATTTCACCTGTTCTGATTTCTCTAGCCATGTATACTTGACTGAAAAAAAAAAAAAAAAAACATCATTACAACACCAAAACTCTAACTTCAGGAATAATGATCACAATCATAACAATAGGGGTTAAATGCATGAAATAGCAACCTACTTTCATTGATTGGTTTATTATAGCATCATACTTTCATTTCATCATATTATAACATTGTAATTTTACAACTATACCCAATGTCATCCAAAGAAAATCTTGAGTGCTATAATTAATGATTATTCAAAGTATAGGGTCCTAATAAGAAAAAAGGATGAAAGCATTTTAGAACTGTTCTAATTTTTTTCATTTACAGTTTCAATTTTACAACAGTTCTAAATGGTCGGTCACTTTTTATTCAGCATTAATTCTAGACATCATGCAGTTACAAAAACAGAGACATCATTTATCCATTCAGCACTTAATGGAGTAAAAAAGAGAAACAGACCCTACATCAAATCTACAACAACAACTAATCTTGTATCATCAATATAACCATGAGGACTTACACCACTTGCAAATATACCAAAAATCAAAACCTGGAAAATTAGTACTAAGAATTAATGACAACAATCATCACAACCTAGGGTTGAACAAGGTCCCAAGGGTTCTGTAGTTTTCCTATTCAAGAAAAGTCTAATAAAAGCAGTAGCTCACCATACTACTTCTTAACACTCCAAATCTACAAGCACACAACCAAACAGATCAACCCCACACAGAAGCTTGCAAGAACTAAGATTGAAAAATCAGTAGATTGAATAACTTCTCTAAAAGAAGTATTCAGATCATTAGATAAACATTCTGCACAGGAAAAGCATCAACTGAACCTGCTTCAAGCCATGATGACTAATCAATCAATCTTGAGGTAAACTATCTTTATAGATGTAGTAAAGGATTGACAAGATCAAAACCAATAAGATATTGCCACATAACACATGTCAATCGAGAGATCATGAGCACAGACAAAACAATGCTTACAAGTAGATGCACCTACTGGCATATATCATATATGCTTATCAATTTTTTCCCCTCTCAAGCCCCTTTAATGGTAGCATCAGGTTTAATACAAAAAAACAAAAAAAAAAATTGAAACAATCACCAAAAGATTGTGCATAACCCAACATTTACTTGAATCGGATCCAATAGGGCTAAAGGACCTCAATTTTGGATATCAAACATCATACTGAACTAACTAATGCAGGTATTTAGACATTTCACTGCCAATGGTAAAATAACACAAAAAGGTGTTTCATGTACTATACTTTGTTATCTCAAGTAAGAAGTAAATAAAAACACAACATATATCTTTCAAGCTCTTATAAGGAAGGAGATTAAACAAGTATGATGATATGACCAAATGTCCTAATCTGCATAACATTTAAAGACAAAAAATATTGTATGATATGGAGTTGGATTAAGGGCAAACAGCTACTACTTAAACGCTTAGCACCCAAAAATTGTTCCCTTACTAGCCTTTAGAATCTTTCACAGTCTGTAAATTGTGCTTTAGCACCAAATAATCACCCTGAAAGAACAACTGTTGTAACTAAGACATAATCAGGAGGTTTTCACAGAGGAGCTACGGCAGCTTATAAATCTTTTATCATAGCCAATATTCACATTATTCGAATTCGGTTTTCAGAAAGATACTCGATAAGTTTGACTCCAATGAAAAAAGGTTCCTCGAAGATTTTGTCGTTTTAGCATGATAATAGACACTGTTTTACCATGAACTGTTTCACAATGTTGTGCCAAGTGTAAATTTTGGATTCAATTTGGGTACAGTGGCTGAAACACATCCTATTAATATAGTGGCAGGAAAAAAAACAACTGGCTTAACTTCTAGGTCAAAAGAACCCCCTGTGTTTTGTTCAGATATTGTCGCCAATAACCAATAACCAATTACAAAATTGAAGTTGATAAAGATATGTTAAACTTTGATGATCAAAATCAGTATCGCAAATGATGTAGCGACTGACCCGTAAGTTCCTTCACCGATCTGTTCCAATTTCTCGAAACAGTCAACACTTCGGGATCCCCATGCTGGAGATTCTGTTGTATTCAACTGTCCCGGTGCCGCTAAAGCCATAGCTACTCCGGTAGGTAGCTCCGGCGCGCGTCCGACGTTACAGAACTGGAATGGGAGGAAATTTTAGGGTTATCGTGGGACTGAAAGAAAAGGGGTTCCTACTTACGTAAAGGATGCTTAAATGCTTAATTACGCTTAACTTGTTTTTGTCGGACCAAATCAGCTATTTCTTCACGAGTTAATCATAAAAATATCAAAATGAGATGGTAGGGGTGTTGTTGGGTCATTATCTTCGGGTTTCAGCCGGATCGGATCGAGTTATATATCGGGTTTTTTTGGTATCGGTTCATGTTGGGTATTGGTTAAATATACCTTACAATTAACATTTTGTAATAAACTTTAAAATTTGATATTTTTGGTTTGGCAACCAAAGTGAACTTTCACACAACGTGTTTATGGATTAATGCGTTTGAGTCGTAGTTAAGACCATACTTTTTTATATTATACACTAGTTTATAACCCGTGGGAACCACGGTTATAAAATTAATCAAACTTTTATAGTAAAAACAAAAAATTATTAATAAGTTATTTTAAATAAATTATTAATTTAATAGATATTTTTATTAGTTATGTGAAATTATAATCATTGATTCAAATAAATATATAAAATTAATTTTTAATATATATTAAATATTTTTTATTTGTGAATTAATGAAAACAATAATTTAAAATTTAAAATTTAAAATAGAATCACATTAATGAGGAGGTCTAATAAGTTTAAAATGGAAAACTAATAGATTGACAAGTGGCAACACATTAATTAAAATGTCTAATATGATGACACATGGCAAAAGAGCTACTCTTTTATTAGTATAGATGTAATTATATAGTATAAAAGATAACGTAAACATTAAAATCTTTCAACCCATTATATTATATTTAACATTAAAAAAATTATTGCAGGTATATTGTTTTTTATTCAACATTAGGTATGAGACTCATGTATTACATGAGTTTATTTCAACGAAAAAACTAATTATAAAAATCTAAATATTTGAGAAGTTTGAATTTATAAGAAAAATATTGAATTATAAAAATTAAATTGTTTTTTTCTCTAAATTTAAAAAAAATAATTTAGATAAATAAATAAAAGAAATTAATGAAACTTTAATTTAGTAATTTTAAATTAAAAAGAAAGTTCATTATGGAAACTAATATGCATTTATTATTGCATTTAAATATTATATGAAATTTAATAAAATAGAAAACCCATAAAATGACATGTAGAATAAAAATTAATTCAAAATAACCACAAAATGACATTTAGCAAATTGAATGAGGGTGTGACAAGTGGCAAAAAAACATTCATTTATTAGAATATACTATATTTAGTGTTACAGTAAAATCCAACATTATATATAGTGTTAGGTATAGTGTAAGGTTGGAGCATTATAATGTAATTTATAATGTAAAAATAGTTTTTAGTGTAAGTTGGAGATGCCCTAAGTTTAGTTGACCATCTTGGTTACTAGGTATCTTGTTTACCGATGTGTAATAAATGATTCATTTTTTTATTTTATGGTGGAATCGATATAGACTATGTTGTCATGGTTTTTGGTAGTATTTCACCCCTCGGGTGTATTTAAAACCCTATGCCTACTTAGACCATGTTCATGTACGTAGCTATCTTTGCAATATGTATCTATCCTTCTTATAGATACAAAAAAAAATTGTCATTTTCTAACAAATTAAAGTATGTTTAAGACATGTCATGCAATTACTCTAGTAGCATCAGGGATGGCGATAACTTATATTACAATATTAAGCTCAAGGAGTTGCATTTTTGCATGTTACTGGAAACGATTGCTTTAAATATGAGTGTTTTTTTATGAAAAACATGGGATATTTTTAGACATTATAATAAGATAACGTATGCTTGTTTCATTAAAAATAAATAAATAAAAGATAATGTATGCTTGTTTACCTAAAGTTGTTTTTTTTTTGCATCCAAGAATGTAAGACATGTGGGACATGATTTCATCCAAAAAGATTGTTTACAATAGTTTCGATGAAACTATACCATTTGATTCCTTAAGAGGTACCTCTGAACGTTGTAGTATGTAGTATCTTCTGAAAGATTGCAAAACTCATACTTAAGGGAAAATTGAAAGATATTGATGAATAACAACGACGATAACAAAAAAAAGTATATAGAAAGATTACAAAGACAAGAAACATGCATAATGAAGAAGAAAAATGTGTGTGTGTGTGTATGTGGGGGGTATAATCACTTATAACCTAGGTAACTATATCGATAGTTATAAGCCTCGACAAGACATGACAGCAAAATGAATAACGACTAAAAACCCAGATGACATAACTGATGGGTTTTACACAAAAGAACATTCATATGTGCTCATACAAAACCCTAAAGCTTGGATCTATACTTCTCTAGTGTACATGCAATTCATCCAATACTTGAAAACCCTAATCTAGCATATATTGAAATCGAAAACTACAATAAACTAGTTTAGATGATACCTTTCTATGTTTGCAAGAATCCTTTGATCTTAAAGAAGCTTAGTGTCACAAGCGTAACACCTCTAATGGCTCACAAACACCACAATCAAGAGAGTGGTGTAGAGGAGAGAGGATGAGAGGCAAAAGTCGGCTCCAAGCTTCCAAGAGATCAAGTGGCCGATTTTGCTAGCCCTAGGGGTCCTTATATACTTGAGCTTCTAGGGTTTCAGTCAAAACCCTAATTGGATGACTTGGGCCCTAAGTAACTTGAGATTTGAGAACATTCTTGAATAAGGCCTCTATGGCCGAAATTAATATGGATTCCTCTTAATTTCGTCCATGCCCTAATCCATAAGGATTCTCAGCCCAATATCAACTATCATACAATTAACAGTTCTAGTCCCCTTTATTTAATTAATGTCTTTTAGCCACATAATTAATTCTTAATTAATTATTGTCTAATATTAATTAAACTATATGACTTCTTTTAATATATTATTCATATAATATATTAATAAATCATAATAACCTCTCTCTTCACAAGTCATCCTATCAAGTTGCTTTGGTGAAGGCAACCCAAAAGGACCATGCACAACCAGGTCAAGTACATACCAAATATAGTTATGGACTTAGACACTAATCCAACAGTCTCCCACTTGGATAAGTCTAGTAACTATAGTGTAAGTACAATCTGATTAGCAATCGTAGATCTCAAAGACGCTGTCAAACTCTGATCTTATCAGTAACATGTCCTTTAGATAAGGGATCGTATAGTCCTCCGTTTTGGATATCGTGCGAACAATCACATGGAACATAGTCATACCTATTGTCCAGCAGTTTGTTTCTCGATCTCTGATTCGTCTGACATAGAACTTAATTGAACACATCAATTCAGTGTTGACCGGGCCCAACACATAAGTCAAACCAAATCATCGAGGGGCCCAAATATCGCTTTTACCCTCTTAGGATAAAAGGAACAGATAAACTTCGACTTATATGCATTTTGTAGATGTTAGTTGTAAAAGTCGAAGTGTGTCTTGTAATGATTCGCATTTTGTATGTTATTTTACTAAGTCTATTTTAAATGCGAAGTGTAGCATGCGAAGTTTCATAGTATAAGACTTAGTATACTTTTTGTAAGTTCCCTATAAATAGGGACTTAGGCTTGAAGTAGAGACGATATCGAAATACAAAAACTCTCTTCAGCTTACTCTGTAATCAGTCTTAATAAAACGAGATCTGATTAATATTTACTTCGTGTGTTCTTTATCATTCATGTTTCAAATCTATTGTTTCGCATCTTAATTCTCGATAACAATTCTCATCAATTGGTATCAGAGCGGGATTCAAACTGCTTAGATCTGATTTTCGTATAAGAATCATTTGCTTTTTGAGTTACAAAATTTACTCAAAATTTTCCGCGCAATTTTGGTTTTGAAAATCACTTTTGATCTTCAGATTTGAATTGATTCTGCATTTGAATTGTTAAGTCGAGTATTCGATTAGCGATTTTTGATCAATTCGTTTGATCGATTTCTGAAATTCATCAAGTTCTCAAGTTTTCAGAAATTTTGTTTGTTCATCAATGGCGAACTTCAACATGAACACAATGACTTCTTTCTCTCATTTGCTTGGTTCTTCAACCAAAATTCCGATGTTGATTCCAGAATACTATGATCAGTGGGCTGATAGAATGGAAGATTACTTAAATGGAATTGATGAAGAACTTTGGAATTGTATCGATGGAACAGTTCAAGCTCCTGCAAATGTTCAACAAATTGGTCCATCCACTGGATCTCCTGATGTTGAAGATCAACAAAAACGACTAAAGGACAATGAAAAGAGGTGCATGAGGGAACTAAGAGGTGCTCTTCCTCCTGTGGTTTACAATTACATTCGTAGTTGTAAAACAGCAAAAGACATCTGGAATACTCTAAAAGAGAAGTATCAAGGTAGCGAAAAGACGAAGATCAATTCTGTAAAGCAATATCTGATTGAACTGAAGGAATTCAGACAAAAGGATGCAGAAACTCTCGAAAGTTACTATGATCGTCTGAATGAGCTTGTGTTTCGCTGCAATAGGTATGGTATCACTAGATCTATCATGGAATTCAATTTAACTTTCATTATGGGACTTCGCAAGGAGTGGCGAAGTGTGAGCATGATGATTAAGAATCAACAAAGTTTTGATACAACCAAATTGAATAATCTCTACAATCAATTGAAAACACATGAATCTGAGGTTTCAGAAATGTATGAAGAATCAAAACTAGTTATTGGTGGTCCTTTGGCTCTAGTTTCAAAGGTTTCAGAAAATGATGAAAAAGATGGATCAGATGATGAAGGATTTTTGATGAATTCCGATGATGAAGTTGTAGCATTCTATTCAAACAACAGAGTTAAAAAGTTTTTCAAAAAGCCTTTTAATCCAAAAGGAAAGATGAATGATGCGAAGAATGTTACAACAAGGACTGGAGGGGATGAGAGAAAGAAGATGGAGAAAATTGAGGAAAAACCGAAAAATGCGAATGAAGAGAAAAAGTTGAAAGGTGATTCAGGAATCTATTGTCATTATTGCAATGGTGCAAATCACTTCGCAGCTGACTGCATGTTGCGAAAGAGAGAAGAGAAGAAAGAAAAAGTCAAAGATGAAGCATACTACTCTGAGAAGATTGAAGAGTTACGTGCTAAAACCAAAGGAGTGTCATTGGTTGCGAAGGGAGAAACTACTGAAGAAGAGAGTGGAACTTATCAGATCTGGTCTTCAGGATCTGATGATGAAGAAATGAGGCATCCCACACATGGAGCAATGTTCGCAAGCTTTGAGGAATGAGAAGAGAACATTTCAGGGAGATGTTTTGTGTCAAAATCCACTGACAAATCACCCATGAAAACCAAGGTACGTACAATTCTTGAATCTTTTAATATTCCTTTATCTGCTTATGATGCTGAAATTGTTTCATTTGATGATACTGTGGCTTATTTTGATTATGTTATTATGTCTGCTAGTAATGAAGCTAAGAAACTAAATGTGCAACTAAGTGAGACACGAAGAGATTTAGAAATAAAGAAGAGCAGAGTTGAAAAATTGGAATTGCAAGTCAAAAATATAGACTGTGATAGGAATAATCTTACTAATGATGTTAGGTTATTACTAGCACAGAGAAACATATATTGTAATTCTGCAAAACGTTTGTATGCAAAATTAACAGTTTTACATCACTCTTCTGATATTAGCAAAGAACAACATAGAAAACTTTTACCTTTTCTTGAGTATGAACGTGAAAAAGTTGATGTTGTTTCTTATGATTGCGAAAGCACAATTGCTCAATTTGACAAAATACCTGATGATAGATATGCATATGGTATTGTCAAAATTGATGAATTTCTGAATGCTGATGAATTGGTTAACATTGTCAATGAAAGTTTGACAAAGAGTGAACAAGTGAAAATCATAAAGAAATCTGAAAATTCAACTCTTGCCTCACAATTGAATTATGCTGATATTGATGAAAATTCTGATAATGTAAGTGAAATCAGTGAAATAGAAGAGGAAGAAGAGGTTGATTGTTCTCAATTGTCAATCATTAATATCACATCTAAGATCAAAGGTAAAGAAATAATAGTTGATTCAATAGTAGAGGATGAAATTGATAAACCTTCAACTTCGCAACATTGTATGTTTGATAATGTGGAAGTTGAAAGCTGGAAATCTGATGACACAGATGTAAATAAAGAAGAAAAGAAAGTTTCAACTGAAACACCTCAAAGGATTGTAGTTGATCAAGTGTTTGAAGATACAAAAGAATTTGATAAAATTTTAAATGATAAAGGCGCACATTATTTGGAAACCAACACTGTGGTATATCCAAATTTTGTATGTACTGATAACAAAATTTTTCCAAATCAAGTTTTTGTCACTACTGGAAATGCTGAGAAAGTTCATCCTGATTTTAATAAAATGATTGAAAAAGATAATCAAAAGTCCACAACTGAAGGTTTTTTCGCAAATCAAAGCACAGAAGAAAACAATTTAACCAAAAATCCTTATGTGTTTTAAAAACAAAAATCAACACAAAAATGGGTGGTTAAAGGTGAAAAATCAAACAAAGTTTTTGAAAAAGATGAAAAATCAAAGGTTGAAGTGAAACTAAATTCTCATGAATTCAAATTGATGGTTGGAAATTTTTCAACAGAAAATAATGTTTCAAAAAGAAAAGCAAGAAAAGCAATATTCTGGCAAGTTGTGTCTAATGAAAAATCAAGAGATGAAAAAGAGCAAATTTCAAAAACATCATCAAGTTTTCATAAACAAATCAACTCTGTTGACAAGGTTCCATATGTTCGCAAATATGACAACAATCGAAAATTTGAGAATTCGCAAAAATTTGCAAATAATCAAAAGTTTCAAAATGTTGGCAAATTCACGAATACTTCCTCAAATTTGAAGAACTCAACTCAAGTCAAAAAGAAATTTTCACCAAAACAACCAAATTTTCCAAATCCTTCAATATCAAAACCAAACAAAGTTTCACATACAAAAGGAAAATCTGATGTTAGAACGTTCAATCATTGGTTTGAAGGAAAAGGACAGAAATATCAAAATGGAAAATTTTCAGAAGAACAAATCAAAAGTGCATTTGATAAGTACACAAATAATTCTTCATCTGGGAGTACATCATCTAATAATTCGCAAGTTCCAGTTCAAAAATGGAAACTAGTTATCAAAAATGCGAATGTTGTGAAGGATAAGATTACAATTAATGGAAATCCAAAATTATTGAATGATTATATTTCAAAATCTAGAACTGATGATGTTGATATAATTGATTCGGTTACAAACAAAGTGAAAACATGGTTTTTAAATTCCAAAAATCTGTTTAATTCTACTAATGATGGACCCAAAAAGTCTTGGGTTCCTAAATTTTTTCAATAAATGCAGGTGATATGTGACGAGCAATATGACATGAAATGGTACATTGATAGTGGTTGCTCTCGTCACATGACTGGAAGGAAAGAAAATTTGCGAGATTACAGAAACTTGGAAAATGTTGGAGTTGTCAAATTTGGAAATAATCACAAGTGTCAAGTGAAAGGATATGAGAAAGTCACAAATGGAAACTTCACAGTTAACAGAGTGGCATACGTTGAAGGACTTCAACATAATTTGATAAGTGTGTCACAACTTGTTGTGGGTACTGGAAATCAAGTTATATTCAATGAAGAAGGTAGTATCATTTCAAATGTCAAGACGAATGAAATACTCCTCAAATCCAAAAGATATGGTGATATGTTTACACTGGACATCAAACCGATTGTGGGAAAACCAGCTGTGTCTTTACTATCAAAAGCGTCAAATGATCCTAGTTGGCTTTGGCATAGAAGATTGTCACACTTGAACTTTCGAAATATAAATAAACTAGTAACTGAAGATTTAGTTCGAGGATTACCAGTACTGAAATTTGACAATGATTCTTTGTGTGCAGCTTGCGAACAAGGAAAACAACATCGAAAGGGTCATCCGATTGTGATAGATTCAAAAATAGTAGAGCCATTGGAACTTCTTCACATTGATCTATGTGGACCATCAAATGTTGCAACAATAAACAAAAAGCGGTATATTTTAGTTGTTGTAGATGATTTCTCTAGATTTATGTGGGTGTTTTTTTCTCAGGTTGAAATCTGAAGTTGCTCAGACGATGATTGATTTTATCAAAAAGATTGAAGTTAGTCTGAAGAAGAATGTGCGAAAAATTAAAAGTGATAATGGTTCTGAGTTTAAAAATCAAACTCTTGACAGTTTTCTCACAAGCAAAGGCATTTCGCATAATTTTTCATCACCGTATACACCACAACATAATGGTGTAGCTGAAAGAAGAAATCGATCTCTATGCGAAGCTGCCAGAACAATGTTGACATATGCGAATCTACCTCAATATCTTTGGGCAGAAGCTGTGTCTACAACATGTTTTACTCAAAATCGATCATTCATTCATCGAAGATTTAATGTTACTCCATATGAAATAATCAATAATCGGAAACCTAATGTAAAATTCTTTCATGTTTTTGGTTGCAGGTGCTTTATCATGAATCTAAAAGATAATTTGTCCAAGTTTCAAGCTAAAGCTGATGAAGGCATCTTTTTAGGATATTCACAGAATTCAGTTGCATACAGAGTGCTAAACAAACGAACAAGAAAAATTGAAGAAACGTTCAATTTAACATTTGATGATTACTATCTTAAACAGATTGATAGTAAATTTGATAAAAAAAAAAAAAACCAATACTTGTAGATTCACATAATCCAATTGATAATTCTGAAATCAATGATTTTGATTATGACTTGATTTTTGGAATTCCTGACAGGGCCATTGATGCAGAAAGTAATGCTCCTAATAATCAAACATCAGAATCTTCAAAACATACTGATGAATCAACGATAACTTGTGAAAGTACATCAGATATTCACAAGGAACAAGAACATCAAGTTGAGGGGGAGCCTTCGCAAACTCAACAAGAACATCAAGTTGAGGGGGAGCCTTCGCAAACTCAACAAGAACATCAAGTTGAGGGGGAGCATTCGCAAAATCGACAAGAATATCAAGATACAGATCATGTTGAGGGGGAGCATGATGAAACAGAGACAATTAATCTTGATAATAATGAAGAATTTCATGAAGTTAATGATAATTTTTCTGTTGCAGGATCTGAAAATGAAGATATGTTTGAAGATGCACCATTAGAATTTGATCCAAATTTTCCACCACTCGAGAAATGGACACGAAATCATCCAAAAGAACAGGTAATTGGAAATCTACAAGAAGGTGTGTTGAATAGAGCTCAAATTCATGCGAAAAATGAGGTACTGAATGAAAACCAAGAACTTTGCATGTTTAATGTTTTTATTTCGAAAATAGAGCCAAAAACTGTTAAGAATGCTATGGAACACTCAGATTGGGTTGTTGCTATGCAATCTGAATTGGCAAAATTTGAACGAAACAAGGTTTGGAGATTAGTTTCTAAACCCTCTGATGTTTCAATTGTTGGATTAAAATGGATTTTTAAAAACAAAACCGACAAAGATGGCAATATTATTCGAAATAAAGCAAGACTAGTAGTAAAAGGTTATTCGCAACAAGAAGGCATTGACTATGAAGAAACATTTGCACCTGTTGCAAGACTTGAAGCAGTTCGCATATTTTTAGCCTATGCAGCTCACAAAGACTTTGATATTTATCAAATGGATGTTAAATGTGCATTCTTAAATGGAAAACTCGAAGAAACAGTGTATGTTGAACAACCACCAGGGTTTGTAAACAGTGAATATCCTGATCATGTGTATGTCCTTGACAAAGCTGTATATGGGTTGAAACAAGCACCAAGGGCCTGGTACGCAACACTTACAAATTTCTTGAAACAATCTAAATTTAAACAAGGATCAGTTGACCCCATATTATTTCGCAAGAAAGTTGGGTGTCATCTAATGCTTGTTCAAATTTATGTTGATGATATTATCTTTGGTTCAACTGATCCAGCATTGTCAATTGAATTTGAAAATTTAATGAAAAGTCAGTTTGAAATGAGCATGATGGGAAAAATTAATAATTTTCTTGGTTTAAATATAAGGCAGAACAGAGAAGGCATCTTAATCAATCAAGAAAAATATACGAAGAACTTGCTTGAAAAGTTTGGAATGCTAAATAGCACAAACCTCAGAGTACCTATGGCAGTAGGAACAAGACTAACTCCTTCGTTAGATGCTCCTGCTGTTGATCTAACACTATATCGTAGCATGATAGGGTCTTTATTGTACTTAACTGCAAGTAGACCTGATATTATGTTTTCGGTTTGTTGTTGTGCTAGATTTCAAGCTAATCCAAGAGAGCCTCATTTGACTGCAGTGAAAAATATTTTTCGATATCTCAAGGGAACTGTTTCTTTAGGACTATGGTATCCTGCGAAAACAGGATTCTTCATTCAAGCTTTTTCAAACTCAGATCTAGGAGGATGTACTTTGGACAGAAAAAGTACGACTGGTGGATGTCAACTTTTGGATGGAAAGTTAGTGAGCTGGCAATCAAAGAAACAGACTTGTGTGGCTATATCAACCGCTGAGGCAGAATACATATTTGCGGCTGCTTGTACTTCGCAAATTATCTGGATTCAGAGTCAACTTCGTGATTATGCAATAAACATGAAAAAGATTCCCTTGTATTGTGATTTGCAAAGTGCAATTCGCATTTGTCACAATCCAGTACAACATTCAAAGACAAAACACATTGCTCTTCGATATCATTTTATTAAAGATCATGTGGAAGATGGGAATATTGAAATTCATTTTGTCAAAACAACTGAACAACTTGCTGATATTTTTACGAAACCTCTTGATGAAAAATCATTTGTTCGAATTTTAGCAGGTTTGTGGATGATTAATGCGAATTCAATTTTGTCAACACAAGAGTAAAAGCTTTGTTCAGCAGCTAAGAGTCGAAATCATTCAGAGGTTACTGTTCATTCAGAAGGCTTCGCATGGCTTCGCAACCACAGTTTTTCGCATCTGGCTCCTAATCACGATGGTAAGGTTTACACATACTGTTTTAGTTATGAAAAATCGAAAATCCAAAAAGATTTTATTTTTTCTGAAAAATTAAAAATCCAAAAAGATTTTATTTTTTTGTTCTTTAAATTTGAAAAATTAAAAATACAAAAAGATTTTATTTGTTTTGTTCTTTCGTTTTTGAAAATTTCCAAAATCACAAAAATATTTTTGTTTTTCTTAGTTTTTTTTAAAAAAAAAAAATAAAAAAAAATAAAAAAAAACTGTGTGTTGAGCATTTAATACAGGGATACAATGCGAAGAGGTCATACATTTATGTTTCTATGGGAAGGTATTACATTTTTTCAAACTAGTTAGGATGTCCCTAGAAGCATGCTGCTGTATGTAGACCTCAAGCCTCGAATGATTCTATGTGTGAAAAATGAAAGCCTTGATGAAATTATCTCATGAACATTTCTACCCAACAAGGCTTGTATTCGCATAAATCAACACGAGCTACCTTACTATTCTCAAATGAGTTAAGAGTTTTCTGTTTTGTCCACATCATAACAGAGGTACAATTCGATTCTTAACCAATCTTTTTATACCAAAATGTTCTTCAAATCCAAAAAAAATTTAAAAGATTTGTCCTTGAGGTCTTTGGTAAAACCAATCAAAACCTAGACAAATCACAACTCTGTGTTTAAGATCTAACATCATGAGTCCGTGATGAAAGTGAAACCCAAAAATCATACACCTTTAAGGAATTGACGGGGAACTTTGTTCCAGATTTTTACGAAACCTTTGTTTCAGTATCAAAAATTTCGAAACTTCAAATCATATTCAATTCGCATGCGTGGTCTTGATCAAATATTTACAACCAAGAATATTTGTTACCCAACAAGATCCAAAACAAATTTTCTCTTGAATATGATTTCAGTGTAAGTTTCATTTGCAAATTCTTGTCATGATAAATAATTTCACAAGCCAACTTGTCACTGACTACACTGGTCAAACAAGTAATTTCATTTACAATTTCTCACCTTATGTTAAGGCTGATATGTAATGAAATTTCAAACCAACCCAAAATGACTTTTAAAAGAAGCCCTTCGAAACTTCTTTACAAGTATTCGATTGTAATTCACGGGAAACTACACAAGCTGTTGATTATCTCTCTTGATAATTAACGAAGCAACCTTTGCCTGGGGTTTTACTGCATTCATGTCAAATTAACTCTTTGACATCACCACATTCCAAAATTTCTTGCTTCTTATCTTATTTTATTGGCACAATGCACACACGAAATCCTTGAGGTTTTGAGTAAAACCAACTCAGACTGATGATTTTGCAAGTCTGGCATATGACTTCGCTTTCAATCCCAAAAGTGAAAGAGCCTTGCTTCCATGCGAAGAGTTTTACCGGTTCGGATTCTATAACGGTTACTTGACAGGCTGTCTACTAAAAATGGTTGGTATTCTATCCGGTTTTCGAGGAGATGTGACAGTTACTTTTTACTGCATAGTACTCTTTTACAGCGATGATCCGAGATTCAAGGTGCCACATCGGATAACATTAAATGCATCCCGCTTTAATTTCAAATCAAATTTTGAGAAACCTATAAAAGGGGGATGAAGAACACTGTGTACGGTTACGCAAACAAGAATTCTCACAAACCTTCAAAGCTTTCATCTTGATCAAAAGTTCTAATTTCTTTCAAACCCTAACAATGGCAGCCACAAACTCAAACACTGATGAGGTCCTTTCTCAATCCCTTATGAAGATTCAAAGCACAAACTATCAAGTTGATCCCAACGTATCCGCCTATCCAGAAGACTTGAAGATGCTCATCGTGGCTTTGAAACGATCACCGTTATCAACAACCATGTTCAGGTCATTCCCAGTTCCGATGATCTGGTTATCTCGTGCTGCATCTACCGCTTCCTACAATCACACGGCGGTTGTGATTACCTTCAACCTCGTCAATAACAAGAGGGTCAAACTATCCAAGAACTTGTTCGTGGAGTTCTTGCAGATTCCCAACAACCCACCTTTTGTTAAACCTGTCAACTCCCAGATTATCCATATGTTCAATAAAATGGGACATCAACCGGAGTTAGAGAAGATTAGTGACTTCAGGAAGTCCGGATTACCATGTATCTGGAATTTTCTTTTTGGAATCTTCCTAAGGTGTCTAACAGGAAGATCAGTCGGCCTGGATAGAGGAAGAGTCGAAGTGTACGCCATGGTAATGGGTATCTACTATGACATCAATGTCGACTACGCGACTCAGCTTTGGAAGGAATTCGTTAAGAGTCTAGAAAACACGAATTCAGAGAAAGGGATATCCTGTGCCAGGTACTGGAGTCTAATCCTGGAGAAAGTATACGAGAAAGAAGCAATTCCGATCGCATCTGATGTCGAAGTTGCTGAGTTCTCGCTTTACCAATTTCCCAAAGTGGTTGAAGATGACGAAGCAATATTTACAAGGGTGGCTCGCATTCCGGATGCAATGCTTCGCAAAGTGTCTCCCACTCACAAAGTGCTGGTGAGATATTTGCGAAACATAGATACAGCTGATCAGACAGGTGTATTACCCGACGTTGCTACTCCGTCGAAGAAGAAGAAGGGGAGCAAGAAAATTGCGAAAGGTTCATCTTCACCGACTGAACAAGATGAAGTTGTTCCCACTGAAGACACCTTAACAAAACCAAAGAAGGAAGTCTTACCTTCTAAATCTGGGGTTTTAAAACAGATTCGCAAGGTGGAGGTGAGTAGTAAGGGAGTTACTATTCGCAGTATTCCTGCACCTGTATCTCCTGGCAAGAAACGTCAACGTGCAGAAGATGTTGCGAAAAATATGCAACGCACGCTGGGAAAGAAGAGGAAGATGGTGATTCGCAATGAATCATCAGACAAAGAAGTTGTCCCTGAAACTCCACCTGTCACAACAATGGTAACTGTTTCTTTACCAATCTCTCAACCTTCGCAAATTTCAACTACCATTTCTCAATCCCAACCACTCGAAATAGCTCTTACCAAATCAGTTACTGAGGAGGTACCTATTTCGGATATGGTTGTCAACGTATATGATACGGAGGCACCTATCCCGAGTGTTGCATCCACACTACCAATAACTACCACTTCATCCATATTCGACCATGCCCTTCAAAACCCATTCACCACCCTATTCCCATCTCAATCACCTGAGAATCCTCCACCTTCGCAACAAATGTCGGATCCAGAAGTCGAAGGAGGTGCTTTTGGAGGAGTTCTCGATGACATTTCATTTGATTCAGATGAAGAAGACATTCCTGATCATATGCTGATGACAGGAAAGCAGTTCAAAATTCTCAATCAAAAATTGAAGGCCATTATTCAATCGCAAGCCGATTCAGGGAGAATGTCTTCGATTTCAGCAATGGAGGTGGATGTGATGATCAAAGGGGCTGAGAAGAGAATCATGGAGAAAGTTGATCAATCCGACAAAAATAACGAACTCAGAGTGCAAGCACAAGGGCACAATTTTACGTCTGCAGTACAAGACCTTAAAGCTGCTACAAAAGAAAGACACATTCTTTTTGTACAAGACGTTAAGAAAGTTCGTGAGGACGTCAACTTCAAAATTCAGGAGTTGAAGTCTGACCTTGCGAAGGATCTTCAAGCAGTAAATACAAGACAGGAAGATCTTCACAAGCAAGTTGTGGAAATTTCGACTCAAATCCACAAACTCAACAACATTCCTGTTGCTGATGATCACAAAGCTGCTACCATGGAGAAGTTTGATCTCCTGATCAAATTGGTTACGGAGCTCAAATCAGCGGTTTCGCAATCTTCCACTTCGCAAATCCTTACTCCAGAATTCTTGTCTCTAAAGATTAACACTTTAGAACAAGCCATTCAGAAGGCTCTTGCTCCGATTTCAAACTTCAGTTCTTTACTTCCGAAGGGTGCTCCACCTGTTTTCACAGGGGCGCAAGGGGGAGAGAAAAGTCGAAGCAAAGAAGTTGATGCCAAGACAGTAGGAAAAGTCATCTCGACTCAGCTGGTTGCAACTCTTCCAATTCCTACTAAACCGATTTCTTCAACAACAATAACTACAAAAACAATTTCAAAGGGAATTGTTATTGGAGGAAACGAAGGAGGTTCGAGTTCTCAACCTCAGAAAGATGTTATAGGAAAAGGAAAGGGCATCCTGTATGAAAAGTTGAAAGAAGAGATCAAAGCTAATGCTGAAGCTGAACTTGAAAGAATGAGACAAGTCCAGAGCATAATGAGACAACGAGCAAGTGATCCTCCCTCAATTAACAAAGGTGATCCTGTGAAACTTTACTCTTACGAAACAATAGAGTCTAAAGTTGTAGGAAGGGAGATGTATGAGTTTGAGAAGAAGCCCAAAAGAAGTTACGACATTGCGAACTCAGATCACTGTCAGCTGGACTTCCCTATCAATGAAATGCTGTTCATCACAGCTCAATACAAGATCAGTGAGAAATTTGATAATCCGGATGACTACACTCACATGAAAATCAGATTTCATGTTGTTCTTGGGAAGAATCCTGATGAAGTCTGGTCCCTGATGAAGATCAAGAAGGTGCTCACGATAAAGAAGGATGTTTTGTTTGAAGACATGCTTCAAAATTTTCGATATTATGTCATCAGGGCAGACAACAAACAATACGACTTCACTATTGCTGACTTTCCATTGATGAACTGCAACGATCTCATTCAAGTAGCTCTTATTCTGAAGCACATGGAAGAGAACAAACTCAAAGGCTCATAGACAGATGTCTTTAAAGTCGGATTCGCACATGTGAAGACTTATATCGATAACTACTTCGATTGTCTTGCACTTACTGATGAGGAGTTAGCGAATGTGCTTGGAAGAGAAGTGAAAATTCCATGGGAAGATACTTTGACACAATCAGCATTGTCGAAGTATGTCGTAGGAGAGATATGCCTTAAACCATTTGGCATGGTGTTTTCGGGAAGAGACACTAAGGGCAAACCGAAGAAGTTCTTGTTCAAAGCTTCAGAGATTGAAAGATACAACTCTTCGCAATATACGCACTTCATTGTACTTATGAATAATTGCAAGAAAAATAACGAAGGTGACAAGAAGGACTTGAAGAAGGTGATCTCCTGGTATGGAGAAGTGCGAAGAACGATTCACTCTGCAATTCAAAAGCTTTTAAGTTGAATTGTATCGACTGTTTACAAAGGGGGAGAATATAGATGTTAATTGTAAAAGTCGAAGTGTGTCTTGTAATGATTCGCATTTTGTATGTTATTTTAGTAAGTCTATTTTAAATGCGAAGTGTAGCATGCGAAGTTTCATAGTATAAGACTTAGTATACTTTTTGTAAGTTCCCTATAAATAGGGACTTAGGCTTGAAGTAGAGACGATATCGAAATACAAAAACTCTCTTCAGCTTACTCTGTAATCAGTCTTAATAAAACGAGATCTGATTAATATTTACTTCGTGTGTTCTTTATCATTCATGTTTCAAATCTATTGTTTCGCATCTTAATTCTTGATAACAATTCTCATCACATTTACTATTCACTCATCAAATCATGCACAACAATGCGTTTTATAACATCAAGTTACTGATGCGTTTACGCATTATCAATGCACAACCAACTTGCAAATAATAAACCATATATCTAGGTTTTAAGACAATATGATATTATCGTCTTGCGATCACTCGTGATAAATTCCATGAAGTGATGCCAACAAGCGTGGGTTTAATCCAATACTTAAATCATATTCATAAGCACTCATGAACGTTGCAATAAACATTTGCTATGTCTAATACACTTTAGACAATCTACAAACCAATTTATGACAATCTTCTTTCATAACTACTCCCAAAGTATGAGTGACTGTGGAACTAGGGATGAAAGTGGGTCCAAACCCGGACCGGATGGACCCGGACCCGGAAAACCCGGAACCGGTTAACAGGATTTTGTAGAACCGGAAACCGGACCGATATATAGGAACCAGTTCTGGTTCGGTTCCGGGTAAAGTTGTTCTAGAACCGGAAAACCCAGAAACATCAAAGTGGGTAGGTTGGAACCGGATAAAGTGAGTTTAGAACCGAAAAACCTGGAAAAACCAGAATTTTTTGGTAATTACTTACTACTTAGTGGGTTGAACTTTGAAAATTTTCATATTGATATCCCGACTTTGGGGGATTGTAACTAATTGAATATGAAACCAAAATTAACAAAATTATAGTCTAAAATCATGTACAAACTCTAAAATAAACTCTGGAAATAACCACATGTCAATCCGACTTTAAACGAATGTTATATGCATATGTTAACATTTTCACATAATACAAAGTACAAAAACAAATAGTTGAAAAGTTGAAAACTTTCAGTTTTGATATCCCGACTTCAGAGGACTGTAAATCATTGAATGTTAAACCAAAAATGACAAATTTATAGTCTAAAATCATGTACAAAATGTAAACTACAAGTTGGAAAAAACCACATGTCAATCCGACTTCAAACAAATTAGATATGTATGTTTTAAAACTTTCACCGAATACAAAAAAACTGAAAAATTAAAAACTTCCAGCTTTGATATATCGACTTTGGGGTACTGTAAGTCAATGAATATAAAACTAAAAATGACAAATTTATAGTCTAAAATCATCTACAAACTTTAAACTACATGTTGGAAAAAACCGTATGTCAATCGGAGTTGAAACGAATGAGATATGCATCTTTTAAACGCTTTATAAAAAAACGGTTCCGGCCCTAAAAGTGGTTCCGGTTCCAAAAACCGGTTCTGGTTTTCAGACCCGATGGACCCAAACCCGGATTACCCGGAACCCAGATAAAGCCAATTTTTAAACCCAGAACCGGAACCGGTTCTATATATTCCGATTCTAACGGTTCCGGTCCGATTCCGGTTCCGGTCCGGTTTTCCGGTTCTAAATCTCATCCCTAGTGGAACGTTCGAATAATCTTATTATTCAGGAAGTCAAAACATGCAAAGTGAAACAATAGATAAACAATTAACATAAGACATATTACTTATAAATAATATTTCTTTATTTAATCATCAAATGTCAATTACATTTATCTATTACACGTTTCGAAGCTATCTAATCTAAACTAATATCGTCCTGTGCCCGATGCTCCTAGCGTGCTGCAAGTGCTTAACCCTACTCAGTCCCTTCGTAAGGGGATATGTTGGGTTATCCTCCGACGATACCCTCTTCACTACGAGGAGTCCCTCTTCCACCCGATGTCGAATAAAATGATATTTCCTGTTGATATGTCGAGATCTGCTATGATCCCTCGGTTCCTTGGTCAAGTCAACCGCTCCTTCATTATCACATAAAATTTCCATGGGCTCCTTTATGCCTGGAAAAACTCCAAGGTCTCCAATGAAGTTGTTCAACTATATCGCTTCCTTTGACACTTCGCTCTCCGCTATATACTCTGATTCGTACGTTGAATCAACTACGGTTTCCTTCTTGGAACTTTTCCAAGTCACTGTTCCTCCATTTAGGGTAAAGACCTAGCCTGATTGCGAACGGTAGTTGTCACTGTCAGTCTGAAAACTGGCTTCACTATACCCTCACACCCTTAAGTCATCACTCCCACCGAGGACTAGAAACCATTCCTTGGTCCTCCGAAGGTACTTAAGAATATTCTTGACTGTGGTCCAATGTGCTTTGTCAGGGTTCCCTTGATATCTGGTAACCATGCTCAAAGCGAAGGCCACATCACGGGGTACAAGTCATCGCATACATGATCGAGCCAACTGCAGAAGCATAAGGTACTCAGCTCATCTCTGCTATCTCGACTTCAGTACTCGGACTTTGAGTCTTACTCAACTTGGCATTACTTTGGATTGGTAACTCCCCTTTCTTGGAATTCTCCATACTAAAACGTTTTAGTACCTTGTCCAAGTAAGTATTCTAACTAAGTCCTATCAGCCTTTTACTCCTGTTTCTCACTATCCTTATTCCCAAAATATAGGCAGCCTCTCCGAGGTCCATCATAGCGAAACACTTCCCAAGCCAGGACTTGACTTCCTGCAGCGTCAGGACGTCGTTTCTTATGAGTAGTATGTCATTGACATACAATAAGAGGAAGCTACTATACTCCCACTGGCTTTGACATATACACATGATTCATCCTCGCTTCACATAAAACCAAACTCTTTGACTTTCTCATCGAAACAAAGATTCCATCGGCGAGATGCTTGTTTCAATCCATAAATGGACTTCTCAAGCTTAAACACTATATTGGGGTGCTTTGCATCGACAAAACCCTCTGGCTGATTCATGTAAACATCCTCAGCCAACTTCCCATTAAGGAAAGTGGTTTTGACGTCCATCTGCCATATCTCATAGTCATGAAATGTAGCAATGGCTAGCATCACCCTAATAGATTTTATCTTCGCAACTGGTGAGAAGGTCTCATCATAGTCAACTTGGGGAGTTTGAGTAAAGCCCTTCACAACCAATTGCGCCTTATAGGTGTGTACATTCTCATCCATGTCGGTCTTCTTCTTGAAGATCCACTTGCACCCGACCGTCTTACGACCTGGCACATTGTCAACCAAATTCCAAACTTGATTGTCATACATGGACTGAATCTCGCTGTCCAGAGCCTCTTTCCATTTTGCAGACTCCGGGACTGCCATGGCTTCCTTGTAGCTATTAGGTTCATCCAAATTTATTTGTGTACTATCAATAATAAACGTATCATCCTCACTTGTTATATTAAAACCATACAACACGGTTCAACCGAAGTTTCCTCCTCGGGTTGAGCGCCAGTGTTAGAGGTTCCTTCATCGCTCGACTCTTGAAGCTCTTCAAGATCGATTTGCCTCCCACTGTCCCCTTGGTTTATGAGTTCTCACTCTTGTAAAACCTCTCTCCTTGCAACGAAGACAACATTGTCACTCGGTCTATAGAAGAGATATCCAAAGGACTTATACGGGTAGCTGATGAAAATACACCGCTCACTACGAGGTTCGAGCTTGTCATGAGTCCCTCGTCTTACGAAAGCCTCGCAACCCCAAACCTTGATATGTGCCAACGAGGGAGCTTTCCCTGTCCATATATCGTGAGGTGTTTAGGCAACCTTCTTCGTAGGGACTAAGTTAAGGATATAGGCGGTAGTCTCTAAGGCATACCCCCAGAATGAGATAGGTAGCAAAACACAAATCATCATGGAACGAACCATAACTAGCAGGGTTCAATTACGCCTCTTAGCCACAACACTCAACTGCAGTGTCCTAGGTGGCGTCAATTGCGAAACGATTCCACATTCCTTGAGGTAGGCATGGAATTCAAGACTTAGGTACTCTCCTCCTCGATCGGATCGAAGCATCTTGATTTTCCTGCCCAACTGATTCTCCACTTCTTGTTTAAATTCTTTGAACTTTTCAAAGGTTTCTGACTTGTTCTTGATTAAGTAGATATACCCATATCTACTATAATCATCGGTGAAAGTCATATAGAAGCGGTTCGCATCCCTTGTGGTGGATCTAAAGGGCCCACACACATCAATGTGTATGAGATCCAATAAACCCTCACCCCTTTTACAAGTACCAGTGAAGGGTTACTTAAGTCACTTTTCCAAGTAAACAAGACTCACACACGTCATCGTCCCTAAGGGTGGTGGCGGCTCATGGCGGCGGCCACCACCTCGTGGTGGTGGTTATGATTTTTGGCTAAAAATGTCCAAGCATCCCAAAATAACAACCACACACACAAAATCACACAGCCACCCAAGGTAGCGGCTGGTGGCGATAGAATGGCGGCGTAAGGTGGCAACCACCACCTCACGGTGGTGACGAGTTGTTTTCTTGAATAATCCAGCCATACAATGTTATACACCAACACACACCTAGATACATAGTAAAACATGCATACAACCACCTTCCACAGTGGCTGGTGGCGACGGAAGATGGCAGCAGGTGGTGGCCACCATGGCTGGCGGCCATGGTGGTTCTTTCCTCGATTTTCGGCCAGCAACGCTCGCACATACACCATTCGATTGTAACAGCAACCCATGTCTACATAATCTAAAAAAATGAGCACAACTACCCACCTGGTGGCATGCAGCGGACAACAACAACATGAACTCTAACAGTCGGCGCTAGCGGCAGCGAACCGAGGTAGCACCGACGAAGGGCGACGAAACAGAAGGAGAAGGGGTGGGCGACTCCCACTGGGAACGGCAACAACAACACCCGTAGATGGCTTCTTCTAATCATCCACTGCCATGATGTGTCATGGCATCCTTAGCCTCCAACAACAACGTTACAGCAAGAGCAGAGCTCGACGGCTTCGCCCTCAACGGAAATGGCGGAAGACAGTGGCGACAGGCGTCTCAGAGGAAGGAACAGCAACAACAGTCGCGATATTGGCCTTCAAGCCTGTCATCAAAGGCGCAAGGGGTCGTCGGTGGTTCACTATTGTGTCACGGAGGCGACGGTTGGGATGAGAGGAATAAGGGTGGCGGCGCTGGAGGTGGTTAACGTGCAGGTGGCGACTGAATAGTGTTCATTGGGGTTAGGGTTTCTTGAGGCACTTCCATCCAACGGGTAGGGAGTTATCGGGTTTAAAATCTCGTTTCCATGCTCCCAACTTCATACAAAAATTGACACAACTAGTCCCTCCCTTACATAATCTTTTCAACACAAGCCTAAAAGTTACCATGCAGCCCCTTAGCCTCCAAAATCTATACAATATAAGTCCAAAAGATACCAAACACCCCTGACTTCTGAGAATCTCTACATAATAAATCCATAACTTACACTTTTAACCCCCAAAATCCAAAATTATGACATTTAACTCCCCGAAACCAACACCCCGCTAAATATTATTGATTTTGGCTACAACAATATAAAATAATAATAATAAATTACATCTCAGGGCTTTAGAGTTTATTATTTATTTAGTTAATTTTAAACGACATGTTACACATGTTAAACATGTATTCACCATCGAAAACAGTAAAATGTTTTAAAATGGGGCTGTGAAACTCACTCTCGAAGCATACTTTAAAAACGTTGCATTTTTGTTAAAAACGTCGGACTCTGTCGGAATCGAACAGACATCACTTCGCCGTAAAAAGTCGGAAAGTGATCGGAATAGAGGGGATGATTTCTAAAATTTTTCATCGGAAAAAGTCACCTGCGGCGGCATACTACGGTTAACGGTGGTTGTCGACGACGACAACGGCTTTCGACAGAGGGGAGGTTGGTCGGACATACACTCAATAGAAACCACATCATCATCAGGGTCTGGTTCTTCCTCCTGAATGCAATTAAACAAAAGCTTCATATAGGTGGTCGACATACACATTCAACATCTTATTTTCATTAAGATCTTCAAGAAACTCATTAAAATCACATTCATTCTATCATTCTATATGAAATGCAACCCCTTAATTAAACTTACTTCAGACACACACTAACTTCAGACACACAGTAATACACATCTTTGCAAAAACAGTTGGTAAGTTTTTCAAGAAAAATGATATTAATTAGAGAAGTTCATATTGTTTACACCAATGTCTTGTAGATTCCCTAATTGGATCAAAATACACCAATGGGGTAAGTGTGAACGTGCCATTGTAGTGTGCATCCAAGATTGAAATTTCCTCTTATGCAAAGATCGATAACGATTCAAAAAGATTGGGGAGTAATGATGGTGGAGTAGTGTAACACTTGATTCTTGGTAAATTTCTCTTTTTGCCCTAGTTGAAATTTTGTTGCATTTTGGTCCTCATGATGTACGCGGGGCGTACCACATGGTACTCTTAGCGTACTCGTGTGAGGGTGAGTTGTGGTTCCGTACATGTATGTGGGGCGTACATGTGTTTAATGAAAACCCTAAATTTCAAGAATGGACACTATATAATCATCCTTATGGCTTTTGAAACCCTCAAGCTCCTCATACCTTTTAGCCCCATATTCGAAACCCTAAGCCTATCCTTGGTATTTTGAGCTCATTGTGTCCATCTTGGTGTGTTTTACTTCACCTTCAAGAAGTAGAAGCTTGGTGTAAGGTGGTGGATCAAGGAAGAGCTTATGGATCTAGACCTTTTGCTTCATTTCCAACTTATTTGACGTATAAAGCTATGAACTTGATCTATGGTGTCTTAGATCTATTATGTATGAGTTTTTGTCCCTTTTTGGCCCATGAATGGGATTTAGTGATTTGATGCCACTCCAGGAGCTTTGAGTTGCCACTCTTGGTGTTTCTGAGGTTCTAGATGCATAAAGTTGTCACCTTTAAAGTTTAGATCCATCCATGCATGAGTTATGGCCATTTTAATGGAAGTAGAATGTTATATCTCGAAGTAGGGCCCTTTTAGGGCATGCAAAGTCACCAAGTCAGTGACCTTATGGTTCTAGATGTTGATTATGACTTAGATCCGTGATTTGAGATTTTGGTCTTAAGCATTAAGTGCTTATTATGGATATGAACTTATTGGGTGAGTACGTTGGGCATACAAGTTTGTACGCATGGCGTACAAGCCGTTTAGCTTGTACGCTTAGCATACAGCTGAGTACGCCCCGCGTACTCGGTCAGTTGGGCTTCGTAGTTTTGGGCCTTGGTTGGGTCATTTCTTTGGGCCTTGTTGCTTTGGGACTTATTGGGCCATCTGAAATCAAGCTTTGGGCTAAGTGTTTGGACTACGAAAAATTATTAGGCCTTAGGGTAAGGTCAATATAGGGTTTGGGCCCAATTTGGAAAATTGGGCTATAAGTGGGCCCTAGAGGAGAAATTAGTTTTGGGCCTTTTTGGTTTGTGGGTTTCGGCCTCAGTCTTGGTTTAAACTAGGTCAGGGGTAAAATGGTCATTTTACCCCAAGTATGGATTATTGGATATATATTGGAGCCCAAGTGTTAATTGGGTGATAATTTGTATTGATAGCTCAGGTGTTACATGTGACTCGAGCAATTGGTGTATTTGGATCATGCTCATGAAGCATTTGGAGCACTTGGACTTCAATGGAGCACTTGGGGTTCATAGAGCATGTGACAAAGGAACAGATCTTCTGAGAGAGGAATGGATCATCAGACAAAGGAACAGATCAGGTGCCAAAGGACCGAATCGTGTTCAAGGGGGTTTGGAGCACCTGAAAGGAGTTTGGAGCACTTGGAAGAGGTTTGGAGCACTTTGAAATGATATGGGGCAACAAGGGGTCGTTGTTGCGCCACATGATGAAGAGATGGGTCAAGAGGGATGCTCATGCGACATCTTGTTCTCCTTTTGATCCATCTTGTTTTCTTGTTGAGCCATGTATGTGCGTGTTGCTCATGGTGATGTTATTGCTCCAAGATTGATGTTATGTGCCATACTTGATGCTCTTGCGCCATTTAAATCCCTGTTGCGCCAACTAGGGTTACTGTTGCGCCATGAAGAAGCTATTTGTGACAACCATCAAAATCCTAGTCAATTCAAACTCAAATAAAGTCAAAAAATCAAACCGGTCAACCCAACTGACCCTTGTATAATAGGGTTTACGTTATGTGATTATTGTACAACTTGTTATTTTAATAAAAAGTCATCACTTGAAAAGTTCGTATGTTTAGGATTCTTGAACCCTAATCGGGGTAAGTGATGTAGCAATACGATAAAACACTATTTGCATACCCTTCGGGTGTGTAAGATCCTTAAACATGGCTTAAGGGTTTACAGACCTTGTGTTACGAAGCCAAACACTTAAAAAGGTCACACACAAAGCCTACTACAATCTCTTTTTATTAATACAAATCTCTCCCAAACCCTTTTAAACTTTTTATAAGCATCCGGGTCATCCCGACCCTTAATCGGGTCAAAAACCACTTAAAACGGACTAATTATTGGAAAAACAACCTTTAGAACCGAAGCCTCTCAATTAAGAACCGAAACCATAGGGACCGAAGGTGCTAAGAACCGAAACCGAAGCTGCCTGCGTCAGACCGAACCTGAAGCTGCCTACGAGCCGAACCCGAAGGTCCCTTTAGACTGAACCTCCCCTTCGCCTTCGCTCCATTTCGGTCTATCTCGACCCAGTTCACCTTCGGTCCATGGCCACAAGGGATCGAACCTTCGGCCCAATGCGAGAAGCTTCGCAGAAAGGCCCTTTTTGCCCAGTTTTCGTCTATTTTTGCGTTTTAAGCCCGTTTTCGATTATTTTAACACGGGATTTTCACCAAAAATCATATTTTACCATATAAAACCCCATATTTCATGAATTAATAACGTTTTGAGTGCAATCCTTATCCAAGAATAGTGGATGGGATATTATTGGTGGAGTGTTGACTTTACTTTAGTGTATGACACAAGCAACCGCCCAAGCTCACTCCATGACCATCCCTTGTCCTTCCACCATACCTAGTCCTTTCATTGTACTCTTTCCATCATTTTTCCAGCCACATCCTTGATGAAAGGCTGGAAAACTCCCCTCTCTCCTCACATTTCTCTCATTCTCCACCAAAGAACAAACTTCATTCTCTCTCACTTTCTCTCTCTAAATTTCGAGATTCAAGGATATTCTCCAAGCTTTTCTTATACTTTTGTTAAGTATTATCATCCTCCATATGATTATTTCACTCCTTTCTACTCAAATCATAGATTTCTTACACAAACTCCTTCATATTTGTGTTAGATCTTCGAATCTTCAAGCAACATTCCAAGTGTTCTTGAGTTGAACACTTCCCTTCTTCAACATCTATCGACTAAGAAAACACAATGTGAGTTCATACCCCTACATTTTCATGTTTTCTCCAAGTTTTAGGGGTGGAGGGGGAATACAAGTTAAATCACCATAATATAACTTAAACTCTATCATCAGCTTTGAACAGGAAAGTTGAGTCCCATTCACAGACTGTTTTAACCTTCTTAAACTTTATATTTTCCAAAACAGATTCATATGTACATAGTTTAGGTTAATACCTTTAAAATGACTACTTGGAAATCTCCACATAATTTTTCTACAATTTATGGCGATTTTTACAAAACAACCTATCATTTCAGAAACCATTAGTCTGTGAAGTTGGACATTTTTACACAAGTTAAAGGTCACAAAAATTCATGATAAAAATTACAAATAAAATAGAAACATTTTCTAAGCCCTCAAAGTTTACGGATCTAAATTTCTACCTCTAATGATTTTTCGATAAATTTTCCAATAGCAGTGACAGAAAAGTTAAAAACTATAAAATAGTTAACAATCCTGTTTACACCTTGTAACTTGCTAAGCAAGATGTGTAGTATTATTTGAATGCATGTTACTGTTGGATTAATGTCTAATTCCATAACTATATTTGGTAAGACTTGACCCGACCCGGCATGGTCCATTTGGGTTGCATACCATCATGCACTTGGATGAGAGAAATAAGACACTTATGGTTATTAATATATTATAAGTTCTAGTATATTAATAATAAGAATAATGAGGTTATTTAATTAGTATTGATCAAGAATTAATCTAGGATTAATTAAGTGATCAAAAGAAGACTAATTAAATATATGGGTTGATTGTGTAAATCATCCATACTTGTATAGTGGGCTAATGCTCCATGGATAATCAAGTTGGGCTAAAACCCATAGGATGGTCCATGGATGCTCCATGGTGTATTTGAACCCATGGATCCAAGGAAATGGAAAGTCATGACAATTAGGGTTTGCCCTAATTGTAACACTATATAAAGATATTATTCTTGGCAAAATTGGCACTAGTAAGGTTCTAGAGAGGGCTAGCCGATTTCATGAGTTGTAAGAATTCTCTCAAGTTATTCCAAGTGTTTTGATGATTGTGATTCCATTTGAGGTGTCACACTTGGGGCACTAGGTACTCAAGCTTCATGAAGACTTTCTACATCAAAGAGGTATGTATTCTATCTTGCTATAGTTATTGTTTTGTATGCTAGATTAGGATAATACCTTGGAAGTTCTTATTTGCATGTATAATAGAGAAAACATAGATCCAAGGTATTTAGGGTTGCATGTACACTTAGGAGTGTTAGAATGCTCAAAACCCAACAGTGGTATCAGAGCCTAGGCTTGCTTTCTCTTATACTTGATGCAAATTGCTGAAAAATGCTGAAAAACTCGATTTTCTGGCTTTCTGGGCACTGTACTCGCCGAGTCCACTGATGAACTCGCCGAGTACATGAGTAAAATCATCCTACTCGCCGAGTAGGTTGATGCCACTCGCCGAGTAGGAGCCCCAGACAGCATATATTCGAGGTTTTTGGCTAGAAATGGACTAGGAACATTACCCTAAGTTGTTTTTGATGTTATAAACTTGTTTTTGATGTGGTAATGTTCATGCTAATCCATTTTCAAAGATAATTGTCAATAGATTCATGTTTTGTATTAGTTTAAGGTTTAGACTAATTACATGGAAAAGTTTGATTTGAATTATCTTGTTCTTATGAGTTGCTTAGATTAATAGAAATGTTGAGTGAAATAGTTGTTTTCAATCCATTTTAATCTAAGAGTTGAGTATAAAATGTGTTTGTGTAACTTGTCCTCAAGTTACATGAAGAGTCACATTAAAGACTCATAAAAATTCATAAGAGTTGGCAATGGTTACAAAATGAAGAGTCTTGTGTCATTGAATAACCTTTTATGACTCCATAACTTGTCCTCAAGTTATGAAAGTTCAAGAGTCACTTCATTAAAAGAAAAAAAATATGTAACCATAATTAAATCCATAAGTTATAAAATAAAGAAAAAGTTAGTTCTTTTATTAGTTTAAAGTCTTCCATAACTTGTCCTCAAGTTATGGAACTTGAAGAGTTTTTGGATTAAAACTACTTTAAACACATAAGTTATGGAATTAATTAGTTTTGAATAGTTTCAAAACTTGCCCTCAAGTTTTGGAATTTGAAAAGTTTTCAAGTATGAATACTTTAATTCCAAGTTAGCCCTTAGAATTTTAAAAAGTTAAAATTCAACCCTTATACTTTATAATATTATAAGTTAATAATATATATATGTATAAGAGTAAAGTCAGTCTTACCGCTAGTACGCCTCATTCACGAAGCCGGTCTATAAGGTGGGTATAAGGTTGTTGCCTATAAAATGGCAACTTAATGGGTGTCCACTCTCACCCACCGCTTGCTTGACTGGTGGAGGGTCGTTAGCCGAACGGGTTTGACAGGACTAGAATTCTCCCTTCATTAAAAGTATTAATGAAAATACTAAGTAACTAAACTCTTAATAATACCCAATCTTAGTTACTTAGGAAAAATGTGAATAAGGTGCTAATCCATGAAATTACACTTTACACTTTGTCTAAGTCGTTAGTGGAGCGTGTGTGGTTAACCGGCACACTAACTTGGACTTAACAAGGTAGGTAAAGGGTGACTTAATATTTATCATAGTATCGATGAAGCGTGTGTGGTTAACCGGCACATCGATTGAGGGGTAATTTATTAAGGGTACCAAGTGATTTGCATGGTTACTTCACACCTTGTTTTGTGATCCTCGGCATCCCAGTCACAAAACCTGAAGGGCACACTCGAGATTGAAACATGCCATTGAACAGTTCAATGAATCTCAAAGATCTAGGAGTTTCAAAACCAATTAAAACCTAATAATACATTTCGTTTATCTTGGTGGAAATTGGTGAATCGTCATTCACCTACCTTCAAATATTTTATAGCTTGGATTACGGCATACCTCTTCTAAGTTATAAAATAGTTTGTTGGGTCCTAGCCTTAATATTTCATATTGGGTGTCATATTAAGGACTTAAGATCAACTATCTTGAATATCTCCCAAAAGATGTCTGGTTTAGACACCTATGATCTTCCCAAATCTCTTGAAACAAGGTTTCCTAATGAAGATGATGTCCCATGGATATCATACTTCTTTCTCCTCCTCCAATTATTCTCCCTAACCCACAAGTTCAAAGTCACTCAAGCCCTATTGGCAAGGCAAGGTCTAGGTGTGGTCACATCTTAGAGATGTAGTCACATATTGACAAGCCGGGAGAGTTGGGTGTCAAAGTCTTGAGAAAGTTGGTGGTTCAATCACTTTCTAAGTCACATAGTGAGTTCTTTTTGGAACACCTATGAAACCGACTATGACAAGACCCTTAATGATCTTGTCTATTTGCTAAGATCAACTTCCTAAAACTTTATGGACATTGACAATGATGACATTGGATATCTAGTAAAGCTCTCTCTTCCCGATGGAAAGGGATCGGCCATAGTCAACTCGGTTGACCAAATGGTAAAGAGAAAAACTAAGTCTGTGATAGTCCTGTGCACCTTTATCAAAGGGTCCATATGTTTATATTGCCAAAGAAAGGGGCATTGGTTGCGAAGCTGCCCAATTTACCTAAGGATGTTAAAGTCAATTAGTTTGACTCTACTTCAGGTAAATTCCACTATCTAACTCTGTTAAGTTTCTATTCTGAGATTCTTGATACATGATGTGACTGGGTCACATGGTGATGTTTTAAGAATCAAAGAAAGGTGAAGAAACTTAAAGAAAAAATATGCTGAATCTGATCGCATAGATGGATTTCTATCGCGTAGTTTGAAGATCGGATTCTTGAGCTACTTCTCAGGAGTTATGAGATATTGCTTAGGAATAGATAACAACAAGTTTTCATATGGATTGTAAGGATAAGTTTTCCGCAAAGTTTTAAAATAAAAGAAATTTTTTTTGATTTTATTTATTTTAAAATATCCTTACAATGGCATTTGATGAAAATTGTTGCTTATAAAATTCCATTAAGAGCAAGAGTGGAAATATGAAATTGATTCTTTATTTGTGGTAATGTCTAAATTTACCAAATATGGAAAGATTCTCATCACCCAAGTTTCAATTGGACCGGAACTTGGAATCAAGCAAGTTGTATAGCATGATGAATGAGAACTTTCAAGTTTTGGAAAAATTAAGACTAATTACTTGTTCACATGGATGTGTGAGTCAAGTAAAGGACTAAAGGATCGAGTACATAGTTTTGTGCACTGATTTAGTCCACCACAAAAGATTGGTAAGACTATTCGTCATAGTTTACTAAAGCTCAGTAAATATGATTATACTTACAAGCTTAAGTGTAACTCTGAGACATTGGAAAAAGGTTCCAATGTATGGCAGAGCGAATAAAGAAGAATCAATTTAGGCAGAAGGATAAAAGTTTCTCAAATCTGAAAAGATGGGAGAGTACTTTAGTATCAGTTTTGTGATCATCTTAATGATTAAGTAACCATAGAACAATTAGTTCTCTAAGGAAATCTTAGTGCATTCTTATGACTAAGAAGAGGGATCTTGAATTGTTGAAATGGTTAAATCAAGAAGATGAGTCATACTTCGTTCCAATACAAGTCTTAGAGTCATACTCCAAGATTGTAACTTGAGTGACATGTCTTAAAGAAGGTTTAAAACACTTGTCAAATGTAAGAGTAAAAGTTTTCTACTCTTGTACATTTGAAATTGGTGAGTTGTGATGTTTTGGATAAAACAAAGACCAACTTAGGCCAATTGTGTGAAGTTTTTATCTTGATTAGAATCTACACTATCTCTTGGATATTTGACAAGGGAGTCTTATAGGTCAAGAGGACAGTGGGAGTCTTAAAGGTCTTGAAAGTCTCAAGAACCAATCAAGAAGAGAACCTGAAGTTCTTCACTAGCACACGACTTGAGGTCTACAACCTATCGTGTTGACATATTCTGTGCCCATTCCAGTTAAAGTTGGCTTTGCATATGAGTTCTTAGAGTTCTCAATTGGTTGCACAACAACTTGGAAGCAATGGTAGGCCCTTGAGCTGCCAGGTGGCAAGAAATTAAGATTGAGTTCAGTCCATATGAGTTTGGATTTGTCATTATCCTTGTCTTGTGACTATGATTTTGACAATTCACATGGATAAGAACACATACACCAGTAAATCTAAGTGTCATAAGGTTTCTCTCCGATTCATGAAAATGATGGTGAGGAAACACTTTCACTAAGTAGATTTTAGCTAGATAGCAATTGTGATATTTGCATTCTCAAAGTCGTTAGTGGAGCGCGTGTGGTTAACCGGCACACTAACATGGACTTGTGAGAAGTGGCAAAAAGGTCTAACCATTATGATTACGGCATACCTCTTCATAATTGTTTAGACTCACAAGTGTGCTATCTAAGGGAAGGTGTATGATTTTGATAAAGTCTTATCAAAACAATCTAGTATCAGAAATCTGAACTTTGGTAAGAAAGTCAATGAAGTATTGATTTCTAGAAGTCCAGCTGATTTCTGGGTACATGTCAAAGCTAGTGGGAGCATAAGTGTTATGCTAATAATCATCATGTTAGTGGGAGCATGATAATTATGTTAAGTATTGCAAGTTAGCAATGTTAATTATAGAAAACAAAAGGTCTCAATTGGGAAAAGTTGTTTTGCTATAATTAAGGGAGAGGAAATTATACTTCATCTCAAATCTATAAGCTTAGATTGTGAGGTTTTAATCATTTAGTCAAGGATATATATATGAATTTCATGTTGGAATGGCTCAACATAAGGAAATTCTGTATATGGGTCCATTATTTGCGTTCTAAAATTCGATTATGATTACGGCATCCCTTTTCATAATCTGAATTATGAGAACTTGGCAAACTGAAATGGACATATTATAGCAAAAGACTAGTTTAGTCTTTATGTGAGACATCATGAATCGTGTCCCATATGCTTCGGATATAGGATCGATTACATGTGCTATAATCATCCGTTCTAAATTTTTCCAAATGCCTAGGGCATTAAGAAGGGAAAAGGTTTAGAACTGGATATGACTAAAAGGATTAAACAATTGTCGAGGACAATCTAAGGTTTACCAAAGATTGGTTGCTCAAGGACAGTTGGAAGTATAGTGATAATTCTGGAAGGACCATATTGACATCGTCTGTAAGGAGGCAACTCCTGTTCAGAAGTGATAAGTCAGAATGGAATCTGGAAATGTTTCAAAGTTAGAAATTTCAATCTGTGTAAGATTAAGGAAACTTAATGCAAGAAGGATATTTCCAAGGAGTTGATCTCCTTTGGAATGCTCTGTAATGATTGTTGTCAAGTCTTTATGACTTTGTGCATAATCATTACAAGAGTATCAATGCATATAAGTTTAGAATCTAACAGATTTCAGTAAATGGCATGAATTTGGAATTCTTGCATTTGTAGTAAGGATTTGGGAGTGTGAAGAGAGAATCATTGAAGTTATGTTCAATTGATCTAGTTCACAAAGAAAATATCATAGACAAACATAGTATGCATACTTGGTGTATGGCATGACTAGTGTTTAGAAAACATAGCGTACATGCTTGGAGCATGGGACAACTATTGTTTTAAATTCAAGAATAAAGTTGATAGCTGAAACAGTATACAATGAATAATGTGTAATCATATGGTGATAAATAAAAGGTGTTTTATTTATGTTCAAAGAGTTGATACCATATTGGATTCAATTATTATTGTGTTTCACTTTGCATGTTTTGACTTCCCGAATAAACTGGGTTATTCCTCCGGAATGACTAAGTTATTCAAACCATCCACAGTCGGTCATATGTTGGAAGTAGATATGAATTAAGACTGTCATGATGGGTTGTAGAGGTCTAAGGTGTTGGACAAGGCTACAGCAATCATGAGTGCTCATAAGTTCTAAGTATTGGATTCAACCCGCGCTCATTGGAATCACTTCATGGATTTTATCACGAGTGATCATGAGATGATAATATCTTATATTCTTCAAACCTAGAGATATGAGTTGTTACTATGAGTTGATAGTACATTGATTGCACGAAAATGCATTTGGTAACTCGGTGCTATAAAACGTGCTTTTGTGTATGATTCAACAAGTAGTAGAACAAGCCATATGAGTCGAAGTTTATCCGTTCCTTTTACCTTCGGGATAAAAGTGATATCTGTGGGCCCCTCGATGATTTGATGATGACAAATGGAAGTGCTCGGCCGGGCCAGGACTGATTTGATTTGTTCAATTAGTCAGTCGTCATAAATCGGAAATCGGGAAACAACAGATGGACAGAGAGAATGATTATAATCCATGTCTCAGTCCATATGATATCTAGAATGGAGGAATATATGATCCCTTATCTAATGGACAAGTCACTGACAAAGGTCAGAGTTCATCTACAAGGTCAGAGTTCGACAGAAGCCTTTGAGAGCTACGATTGCCGGTTGGTTCTTGAAGTCATACGCAATAATAGTTTTAGACTTATCCAAGTGGGAGACTGTTGGATTAATGTCTAAGTCCATAACTATATTTGGTAAGACTTGACCCGACCCGGCATGGTCCATTTGGGTTGCATACCATCATGCACTTGGATGAGAGAAATAAGACACTTATGGTTATTAATATATTATAAGTTCTAGTATATTAATAATAAGAATAATGAGGTTATTTAATTAGTATTGATCAAGAATTAATCTAGGATTAATTAAGTGATCAAAAGAAGACTAATTAAATATATGGGTTGATTGTGTAAATCATCCATACTTGTATAGTGGGCTAATGCTCCATGGATAATCAAGTTGGGCTAAAACCCATAGGATGGTCCATGGATGCTCCATGGTGTATTTGAACCCATGGATCCAAGGAAATGGAAAGTCATGACAATTAGGGTTTGCCCTAATTGTAACACTATATAAAGATATTATTCTTGGCAAAATTGGCACTAGTAAGGTTCTAGAGAGGGCTAGCCGATTTCATGAGTTGTAAGAATTCTCTCAAGTTATTCCAAGTGTTTTGATGATTGTGATTCCATTTGAGGTGTCACACTTGGGGCACTAGGTACTCAAGCTTCATGAAGACTTTCTACATCAAAGAGGTATGTATTCTATCTTGTTATAGTTATTGTTTTGTATGCTAGATTAGGATAATACCTTGGAAGTTCTTATTTGCATGTATAATAGAGAAAACATAGATCCAAGGTATTTAGGGTTGCATGTACACTTAGGAGTGTTAGAATGCTCAAAACCCAATGCATGATGTCATTCGATCACTGAATTAATTCTAGATTAATTCTTGATCAATACTAATTAAATAATCTTATTAATACCTTAGAACTTATAATATATTAACAACCCTTAAGTGTTATTTCTCTCAATATAGTCTATCCAAATGCATGATGTCATGCGACCCAAATGGAACATGTCAGGTCGGGTCAAGTCTTACCAATTATAGTTATGGACTTAGACATTAATACAACAGTCTCCCACTTGGATAACTCTAAAACTATTATTGCGTATGACTTCAGGAACCGACTGGCAATCGTAGCTCTCAAAAGCTTCTGTCGAACTCTGACCTTGTCGATGATCTCTGACCTTTGTCCATGACTTGTCCATTAGATAAGGGGTCATATATTCCTCCATTCTAGATATCATATGGACCGAGACATAGAATATAATCATTCTCTCTGTCCATTTGTTGTTTCCTGATTTCCGATTTATGACGATTGACTAATTGAACAAATCAAACCAGTCCACGCCCGACCGAGCACTTACATTTGTCATCACCAAATCATCGAGGGGACCACAGATATCGCTTTTATCCCAAAAGTAAAAGGAATGGATAAACTTCGACTCATATGGCTTGTTCTACTACTTGTTGAATCATACACAAAGGCATGTTTTATAACATCGAGTTACCAATGCGTTTTCGTGCAATCAATGTATAACCAACTCATAGTAACAACTCATATCTCTAGGTTTGAAGAATATAAGATATTATCGTCTCATGATCACTCGTGATAAAATCCATGAAGTGATTCCAATGAGCGCGGTTTGAATCCAATACTCAGAACTTATGAGCACTCATGAGTGTTGTAGCACCACCTTGTCCAACATCTTAGACCTCTACAAGCCCAACCCATGACAATCTTGATTCATATCTACTTCCAACATATGACCGACTGTGGATGGGTTAAATAACTTAGTCATTCAGAACAATGACCTAGTTATTTTGGAAGTTAAAACATGCAAAGTGAAACACGATAATAATCGAATCCAATATGGTCTCAGAACTTATGAATATAAATAAAACACCTTTTATTTATCACCATATGATTACACATTATTCATTGTATACTGTTTCAGCTATCAACTTTAATCTTCAATTAAAATAATAGTTGTCCCATGCTCCAAGCATGTACACTATGTTTTCTAAGCACTAGTCATGCCATACACCAAGTATGCATACTATGTTTGTCTATGATCTTTACTTTGTGAAATAGATCAATTGAACATAACTCCAATGATTCTCATTTCACAATCCCAAATCCTTACTGCCAATGCAAGAATTCTAAATTCATGCCATTTACTGAAATCTGTTAGATTCTAAACTTATATGCATTGATTCTCTTGTAATGATAATGCACAAAGTCACAAAGACTTGACAACAAACATTACAGAGCATTTCAAAGAAGATCAACTCCTTAGAAACATCCTTCTTGCATTAAGTTTCCTAATCTTACACAGATTTATTGAACAACTTCTACCTATGGGATCATTTCCATATTCCCCTTTTGACTATCACTTCTAAACAAGAGTTGTCTCCTTACAGATTATGTCAATATGGTCCTTCCAACAATTAAAACTATACTTCCAACTATCCCTGAGCAACCAATCTTTGGTAAACCTTAGATTGTCCTCAACAATTGCTTAAGCCTTTTAGTCATATCTAGTTCTAGACCTTTTCCCTTCTTAATGCCCTAGGCATTTGGAAAATTTTAGAAAGGATGAATATAGCACATTTAATCGATCCTATATCCGAAGCATATAGGACACGATTCATGATGTCTCACATAAAGACTAAACTAGTCTTTTGCTATAATATTTCCATTTCAATTTGTCAAGTTCTCATAATTCAGATTATGAAAAGGGATGTCGTAATCATAATCGAATTTTAGAACGCAAATAATGGACCCATATATAGAATTTTCTTATGTTGAGCCATTCCAACATAACATTCATCTATATACTTGACTAAATACGATTAAAACCTCAATATAAGCTTTTAGATTTGAGATGAAGTATAATTTCCTCTCCCTTAATTATAGCACAACAACTTTTTCCCAATTGAAACCTTTTGTTTTCTATAATTAACATTGCTAACTTGCAACCTTTATCATAATTATCATTCTCCCACTAACATGATGATTATTAGCATAACACTTATGCTCCCACTAGCTTTGACATGTACTCAGAAATCAGTTGGACTTCTAGAAATCAATACTTTATTGACTTTCTTACCAAAGTTCAGATTCCTGATACAAGATTGCTTTGATAAAACTTTATCAATATCATACACCTTATCTTAGATAGCTCACATGTGTGTCTAAAAAATTTTAAGAACTATGAAAAGGGATGCCGTAATCATAGTCTCGATTGTTTAGACCTTTGCCACTTCTCACAGGTCTATGTTAGTGTGTCGGTTAACCACACACGCTCCACTAATGACTTTGAGAATGCAAATACCACAATTGCTATCTAGCTAAAATCTACTTAGGGAAAGTGTTTCCTCACCATCATTTTCATGAATCGGAGAGAAACCTTATGACCCTTAGATTTTATGGTATATGTGTTCCTTTCCATGTGATTTTTTGTCAAAACCATAGTCACAAGACAAGATTAGTGACAATTCCAAATTCATATGGACTGAACTTGTGCAATCTTAAATTCTTTCCACCTGGGAGCTCAAGGGCCTACCATTGCTTCCAAGTTGTTATGCAACCAATTGAGAACTCTAAGAACTCACATGCAAAACCAACTTTAACTGGAATGGGCATAGAAATAAAGTATGTCAACACGATAGGTTATAAACCTCATGTTGTGTGTTAGTGTTAAACTACAGGTTTTTATTCTTGATTAGATCTTGAAATTCTTTTCAGGATCTTTAAGACTCCCACTGTCATCTTGACATATAAGACTATCTTTTCAAATATTCAAGAGATAGTGTGGATTCATTATCAAGACAAACACTTCACATAATTGACCTTATTTGGTCTTTGTTTTATCCAAAACATCACAACTTACCAATTTTAAATGTACAAGAGTAGAAAACTTTTACTCTTACATTTGACAAGTGTTTGAAACCTTCTTTAAGACATGCCACTCAAGTTACAATCTTAGAGTATAACTCTAAGAATTGTTTTGGAATGAAATATGACTCATCTTCTTGATTTAACCATTTCAACAATTCATGACTCCTCTTCTTAGCCATAAGAATGCACTAAGATGTCCTTAGAAGATCAATTGTGATATGGTTTCTTAATCACCAAGATGATCACAAAACATGATACTAAAGTACTCTCCCATCTTTTTAGATTTGAGAAACTTTTATCTTTCTGCCTAATTTGATTCTTCTTATTTGCTCTGCCATACATTGGAACCTTTTCCAATGTCTCAGAATTATACTTAAGCTTGTAAGTATAACCATATTTACTGAGCTATAGTAAATCATGACAAATAGTCTTATCAATCTTTTGTGGTGGACTTAACCAGTGCACAAGAATGTGTACTCGATCCCTTAGTCCTTTACTTGACAAACACGTCCATGTGAACAAGTAGTTAGTCTTAATTTTTCCAATGCTTGAAAGTTCTCGTTCATCATGCTATACAATTTGCATGATTCCAAGTTTCTATCCAACTGAAACTTGGGTGATGAGAATCTTTCCTTATTTGGTAAATTTAGACACTACCATAAATGAAAGAATCAATTTCATATTCCAATATTGCTATCAGTGGAATCTTATAAGCAACAATTTTCCACAAACGCCATTGTAAGGATACATAAAATAAATAAAATCAAAAATTTCCTTTTATTTTAAAACTTTGCGGAAAAACTTATCCTTACAATCCATATGAAACTTGTTGTTATCTATTCCTAAGCAATATCTATCATAACTCTTAAGTAACAGCCCAAGAATCCGATCTTCAAACTATGCGATATAAATCCATCTACGCGATTAGATTCAACATACTATTTCTTTAAGTTTCTTCACTTTTTCTTTGATTCTTAAAACATCAACATGTGACCCAGTCACATCATGTAATAAAAATCTCATAATAGAAACTTAGCAGAGTTAGATAGTGGACTTTACCTGAAGTAGAGTCAAACTTATTGACTTTAACATCCTTAGGTAAATTTGGCAGCTTCGCAACCAATGCCCCTTCCTTTGGCAATATAAACATATGGACCCTTTGGTAATGGTATGCAGGACTATCACAGACTTAGCTTTTCTCTTTACCATCTGGTCAACCAAGTTGACTATGGTCGATCCCTTTCCATTGGACAGAGAGAGCTGTACTGGATATCCAATGTCATTATTGTCAATGTCCATAAAGTTTTAGGAAGTTGATCTTAGCAAATAGATAAGATCATTAAGGGTCTTGTCATAGTCTGTTTCATAGGAGTCCCAAAGGAACTCACTATGTGACTTAGAAAGTAGTTGAGCCACCAACTTTCTCAAGACTTTGACACCCAACTCTCCCGGCTTGTCAATATGTGACTACATTTCCAAGATATGATCACACATAGACCTTTGCTTGCCAATAGGGCTTGAGTGACCTTAAATTTTTTCAAGAACTTGTGGGTTAGGGAGAATAATTTGAGTAGGTGAAAGAAGTATGATTTCCGTGGGACATCATCTTCATTTAGGAAAACTTGTTTCAAGAGATTTGGGAAGATCATAGATGTCTAAACTAGACATCTTTTGGGAGATATTCAAGATATTTGATTTAAAGTCCATAATATAACACCCAATATGAAATATTAAGGCTAGGACCCAACACAATACTTTTATAACTTGGAAGAGGGATGCCATAATCCAAGCTATAAAATATTTGAAGGTAGGTGAATGACGATTCACCAATTTCCACCAAGATAAACGAAATGTATTACTAGGTTTTAATTGGTTTTGAAACTCCTAGATTCTTTTGAGATTCATTGAAATTTTCAATGGCATGTTTCAATCTCGAGTGTGCCCTTCAGGTTTTGTGACTGGGATGCCGAGGATCACAAAACAAGGTGTGAAGTAACCATGCAAATATACTTGGTACCCTTGATATTTACCCCTCAATCGATGTGCCGGTTAACCACACACGCTCCATCGATACTATGATAAACATTAAGTTACCCTTTGCCTACCTTGTTAAGTCCAGGTTAGTGTGCCGGTTAACACACACGCTCCACTAACGGCTTAAACAAAGTGCAAAGTGTAATTTCATGGATTAGCACCTTATTCACATTTTCCTAAGTAACTAAGATTGGGTATTAATAAGAGTTTAGTTACTTAGTATTTATCATTAGTACTTTTAATGAAGGGAGAATTCTAGTCCTTGTCCTACCCGTTCGGCTAACGACCCTCCACCGGTCAAGGAAGCGGTGGGTGAGAGTGGACACCCATTAAATTGTCATTTTATAGGCAGTAACCTTATACCCCCCTTATAGACCGGCTTCGTGAATGAGGCCTACTAACGGTAAGACTGACTTTACTCTTATACATACATACATATATATATATATATATATATATATATATATAATATTATTAACTTATAATATTATAAAGTATAAGGGTTGAATTTTAACTTTTAAATTTCTAAGGGCTAACTTGGAATTAAAGTATTCATAAGTGAAAACTTTTCAAATTCCAAAACTTGAGGGCAAGTTTTGAAAATATTCAAAACTAATTAATTCCATAACTTATGTGTTTAAAGTAGTTTTAATTAAAAAAACTTTTCAAGTTCCATAACTTGAGGACAAATTATGGAAGACTTTAAACTAATAAAAGAATGTAACTTTTCTTTATTTTGTAACTTATGGAATTAATTAAGGTTACACATTTTATTACTTAATGCAGTGACTCTTGAACCTCCATAACTTGAGGACAAGTTATGGAGTCATAAAACCATTTAATAAGGACAAGACTCTTCATTTTGTAACCTTTGCCATCTTTTATGAGTTTTAAGAAACTTGAATGTGACCTTTCATGTAACTTGAGGACAAGTTACACAAACATATTTTAGAATCATCTCTTAGATTAAAATGGATCAAAGACACATAATCAATCAACATTTTCTATTAATCTAAGCAACTCATATGAACAAGATAATTGGAATCAAACTTTTTCGTGTAATTAACATAACACTTAAACTAATACAAAACATGAATCTATTGACAATTATCTTTGAAATTAGATTAGTATGAACATTACCACATCGAAAATAAGTTATAAGTTCAAAAACAGCTTAAGGTAATGTTCCTAGTCCATTTCTAGCCAAAAAAAACTCGAAAATATGTTGTCTGGGGCTCCTACTCGTCGAGTGTATCAACCTACTCGACGAGTAGGATGATTTTCTTCATGGACTCGGCGAGTTCATCAGTGGACTCGACGAGTCCAGTGCCCAAAAAGCCAGAAAATCGATTTTTTCAGCATTTTTCAGCACTTTGCATCAAGTATAATTGAAAACAAGCCTAGGCTCTGATACCACTGTTGGGTTTTGAGCATTCTAACACTCCTAAGTGTACATGCAACCCTAAATACCTTGGATCTATGTTTTCTCTATTATACATGCAAATATGAACTTTCCAAGGTATTCATCCTAACTAGCATAATAACATTGATTCATATGAATATATCAAGTTAGAATTACATACCTCTTTGATGTAGAATGTATTCATGAAGCTTGAGTGCCTAGTGCCCCAAGTGTGACACCTCAAATGGTTCACACAACACCAAATACACTTGGAATAGATTAGAGAGAAATCGACACTTCATGAAAATCGGCTAGCCCTTTCACATATAATCTAGTGGCCGATTTTGTCTACAATAAGATGCTTATATAGTTAGTGACAATTAGGGTAAACCCTAGTTGTCATGGCTTTCCATTTCCTTGGATCCATGGGTTCAAATACACCATGGAGCATCCTATGGGTTTTAGCCTAGCTGACTTCTATACTGAATGAACTCGTATGCTGGAGAACCGATGAGTGATAATCCATGGAGTCTTAGCCCACTATACAAGTATGGATGATTTACACAATCAACCCATATATTTAATTGTCTTATTTTGATCACTGAATTAATTCTAGACTAATTCTTGATCAATACTAATTAAATAATCTTATTAATATATTAGAACTTATAATATATTAACAAACCTTAAGTGTTATTTCTCTCATTATAGTCTATCCAAATGCATGATGCCATGCAACCCAAATGAACCATGTCGGGTCGGGTCAAGTCTTACCAATTATAGTTATGGACTTAGACATTAATCCAGTAGCATATACAATACAAACATTTTGATAAACTATAATAGGTATAGTTTATGTTTCATTTACTTTTCGAACTCATTACAAAGGTTTTTATACTAAAGGGGTACATTACAAAGTACCGGGTTTATACTAAAGGGGTACATTACAAAGTACCGGGTTTTCACACAAAAGGGTTTTTCATTAAGTGGGGTACAACTATAAAGTGTCGGGTTATTCATTAAGTGGGGTACAACAATAAAGTGTCGGGTTATACAAAAGGGGTGCATTACAAAGTACCGAGTTATACTAAAGGGGTACATTACAAAGTACCGGGTTTCTATTAAAGGGGTACATTACAAAGTATCGGGTTATACTAAAGGGTACATTACAAAGTACCAGGTTTATACTAAAGGGGTACGTTACAAAGTACCGGGTTTTCAAATAAACGGGGTACGAATACAAAGTACCAGGTTCACACAAAATGGTTTTATGATATTAGAACTACTATTCATCTATAATTTGTTAGTTTCCGACTATAATTGCTAAGTGTATATATTAGAGTTATATAATAATTTAGTTGCAATCGACTTAGAATTGGTGGGCCCGCCTTACTTCATGTTCCTTGTTTGGTTGTGGACCTAGGGCAGACCCATTATATCCGACGGTTTATTTAACTTAAATTTTATATAACTTATATACACTGGGTGATTATAGAGGAAATCTATGGGTCTTTCTAGGGTACATTATTGCATAACATAGGAGCTTTCCTTACATATTTTATAAAGAAAATATTGGATTTTCTAGAATCATATTCATTCGCTTTTACAAGGAAAATGACATCTTTATCAAATGAAACTCTTATGAACTCACCAACTTAATTGTTGACACTTTTTCAAAACTACTTGTACTCTCAGGGAATCAGTAAACAGGAAATCAGCGGCTTTTGAGGATGGAACGCTAAGGCGTTAAACATTTCATTTTTGTCAACATAATGTAATTGATTTAGAAACATGTAAACTCATACTATGGTGTAACTTTTTCAATTATATTTATGTTGGTTATTTTTACTTTGAGCACTATTATACTCGTTGTTGTGATACTATACATGAAGTCCTCCACCCCCGGACGTTTCCGCCATCCTTGGTTTGGGGGTGTGACAGATTGGTATTAGAGCATTGTTTATATTGAACTAAGTATATCGAACCACATAAGATATACAAACTATAAATGCATTGGGACAAAAAGTCTCTGATTAAACATTTTTCAAATAACTATACTTTTAGAAATGAAATAGTTTCTTGATTAAACGAACGAGTACATGCATGCATACATACTAAGGCCAGTATCCTGCTAGAACAGAACAAAAGTGGTGATTGTTGAACAACACAAGTAGTCTTGGGGATGTATGGTCAGGTCTAGGAATGACATAGCCTGATCAACTATGTATATCCCATAAATGATTAGCATATGCCCGAGAATGGTTGTGGTGTTGCAACAAGTCTAAAAAACTTACCAACTATATCAACAAGGAAACATTGAGAACATAAGACAAACATTAAAATACTATAGTAGTATTTTGTGATACTATAACCAACTTATGTGAAAACTAAAGATCCCTGTTGAGTAGGTCTATAATGATTGAGTGAATACGCTAAGGTTATATATAATTGAAGATATTATAGACTCAAAATCTATGACTGTTGCCCTACTTCCTGTTCCTTGTTTGGGTGTGGATTTAGAGTAGAGTCATTTATTTGAAGGTCTATTTTATCTCAGATTATGTATAACTGGTGTGCACTATGTGATTATAGAAGTGACTAATGAGGATCACCTGCTATAAGTAATTGTAGGATTATACGTCTATTAATTATCTCTTCTACCCCTATTCTCGCATGAACAACATGGCAGAAATTCAACTACCAGGAGGCCCTATTCTTCTTAACCGGGAAAATGGTGGTTGGAAATGGAGAGAACTTTGAAGAGGATACTGAAGAAATAATAGAGGAAGACCCCGACGAGACTCCCATGGTCTGATACCTTAATGAACCGTAGATTTACAGAGACGGAGTTAGGAACTAGGTCAACACCCTCCCTATGGCATGGATGGGGTTTTTACAACCTCAACAGGGGAGGAGTAGCATACAAGACTCTCTTTGTCATAGCACGCCGCATCAATCACAACAAAGCACCAACACGAGCATCGGTAAGCCGAATAATGGAGATTGGCGCTACCACCAAGATCACTGCAATTCGTCTTCGTCATCTAGATAGAGGCCATGAACGAGATCGGAAACCACATCAAACCTTTCAGAGAAAAGTGACCGCAACTTGAGCCGAGACTAGAGGGTATGGGGAAACGTCAAATAGCGTTGGAGAAAACGCGTGGTAAAGGCAGAACATCAAATGACAGAAGCCAGGGCAAGAGTTAGGTCAATGCAGACTTTCATGTCTTCATTTTATGGCCCACGAAACATCACCCACCGCGAGTAGTGTGTACACTACTAAAAAATCGATAAAGACTCAAACTACTAGAATACGTTTAAACACTACCCCTCACATACATAAATTCGACCCTTCAAATTTAGAGACTACGTCGTTCAAGAGGGTCGTGTCACTGTCGAAATTTTTCATACCATAATGTAATGTGGACCTTCTATAAGGTCAAACTTTCCAGAACTTTATGTACTAGATTATATCAATGCAATTAGCATACATTTTATTTCATTGGAGAATTTAACAAATATTTCATAACTTGGTATTACAAACTATTTGCTTATGGTAACTCTAAGAATTCTTAATGTATACCTCAAGGTTAGGTGTAATTAAGAGACGATCGACTTAGAAATGGTGAGTCCGTCTTTGGTCCTGTTCCTTGTTTGGTTGTGGGCCTAAGGCAGACTCATTAAGTTCAACAACCTATTAAACCTTAAATACACACAACTGGTATACATCGGGTGATTTTAGGAGTGGATTAGGCATGGAACAAATCACAAGATTACATTCGAGTCGCTACCACTAAATTTATAAGTTATCTATATGGACTTTCATTATGAATTGCTCTCAAAATACCCTTGAGTCGGGACATAATACATAAAATTTTAGTTCAATAACATTCAACTTGTCACTGATATTGAAAACTTACCGTATGTTCGTCTTTACAAACTTATGACAGAACCATGCCGCCAAAGAAAAAGTCCAGACCTTCCAGCAGCGCAGCACCACCACCACCGCCGCCACCACCTCTGCAGTTTGATCCTGCAATGTTCCAAGCTGTCGTAACTGCAGTCGTAGCTGCCACAATGTCGCAAATTGGTATGAATGGTACCGACGGTGTTGGATCTGGTGCCACAAACTCCAACCATGGGGACAGTACGGGACATACGAAGGAATGTTCCTACAAGGATTTTACTAGTGGCAAACCAGATTCTTTCAATGGAAGAGGGGGAGCTATCACACTGATGCAATGGTTTGAAAAGATCGAATCGGTCTTCGAAATTTGTGCATGTCCCGAAGCAAGCAAGGTCAAATTTACAGCCTTCACTTTCTCCGAGCGGGCCCTTACTTGGTGGAACGACCACGTTAAGTCACTGACGCCTACAGTGGCTAACTCGATGAGCTGGGAGGATTTGAAGGTAATAATGCTGAAAGAGTATTGCCCAAGGGGCGAATTGTAAAAGTTGGAGCAAGAATTGTGGAACCTTAAGATGACAAACTCCGACCTTGCAACTTATACTGCCTGATTCTGTGATCTAGCACTCCTGTGTCCTGCTATGGTCACCCCGGAGAACAAAAAGGTGGAACGGTACCTTTGGGGATTGTCTTCCCAAATTCAAAATAATGTGTTGGCTTCAAGACCAACCACCTTTGACAGTGCCAAGGAGTTGGCACAACAACTCATCGACCATATGGCCAGCCATGACACTGTAACAACCACCCCTGAGCAAGACGGAGGGAGAAGCAACAAAAGGAAGTTCTGGAACAACAAGAAGGACCAACCAACCCAGGACTCCACCAAGAAACTATTGGATTAATGTTTAAGTCCATAACTATATTTGGTACGTACTTGACCCGACCCGACATGGTCCATTTGGGTTGCACTTCACCGGCACAATTTATATGGATAATCTTTTGAGAATAGTATATTTATGATCAATATTAATATATTATAAGTTCTAATATATTAATATGGAATCATATTATTTAATTAGTATTGATCAAGAATTAACTTAGAATTAATTAAATGATCAAAATGAACTAATTAAATATGGACTCTTATATATATGGAATAGGCCAAGTTCATTTAGGTTGTACTAAGCTTTCATGGATAGTCCATGGAGTGTTTGACCCATGGATCATATGAAATGAAAGGTCATGGGTTTAACCCTAGTCTCCATACTATATAAAGATGTCATTGGTTGGTGAAATTGGCACTAGTGTGTGTACACTAAGAAGGGCTAGCCGATTTGACTAGAGAGAACCAAGTATTCATATTCTCTAAAGTCTTCCAAGGTGTTTTGGTGATTTGTGATTCCATTTGAGGCTTCCACACTATTGGGGCTAAGCTCTTAAATCTTGAAGACATCAAGCTACATCAAAAGGTATGTCATCTAACTAGTACTTTGTAGATTAAGAGTTTCATAATATGCTAGTTAGGATTAAAGCCTTGAAAAGTTCTTATTTGCATGTATAATAGAGAAAACATAGATCCAAGGGTTATAGGGTTGCATGTACACCATAAGAGTGTTAGAATGCTCAAAACCCAACAGTGGTATCAGAGCCTAGGCTTGTTTTCAATTATACTTGATGCAAATTGCTGAAAAATGCTGAAAAAACTCGATTTTCTGGCTTTCTAGGCACTGGACTCGCCGAGTCCACTGATGAAATCGCCGAGTCCATGAGTAAAATCATCCTACTCGCTTAGTAGGTTCATGCACTCGACGGGTAGGAGCCTCAGACAACATATTTTCGAGGTTTTTAGCTAGAAATGGACTAGGAACATTACCCTAAGTTGTTTGTGTACTTATAAACTTGTTTTTGATGTGGTAATGTTCATGCTAATCCAATTTCAAAGATAATTGTCAATAGATTCATGTTTTGTATTAGGTTAAGGTTTAGACTAATTACATGAAAAAGTTTGATTTGAATCATCTTGTTCTTATGAGTTGCTTAGATTAATAGATAAGTTAATTGAATAGTTGTTTTCAATCTATTTTAATCTAAGAGATGATTCTAAAATGTGTTTGTGTAACTTGTCCTCAAGTTACATGAAAGGTCACATTTAAGTTTCATAAAACTCATGAAAGTTGGAAATGGTTACAAAAATGAAGAGTCTTGTCTCATTGAATGATTTTATGATTCCATAACTTGTCCTCAAGTTATGGAAGTTCAAGAGTCACTTCATTAAGTTATAAAATGTGTAACCTTAATTAATTCCATAAGTTATAAAATAAAGAAAAAGTTAATTCTTTTATTAGTTTAAAGTCTTCCATAACTTGTCTTCAAGTTATGGAACTTGAAGAGTTTTTTGGATTAAAACTACTTTAAACACATAAGTTATGGAATAAGAAAAGTTTTGAAAGTTACAAAACTTGCCATCAAGTTTTGGAATTTGAAAAGTTTTCTCTTATGAATACTTTAATTCCATGTTAGCCCTTAGAATTTTAAAAGTTAAAATTCAACCCTTATACTTTATAATATTATAAGTTAATAATATTTATATATATGTATAAGAGTAAAGTCAGTCTTACCGTTAGTAGGCCTCATTCACGAAGCCGGTCTATAAGGGGGGTATAAGGTTATTGCCTATAAAATGGCAGTTTAATGGGTGTCCACTCTCACCTACCGCTTCCTTGATTGGTGGAGGGTCGTTAGCCGAACGGGTAGGACAAGGACTATAATTCTCCCTTCATTAAAAGTATTAATGATAAATACGAAGTAACTAAACCTTTTATAAATACCTAATCTTAGTTACTTAGGAAAATGTGAATAAGGTGCTAATCCATGAAATTACACTTTGCACTTTGTTTAAGTCGGTTAGTGGAGTGTGTGTGGTTAACCGGCACACTAACTCATATTTAACAAGGTAGGCAAAGGATAACTTGATGTTTATCATAGTGTCGATGGAGCGTGTGTGGTTAACCGACACATCGATTGAGGGGTAAACACTTAATGGCACCAAGTAATTTGCATGGTTACTTCACACCTTGTTTTGTGATCCTCGGCATCCCAGTCACAAAACCTGAAGGGCACACTCGAGATTGAAACATGCCATTGAAAGTTCAATGAATCTCAAAGATCTAGGAGTTTCAAATCCAATTAAAACCTAATAAATTATTACGTTTTTCATGGTGGAAATTGGTGAATCATCATTCACCTACCTTCAAATATTCTACAACTTGGATTACGACATCCCTCTTCCAAGTTATAAAATAGTTTGTTGGGGCCTAGCCTTAATATTTCATATTGGGTGTTATATTAAGGACTTTAAATCAACTATCTTGAATATCTCCCAAAAGATGTCAAGTTCAGACATCTATGATCTTCCCAAATATCTTGGAACTTCACTTCCTCCACCTCCTCCAATTATTCTCCCTAACCCACAAGTTCAAGGTCACTCAAGCCCTTTTGGCAAGGCAAGGTCTAGGTGTGATCACATCTTGGAGATGAAGTCACATGCTGACAACCCGGGAGAGTTAGGTGTCAAAGTCTTGAGAAAGTTAGTGGTTCAATCGCTTTCTAAGTCACACAGTGAGTTCCTTTGGGACTCCTATGAAATAGACTATGACAAGACCCTTAATGATCTTATCTATTTGCTTGGTGCTACTAAATCAGAAATGATTTAGTGTACGAGTAAAGCAAATTTGATTAGGAGATCAACTTCCCAAAACTTTATGGACAAGGACAATAGTGACACAGGAAATCCAGAAATGCATTCTCTTCCTAATGGAAAGGGATTGGCCATAGTCAACTTGGTTGACCAAATGGTAAAGAGAAAGGTTAAGTCTGAGATAGTCCCATGTACTATTACCTAAGGGTCCATATGTTTCTATTGCCAAAGGAATGGGCTTTGGTTACGAAGCTACCAAACTTACCTAAGGATGATAAAGTCAATAAGTTTGACTTTATTTCAGGTAAAGTCCATTGTCTAACTCTATTAAATTCCTACTTGGAGATTCTTATTACATGATGTGGCTGGGTCACATGTTGATGTTGTAAGAATCAAAGAAAAGTAAAGAAACTTAAAGGAAGTATATGCTGATTCTGATCGCGAATATGGATTTTAATCGCATGGTTCGGTGATCAGAATTTTGAGCACGTGCTTAAGAGTTATGATAGATTGCTTAGGAATAGATGACAACAAGTTTTCATATACATCTGCATTGTAAGGATTAGTTTTTCCGCAAAAGTTTTAAAATAAAAGAAAAGTTTTTAATTTTTTTTATTTTAAAATATCCTTACAATGGCATTTGGGAAAAAAAGATGTTGTTTATATGATTCCATTGATAGCAATATTGGAAATATGAATTTGATTCTTTCATTTGGTAGTGTCTAAATTTACCAAATAAGGAAAGATTCTCATCACCCAAGTTTCAGTTGGATAGAAACTTGGAATCATGTAAGTTGTATAGTATGATGAATGAGAACTTTCGAGCTTTGGAAAATTAAGACTAACTGCTTGTTCACATGGATGTGTGAGTCAAGAGAAGGACTAAGGGATCAAGTACACTTTCTTGTGCACTTGTCAAAGTCCACCACAAAAGATGGATAAGACTATTCGTCATGATTTACTAAGGTTTAGTAAATATGACAGAACGAATAAGAAGAATCAAATTAGGCAGAAGGATAAAAGTTTCTCAAATCTGAAAAGATGGGAGAGTACTTTAGTATCATGTTTTAAGATCATCTTAATGATTTTGAGACCTTATCACAATTCATCCTCTAAGTACATTCTGATAGCTAAGAAGAGGAGCTATGAATTGTTGAAGTGGTCAAATCAAGAAGATGAGTCATACTTCGTTTCAAAACAATTCTTAGAGTTATACTCTAAGATTGTAACTTGAGTGACATATCTTAAAGAAGGTTTAAAACACTTGTCAAATGTAAGAGTAAAAGTTTTCTACTCTTGTACATTTGAAATTAGTAAGTTGTGATGTTTTGGATAAAACAAAGACCAACTAAGGCTAATTGTGTTAAGTGTTTGTCTTGATTAGAATCCACGCTATCTCTTGAATATTTGGCAAGAAAGTCTTATAGGTCAAGGAGACAATGGAAGTCTAAAAGATCCTGAAAGGGTTTCAAGAAGTAATCAAGAATAAAAACCTCTATTTCATCACTAGCGCTCAACTAGAGGTTTATAACCTATCGTGTTGACATTTATGTGCCCATTCCAGTTAAGTTGGATATACATTTGAGTTCTACCTGTTCTCAATTGTTTGGATAGCTACTTGGAAGCAATGGCAGGCCCTTGAGCTGCCAGGTGGCAAGAAGATAAGATTGCACAAGTTCAATCCATATGAGTTAGGATTTGTCACTAACCTAGTATTGTGATTATGGTTTTGACAAATTCACATGGATAAGAACACTTACACCATAAAATCTAAGTGTCATAAGGTTTCTCTTCGATTCATGAAAATGATGGTAAGGAAACTCTTTCACTAAGTAGATTTTAAGTAGATAGCAATTGTGATATTTGCAGTTCTCAAAGTCATTAGTGGAGCGTGCGTGGTTAACCGGCACACTAACATTGACTTATGAGAAATGGAAAAAGGTCTAAAAAATTTAGACTATGATCACGACATCCCTTTTCATAGTTCTGAAATTGTTTAGACACACTTGTGAGCTATCTAAGAGAGGTGTATGATTTTGATAAAGTCTTATCAAGGCAATCTAGTATCAGAAATTTGAACTTTGGTAAGAAAGTCAATAAAGTATTGATTTCTAGAAGTCCAGTTGATTTATGGGTACATGTCAAAGCTAGTGGGAGCATAAGTGTTATGCTATTCATCATCATGTTAGTGGGAGCATGATAATTATGATAAAGGTTGCAAGTTAGCAATGTTAATTATAGAAAAACAAAAGGTCTCAATTGGGAAAGAGTTGTTTTACTATAATTAAGGGAGAGGAAATTATACTTCATCTTAAATCTAAAAGCTTAGATTGAGGTTTTAATCGTATTTAGTCAAGGATATATATATATATATATATATATATATATATATATATATATATATATATATATATATGAATTTCATGTTGGAATGGCTCAACATAAGGAAATTCTGTATATGGGTCCATTATTTGCGTTCTAAAATTCAATTATGATTACGAAATCCCTTTTCATAATTGAATTATGACAACTTGGCAAATAGAAATGGAAATGTTATAGCAAAAGACTGGTTTAGTCTTTATGTGAGACATCATGAATCGTGTCCCATATGCTTTGGATATAGGATCAATTACATGTGCTATATTCATCCTTTCTAAAATTTTCCAAATGCTTGGGGCATTAAGAAGGGAAAAGGTCTAGAATTGGATATGACTAAAAGGATTAAACAATTGTCGAGGACAATCTAAGGTTTACTAAAGATTGGTTGCTTAAGGACAGTTGGAAGTATAGTGTTAATTGTTGGAAGGACCATATTGACATATTCTAGAAAGAGGCAACTCTTGTTCAGAAGTGATAGTCAAAAGGGGAATATGGAAGTGATCCCATAGGTGGTAGTTGTTCAATAAATGTGTGTAAGATTAAGAAACTTAATGCAAGAAGGATGTTTCCAAGGAGTTGATCTCCTTTGGAATACTCTGTAATGATTGTTGCCAAGTGAATTTGTGCATAATCATTACAAGAGGATCAATACATATAAGTTTAGAATCTAACAGATTTCGGTAAATGGCATGAATTTGGAATTCTTGCATTTGTAGTAAGGATTTGGGAGTGTGAAAAGAGAATCATTGAAGTTATGTTCAATTGATCTAGTTCACAAAGAAAATATCATAGACAAACACAGTATGCATACTTGGTGTGTGGCATGACTAGTGTTTAGAAAACATAGTGTACATGCTTGGAGCATGGAACAACTATTGTTTTAAATTCAAGAATAAAGTTGATAGCTGAAACAGTATACAATGAATAATATGTAATCATATGGTGATAAATAAAAGGTGTTTTATTTATATTCATAAGTTTTGAGACCATATTAGATTTTATTATTATTGTGTTTCATTTTGCATGTTTTGACTTCCAGAATAAACTAGGTTATTCTTCCGGAATGACTAAGTTATTCAAACCATCCACAGTCGGTCATATGTTGGAAGTAGATATGAATTAAGACTGTCATGGGTTGGCTTGTAGAGGTCTAAGATGTTGGACAAAGGGCTACAACACTCATGAGTGCTCATAAGTTCTGAGTATTGGATTCAACCCGCGCTCATTGGAATCACTTCATGTATTTTATCACAAGTGATCATGAGACGATAATATCTTATATTCTTCAAACCTAGAGATATGAGTTGTTACTATGAGTTGATAGTACATTGATTGCATGAAAACGCATTGGTAACTCGATGTTATAAAACGTGCCTTTGTGTATGATTCAACAAGTAGTAGAACAAGCCACATGAGTCGAAGTTTATCCATTCCTTTTACCTTCGGGATAAAAGCGATATTTGTGGGCCCCTCGATGATTTAATGATGACACATGTGAGTGCTTGGCCAAGCCAGGACTGATTTGATTTGTTCAATCAGTCAGTCGTCATGAATCGGAAATCGGGAAACAACAAATGGACAGAGAGAATGATTATACTCCATGTCTCAGTCCATATGATATCTAGAATGGAGGAATATATGATCCCTTATCTAATGGACAAGTTCGTTGACAAGATCAGAGTTCGACAGCGGCTTTAAGAGCTACGATTGCCAGTTAGGTTTTGAAGTCATACTCAATAATAATTTTAGACTTATCCAAGTGGGAGACTGTTGGATTAATGTCTAAGTCCATAACTATATTTGGTATGTACTTGACCCGACCCGGCATGGTCCATTTGGGTTGCACTTCACCGACACAATTTATATGGATAATCTTTTGAGAATAGTATATTTATGATCAATATTAATATATTATAAGTTCTAATATATTAAGATGGAATCATATTATTTAATTAGTATTGATCAAGAATTAATTTAGAATTAATTAAGTGATCAAAATGAACTAATTAAATATGGACTCTTATATATATGGAATGGGCCAAGTTCATTTAGGTTGGGCTAAGCTTTAATGGATAGTCCATGGAGTGTTTAACCCATGGATCATATGAAATGAAAGGTCATGGGTTTAACCCTAGTCTCCATACTATATAAAGATGTCATTGGTTGGTGAAATTGGCACTAGTGTGTGTACACTAAGAAGGGCTAGCCGATTTCACTAGAGAGAACCAAGTATTCATATTCTCTAAAGTCTTCCAAGGTGTTTTGGTGATTTGTGATTCCATTTGAGGCTTCCACACTATTGGGGCTAAGCTCTTAAAGCTTGAAGACATCAAGCTACATCAAAAGGTATGTCATCTAACTAGTACTTTGTAGATTAAGAGCTTCATAATATGTTAGTTAGGATTAAAGCCTTGGAAAGTTCTTATTTGCATGTATAATAGATAAAACATAGATCCAAGGTTTATAGGGTTGCATGTACACCATAGGAGTGTTAGAATGCTCAAAAACCAACAGAAACAACAGACTGTTCCTGTTCATGCTGCCACGACGCATGCCACTCCAGCAGCCATAAATAGATACGTTGGAACCCTTCCAAAATGAAACAAGTGTAACTTCCATCATATTGGGGTTTATCGGGAGATGTATTGCAAGAATTGCAACAGGAAGGGGCACATTGTCCGTTTCTGTAGAGCACCGGCACAACCCATCACTCAGGTCCCCGAAACTGGAGTAAGCCCAGCCTGCTACAATTGCGACGAAACGGGACACTTTAAAAGGGACTGCCTAAGAGCAAGAAACGCTGATGTTGGTGGAAGGGTGCTTATGATCACCGCAGGAGAAACTCCCCCGGAACCACTTGTGAATAACGGTACGTGCTTCTAACCGCCACACGTAGGTTTTAAATCCTTACTAAGACTAGTGTCAATTTAGGATTTATTAACAATGGATCTAGAGAACGCGACAAAACACGAAGAAGTCGTATCGCTTATATAAAAACCAAGGATTTGTACTTATGAGTTTTTGATGGCTAGTGTAAACATAAGTTAACTTGGTCCTTTCCATATCAATGTCATATAGTACGAAAAATACCCCCCATATTTTCCCCAAATTCTCGAAGTCCCAGTCAAAACGTGAATTTCGGGACGAAATGCTTTCTAACGGGGGGATGATGTGACAACCGTCAAAATCCTAGTCAAGTCAAAGTCAAATAAAGTCAAAAAGTCAAACTGGTCAACCCAACTGACCCTTGTATAATAGGGTTTACGTTATGTGATTATTGTACAACTCGTTATTTTAATAAAAAGTCATCACTTGAAAAGTTCGTATGTTTAGGATTCTTGAACCCTAATCGGGGTAAGTGATGTAGCAATACAATAAAACACTATTGCATACCCTTCGGGGGTGTGTAAGATCCTTAAACATGGCTTAAAGGGGTTTACGGACCTTGCGTTACGAAGCCAAACACTTAAAAAGGTCACAAACAAAGCCTGCTACAATCTCTTTTTATTAATACAAATCTCTCCCAAACCCTTTTAAACTTTTTATAAGCATCCGGGTCATCCCGACCCTTAATCGGGTCAAAAACCACTTAAAACGGACTAATTATTGGAAAAACAACCTTTAGAACCAAAGCCTCTCAATTAAGAACCGAAACCATAGGGACCGAAGGTGCTAAGAACCGAACCCGAAGCTGCCTGCGAGCCGAACCCGAAGGTCCCTTTGGACCGAACCTCCCCTTCGCCTTCGCTCCATTTCGGTCCATCTCGACCCAGTTCACCTTCGGTCCATGGCCACAAGGGATCGAACCTTCGGCCCAATGCGAGAAGCTTCGCAGAAAGGCCCTTTTTGCCCGGTTTTCGTCTATTTTTGCGTTTTAAGCCCGTTTTCGATTATTTTAACGCGGTATTTTCACCCAAAATCATATTTTAACATATAAAACCCCATATTTCATGAATTAATCACGTTTTGAGTGCAATCCTTATCCAAGAATAGTGGGTGGGATATTATTGGTGGAGTGTTGACTTTACTTTAGTGTATGACACAAGCAAACACCCAAGCTCACTCCATGACCAACCCTTGTCCTTCCACCATACCTAGTCCTTTCATTGTACTCTTTCCATCATTTTTCCAGCCACATCCTTGATGAAAGGCTGGAAAACTCCCCTCTCTCCTCACATTTCTCTCATTCTCCACCAAAGAACAAACTTCATTCTCTCTCACTTTCTCTCTTTAAATTTCGAGATTCAAGGCTATTATCCAAGCTTTTATTCTACTTTTGGTAAGTATTATCATCCTCCATATGATTATTTCACTCCTTTCTACTCAAATCATAGATTTCTTACACAAACTCCTTCATATTTGTGTTAGATCTTCGAATCTTCAAGTAACAATCCAAGTGTTCTTGAGTTGAACACTTCCCTTCTTCAACATCTATCCACTAAGAACACACAAGGTGAGTTCATACCCCTACATTTTCATGTTTTCTCCAAGTTTTAGGGGGGAGGGGGAATACAAGTTAAATCACCATAATATAACTTAAACTCTATCATCAGCTTTCAACAGGAAAGTTAAGTCCCATTCACGGACTGTTTTGACCTTCTTAAACTTTATATTTTCCAAAACTGTTTCATATGCACATAGTTTAGGTTAATAACTTTAAAATGACTACTTGCACATCTCCACACAATTTTTCTACAATTTATGGCGATTTTTACAAAACAACCTATCATTTTAGAAACCACTTCGGACCAGTCTGTGAAGTTGGACATTTTTACACAAGTTAAAGGTCATAAAAATTCATGATAAAAATTACAAATAAAATAGAAACATTTTCTAAGCCCTCAAAGTTTACGGATCTAAATTTCTACCTCTAATGAGTTTTCGATAAATTTTCCAATAGCAGTGACAAAAAAGTTAAAAACTATAAAATAGTTAACAATCCTATTTACACCTTGTAACTTGCTAAGAAAGATGTGTAGTATTATTTGAATGCATGTTACTGATAGTACAAATTATTTACCTTAGTTTAAAAGTATGAATCATATACGAAGGAGTACTCCATTACAAATATTTATAATAAATTATAGTGGGTATGGTTGAGTCTATTATACATCACAAACAATTAAGCTAAACTATAATAGGTATAGTTAGGTTGCATATACAATACATACATTTTGATAAACTATAATATGTATAGTTTATGTTTCATTTACTTTTCGAACTCATTACAAAAGGTTTTTATACTAAAGGGGTACATTACAAAGTACCGAGTTTATACTAAAGGGGTACATTACAAAGTATCAGGTTTTCACACAAAAAGGGTTTTTCCTTAAGTGGGGTACAACTATAAAGTGTCGGGTTATTCATTAATTGGGGTACAACTATAAAGTGTCGGGTTATACAAAAGGGGTACATTACAAAGTATCAGGTTATACTAAAGGGGTACATTACAAAGTATCAGGTTTATACTAAAGGGGTACATTACAAAGTAACGGGTTTATACTAAAGGGGTACATTACAAAGTAACGGGTTTTCAAATAAACGGGGTATGAATACAAAGTACCGGGTTTACACAAAATGGTTTTAAGATATTAGAACTACTATTCATCTAGAATTTGTTAGTTTCCGACTATAATTGCTAAGTGTATATATTAGAGTTATATAAGAATTTAGTTGCGATCGAACCACATAAATATTGTGTCTTGTGTGCTTTTGGTTTTGCTAGTTATCCGCTTTACTTCTTAATATCGAGGATTCGTCAGGACAACAACTAGGGATTTTCAGTGAAATTCAGCATTCGAGGTGAGTTTCCTCACTGGGTTTAGCGAGTCTAAGGCATCAATGCTGACTCTTGTTATTTATGTTAGGATGCCAGAAGTCTGTGTGACCCTTGCATGTATTATGTGCTGCTATGTATACCAGGTGGGGCTCAATGTCGGGCGAGGCCCAATGACTTAAATATATGCTATTGTTATGATCATTATATGTGTTAGCATGATTATGTGATATATATTGTACGTGTATACAGTGGCGAATCTAGGATTCAAATTCACAGGTGTCCCATTTTAACTAGGTAACAAAATAAAATGGTCGAATTTTTTTTACTAGGTCGGGTTATCAATAATAGCATTTAAGTATAATTTTGAGATCCAATGTAATATTAAAAATAATTCTAGATATCTTACGGTTGCTCGAAATGATTTTTCATATTTCAAAAAACAAGCTAAAATATATCATTGTTAATACTGTATTAAACATTTATTATATATATGTCATACAAACCTCTATATTAGTTATAAAGCTAATGAATTAAAACTCAAAAACAAACAGATCGAAGATATTCTATATTACTATTCTAAAGACCAAACAAAAAAAACTCTACTAAACACAATTAAAATCTGTAGCGAAATTAACTAAGTAGTAAAATTGGATTTGAGTAAAACAATAAAATTGAATTTAAAAGGACTCTAGCCGATTCATACATTCAAATGAAATTAATAGGCCGTTCCTACTTGAATAGTTGTCAGACAGTAGGCAATAACTTATGCCACAACTATATGCTGTCAATTCACTTCCAAAATTTCTTTTCAACCTTTTCATATACCTAAAAGCTACCACCGAATCAGAAAGACCCATTTTCCCCTTTTTTGACTTAAAACTTAAGAGCAACTATCGGATTTTTGATAGGAAGAGAACCTACCTGATTTTCAAGAACAATTCTACTGGACTTTGGTTTTGGTAGACGATGCACGATGGAGACATGTATAAAGAAATAGGCATGTAAAACATGATCGATCTTGGCGAAGGGACAAGTAATTGCGGCGGCCGGAGATCCACAGGGATGTAGAGTCGCGAACACGCAGCCGATGGTGTTCTATTGTCGAAATACAAGTTATATCGATTATTAAAGTTTGTTTTGTGAAAATCATTAGGTTTTTTTTATATATCCTTATTTTTTTTCCTATTTTCTCTCACTTCCCATCTCCTAATCTGTTATTTTCTTACAAGTTAGAATTGTATATGGTTCAAAATTGATTATTCAAAAATCTAAGGGTGTCAATCCTAAAAACTTAAGGGTGTCCTTATAAAAAAAATTACATGCTGTGTAAAAGAAATTCCAAAGAAAGGGCCGGGTGTCCATGGACACCCTTTGCATACATGTAGCATCGCCCCTGCGTGTATAGTAGGCGAGGCCTAAGAATGGCAGATCTGTATAACGAGCGGGGCTCGATGTAGGGTGGGGGCCCAATATGCGATCTATTATGTTTGGTATGAGGTAGTTTGGGGACTCACTAAGCATTGTGCTTACAGTTTTCAGTTTATGTTTCAGGTACTTCTGGTTCCAAGGGGAAAAACTTTGGATGACTGCGTCACACACACACCATATGGATTTCGCTTTTGAGATGTTACTCTGAGTGATATGATCTTTGATACTTTTATGTTCTTATGGGTTGTATGGATAATATTTTGGAATACTGTTTTATTAAATTAAAAATGAAAATTTTGGATCATGTTTTTGGGACGTTGCAAGTAGTGTGGTGTAAGGGAGGATGGAGGCTCACTAAATGAACCCTAATTGTCCGTTATCCTCTTATTTTGGGGTGTAATAGATGGTTTATCCACTTAAGCTGCCATGTGGACGCCACATGTGCAATATATTTCACCAAAATAAACATAAATTTAAATATAACCGGCTAAACGTGGTGTAGTCGGTTCCAATTGGGTTTCAAACAAGTATAAAGACATATTTAACATAAAAAAAATTAAAGATTAAACATTACATTTTTTGAATTATCTTACCCTTTGAAATCATTTTCTCTTGATGAAATTATAAATAGAGGGATATTTTATATTCTCCTAAAAACACTTTAAAAAACGTTTACCAAACTCTCCGTTTTTTTTTTTCTAGCAAATTCAAATATGAAATATAACTTAAATAAAAATAATAATATTTTATTGAATGAGCCAAATTAAGGACCCAATTTAACATTTATTCGACTTTTACCCACTTTACAACGGCTGCTTTAAATAACTTTTCAAAATTATTAAAATAAAAGAAAGACACACACACAAATGAAAGAAAGACACACACAAAAGTAGAATGATTTACATTTACATTTACATTTACATTTACATTTTTACTCCTTGCAAATGCAAATTAGTAGTAAATCTATCTGGCTTCTTGGGTGCCCAGGAATCACGGGCTGAAATAGAGGCTCCCCATAAAAAACCAAATGCCACTGGTACTTGAGTTGGCTTTCTCTTTCCCTTTGCTAATTACTATCTCATCCAAAAGCAAAGCTTGCCAAACAAGAACCATTTCTTAAACACAAATCTTATTACACAGCCAAAAGTAGGTGAAAAGCAACCACTATTACCTAATCTTACATTTATAGAGAGAGAAAATAAAGATGGTAACAGATGTTTGTTGCTTTTTTGTGGGTTTTTCTTCTTCATCATTATCATCAATATCATCAACAATCTCTTCAATTTGAAACGCTTCTACTCGATTAGATCTTGCCGACCTTTCCCTCGATCTGGGTCTCGACTCTCTACTCTGCGGGATGCTTATCGATACCCACTTGTCAAATGTTTGATTCTTTTACCATCAATGTTTTTTAAGAATGTCTGCTTCATTGGCGGCGTTCGAGCGTCCCCGAATTGGAGCTACAAACACGGTACTTTTCCATAATCTATTCAATTCCCATCTTTTTACTGTATCCCTCACTCCAAATTGACAAGGGTTTTGATTTTTAGTCGCAATTTTGGGACCTAAATATTTGTTATCGGTACCAATCCACTTCATAAAGTTCAATGTAGGCTTAATTTCTTCTAAGAAAACTTTCAAATTCATACGGATTGTGAAGTGAAATGGCATCTGTTTGAAACCCAATTGGAACCGCAAGTTATGTGGGAGTAAAATGGAAAATGTAGTGTATGTATCTGAAGAAAAAGTCATTTTATAGCTGCATGTTTCCCATCTCTTCTATGATGTAGTCAGTCTATGACGCATTGATGGGTATATTGTAGTAGTAGTAGTAAAGTTTCTAACTTTTTGAAGATCTGTGGAAATTATTAACAGGTTTTTAAAAGCGGGCCGTTGTTCATATCTTCAAAAGGTTAGTAAAAATTATTCCTTTCATCTGAAATTGTTATCATAAGTTCCTGTTCGTCTTTCTATCTAGTTTAAACACTGTGTAAAGCTTTGTCATTCAAAAATCTTGCTATCTTTGTAATCTGGCTATGAATTCGGTGTGCTCTGATATATAAGAAAGTATGGATTAGGGTTGAGTATGAGTTATCAATTCATTTAAGGTTGAGCCCATATGAACTTTCTTTTAACCAAAAACCATAACAATTTGATATTGATTTTCATCATATACTGTTTTGCTGTGTTGTGTCTTGAGTAACAAATGGGGTCTTGCTATTTGTTTGAGCTGTAGTATATGGTATCAAGTGAATTTTAGGTTATAGTGGCTTTTATAAAGCTTAGGATTCAGGCACTCAGGTTAACTGGGAGTTTGTGGAGTTAGAAAGCATATCATTTGGACAAAAATCAATGGATAAACTCAAGTTCATTGACAGGCTGCTAAGCACAAATGTCCATTTCATCATCGAAAAACGGATTGGATCACATTAAGCCTAAGAAACACCGTTTTTTTGTTTGATTTTCAAATCTACCTTTAGCAATTAATGCCGAGGTATACAACGGTTTTAGAAGAAGTCATTTGATGAAAAAGATACAAGTGGTAGTAGATAAGAAACATGGCATACAATCTATACCCTATGGGTCATAACATGAGATACAACAGGGGCCCATATAAATTAACTAAGGTAGTATTTCTTTTTCCCTCAATAAGTTTTGTTTGGATAAATGATATTTTGTGAAAATTGGTAGTACTAAGCGGGAAAGTTCATATACTAACTCAATTATCTTATAATCCATGGTGAAGGATTGTAGCTTCCATTTATCTGTTCTTTCTGGTTGATTTCCTTTTATTAAGTTTATTAAAAGAGTATAAAACATTTGTAGAATCGAATTGTATTTGTATGCATAAAATTATCGTTGCACAAGGTTGCATGTGTCATATCCATAAAATTAAGCTAGTTTTGGGTGTTGTTTGGTATTGTATTCTGTAAAACATAAAGTTCTAATAATGAGGATGAGGAGGGCATTTATGTCTTTTGCAACTTTTACTCTTCTGTCTTTTTTTTTTTTTTTTTTTTTTGATTTTACTCACTTGGTTCTGTTGTCTCCTTACATAACAACTCTTTTGCTTCCTCAGGGTTAGGTTGGAAATCATGGAAGAAGCGTTGGTTTATTCTCACACGCACTTCTTTAGTGTTCTTTAAAAATGATCCCGTGAGTTATCTTCTTCACTTTATTTCTTTTGTGAAATATTTATTCTCTTTTCTCTCTCATTAAATATATAATTCCTTCTCCAATTGCTAAATTTGTACTTATGTAACTATGCAGAGTGCAATTCCTCAGAGAGGTGGTGAAGTCAATCTGACTTTGGGGGGGATTGACTTGAACAATTCTGGAAGGTGTGTGTGTGTGTTTAATGTTGTTTTTGAGGAAGTATTAGTTTACAATGTGATTTATTGTATTTTGCAGTGTTGTTGTTAGAGAAGACAAAAAGCTGTTAACTGTTTTGTTTCCTGATGGACGTGATGGACGTGCATTTACTCTCAAGGTTTTTATTTTTTTTATCTTTTTTCATGACAGATCAAAGATACATTTTTATATCATAGGAGTATCTTTATTGACTTGTCACAAATGCTGATGTGGCATGTTTTGATTGGCATTTTCGTTACCTTACGAATTTTAATTGATTGTTATTTGTCTCTTACTTTTTAATCTGCTTTTCCCTTGTATGGGTTTTACTATTTATGTGATTTGGAATCTGATTTTGTATTATTACAATGTTGAATATAATTTTTCAGGCTGAGACATCAGAGGATTTGTTTGAATGGAAGACAGCTTTGGAACATGCTCTTGCTCAAGCACCAAGTGCAGCTCTTGTAATGGGAAATAATGGGATCTTTCGCAATGATACTACTGATTCAATTGAAGGACCCTTTCATCAATGTTTGTAAACCCTAATCTTTTGTTTTCACTGCATTTATAGCCACTTTCAGAGATTGTTTTCTTTCTATGAATTGAAAACAATGCATACTCAAAACGGCTAAATGCAATGTAATTCAACTTTTTAGGTTCAAAAGTTATTGATTTCATTTTGAATATTTTTTTATAGGGAGGGACAAACGACCAATCAAATCTTTGGTTGTTGGGCGTCCAATATTGTTAGCTTTGGAAGACATAGATGGAGGCCCATCTTTTCTTGAAAAAGCTCTTAGATTTCTTGAGAAACATGGTAGCTTTCTTTCTGAAATCTGAATGTAGTAAAGTCCTATTTCATGGTCTCAGTTTTTTATGTGCTAACTTGAGCCTTATGATTTTATGTTAAAGGAACCAAAGTAGAAGGAATCTTGAGACAAGCTGCAGATGTTGAGGAAGTTGATAAGAGAGTTCAGGAGTATGAAACAGGTTGAAAACTTGTCTTGCATTTGCATTTGAACTTCAATTTTTGTATCAAGAATGAAGAATCCTAAATTATTATTCTATATTTGTTTCAGGCAAGACTGAATTTGGTTCTGATGAAGATGCTCATGTTGTTGGTGATTGTGTCAAGGTGCATACCTGATTTAAATCAAGATCAATGGCAATAGATATCTTTGCTAATGAATGATATGAGAACAATATAATATAAAACATGCTATTATGTTATGTATACCTTACTATTACGTGTTTTCTCTTCTATATACATGAGTGTTTCTTTTAGACTTGATGCAGAAAGAACAACTTAATAGAGAAAAAAGAGTTTCCCC